>NW_004955445.1:10138668-10139742 GCF_000276665.1 Chinchilla lanigera | reverse complement strand
GGGCCCCCTACTATCTCTTCAATCCCCCTCCCCTCCTTACTTACAAAGGCTTTGTTCTCATTTTTCCTTCTTTTTTGTCACCCCCCCCATTTCTAGTGCCCCTTCCTATTTTGCTTTTTTTTGTTTGTTTGTTTTGTTTTCCGGTACTGGGAATCGAACTCACGACATCCTGCTTGCCAGGCAGGCGCTGTGCCGCTGAGCTAAAGCCCCAGCCCAGCCCCGCCATTTTGCCTTGATGTTTTAAGAATCCAGGCTAGTTTTTGTTGTGTACAATGTCCCATATTCTGGCTTTGTGTGGTTAGAGTCAGGTTAGCTATTGCTTTTTTTGCAGGGGGAGGAATAAGCACACTATAGGGTAGCATTATACTTTCCTCGTTGCCTCCTATTGGGAAACATGACAGTTGGACCCATTACCAGTGACACTAAATTTTATCATTACTTTGTTAAGGTGTTGTCCGCCAAACCTCTCCCTTGTAGAGCCAGTTGTTCCCAGTTGTAAATCAGAAATATTTCAAGATGAAGAAATGTTCAACATCACTGGTCATTTGAGAGGTGCAAATTTAAAAAAACGCTGAGATTCCATCTCACCCCAGAAAGAACAGCTATTATAAAGACATCAACCAGCCGGGCGTGGTGGCGCATGCCTGTAATCCCAGCACTCAGGAGGCTGAGGCAGGAGGATCGTTGGGAGTTCAGGACCAGCCTGGGCTACAAAGTGAGCTCAAGGCCAGCCTGAACTACATAGCGAGACCGTCTCAAAAAAGACAAAAAGAAAAAAAAAAAAAAAGAAATCACCACCAACAAATGCTGGAGGCGCTGTGGGGAAAAAGGAAGTATTCTCCACTGTTAGTGGGAGTGCAGACTGGTACAACCACTGTGAAATCAGTGTGGAGATTTCTCAGAAAACTAGGACTACAGGTCCCATTTGACCTAGCTATTCTTTTGGTTTTCCCAGAAGAATTAAAAACACCATACCACAGCGATATATGTGCATCCATATTTATAGCAGTACAATTTATAATAGCAAAATCTTGGAAACAACTGAAATGCCCATCAACCAAGGTATGGATAAAA
>NW_004955445.1:10132412-10136757 GCF_000276665.1 Chinchilla lanigera | reverse complement strand
CCGACCCGGGGGAGAAGGAGCCGTGCAATTTCCATTTCGGGCTCGGGTAGGTCCTCAGCCGCTCGTTCTCTCCGTGAAAAGGCATCGCGCTACCTCTAGGGTGAGGGCTGGGGAGTGGCAAGCGAGAAGTTAAGGGATTGAATTTGGGGCTTGGCCGTCTTTTTTTTTTTTTTTTTTTTTTTTACTGCTTATGATTAGTTTTTGTCATTCGCATCGGCAGTGTCATTTCGATCACTGATTCAATTTATAATCATTTAATGGCTTGCATATGCCTGGAGAAAAACAAGCCAGGAGTCGTTGGAGGAGGCTTGGTTGCTTCGTAGCTAGTTTGAGGGCATGGAGGGTGGAAAACTGACCCGAAGAGCGGTTGTGAGAGGCACAGAGCCTCCTGAAATCTCGCTAGGAGGAGAGGTTAGGATCCACACGTGGAATGACAGGAAGGGTAGGAGATTCTCTCGAAGTTGAAACTTTTTCTCTTCCTAAATGCGAAGACTTCCTTTTTGCAGTTCTTGAGCAAGCGCTTCAAAGCCAACCTGTTTTTGTTATTAAGCTTGTACCGTGAAGAAACAGGAAGGCGAGTACCAGCTGTCTGGCTGCAGTGGTTTGATCTAGAGTTGAATGAGATGTATACGTGAGTGGTACTGTTGAGTAAGATCGCTGCATCTCCTTGATTTAAATGGTTGCCCTCAGGTCCAGCTGACAGATCTGGCTGCAAGGAAGCTTCAGTATTTGTTGCAGCAGGTTGTTTAAAAGATTGGGGAGAGGGTGGAGGGAATCATAGATCTTCAGAGAATGCTGCGTAAAGGGAAGCGATAATGGAAACCTGTAAGTTGATGAACAGTTCTTTAAAAAATTTCAAATTACTAAACCGGGTGTGGTGGTGCATGCCTGTAATCTCAGCATTTGCGAGGCTGAGACAGGAGAATGGCAAGAGAGTTCAAAACCAGCCTGAATTGCATTGTGAGACCCTGTCTCAAAAATTTTTTCTTTCTTAAACCTGGGCGTCGTGGTGCAGGCCTGTAATTCCAGCATTCAGGAGGCTGAGACAGGAGGATCACTCTTGAGTTTCGGGCCAGCCTGGGCTACAAAGTGAGTTTGAGGCCAGCCTGAACTGTGTAGTGAAACCCTGTCTCAAAACTGTTTGCTTGCTTATTTACTTTATTTATTTTTGGGTACCGGGAATTGAACTCAGGATTTCAGTTAGCCAGGCAGGCGCTGAGCTACTGAGCTAAATCCCCGGCCTGTTTGGTTATTTAGAATGAGTTCTGCATGTGATACCCAACAGAAAAGATACAAAAACAGTGAAAAACGAGACTCTTCCTTTCAAACCCTTCAATTCTTCTTGGAGGAAATGACTGTTAGAATTTTCTAGAGGATCTTTCGTTTTTGGACTAAAGATTTTTGTTTGAAACACACTCCTATAGGATACCCAATATACCCAGAAAAAATAAAATGAACAGAAAAGAGGGGAAATATGGGAATATTGTTTCCTTTATGTATGTAGTCTTAAAAAATGTTGGTAACATAACAGAATGGCTTTTGTGAATTTACTGTTTATGTTGCTTTATATATTAATACCCTTAAATAATTTGTGGGTTTGTAGGATAAAGAACACTGTCAAGGTTTATTGTTTGTGTGTAAGAGGAAGCCTCTGTAACATGTAAAGTGATATTGAGCACTATAGCTCTTGTCAGTGGAGGTTGGTTGCTCCAGGCTCTGAATTTAAATGAGTAGTAATCTAAATTGCCTGTGATCCTAAATTATGGGGTATTTTATATATTGATAGGTATGACTTAATTGTCCCATCAGCATTAAAAAACAGAGGCATATGCTAGCTTTTGTAATTTTTTTTTTTTTTTTTTTTAATGAGGTATCTCTGTTCAGGCTGTCCTGAAACTTTTTTTTTGTTTTTTTTTCCGGTACCAGAAATCGAACTCATGACGTTGCGCTTGCCAGGCAGGCGCTGTGCCGCTGAGCTAAATCCCCAGCCCTTGGCCTGAGACTTATTTCGTTTTTTGTTTTTTTTGTTTTCTTTCCCGTACTGGGAATCGAACTCACGACCTTGCGCTTGCCAGGCAGGTGCTGTGCCGCTGAGCTAAATCCCCAGCCCCTTGGCCTGAAACTTATGCGGAGATCCTTTTGCCTCAGCCTCCCAAGTGCTGGAATTACAGGCGTGTGCCACCAGAAGTACATTTTGGAGGCAGGGATTGGGGACCAAATGGGAGGCTGTCATTGTTTTCTCGAGCAGTTACTATGTTTCTATCAGAAAATGTCCCATAACTAGAGGCTATGAAAAAAAAATTTAACTCTAATAAAAGGATTTCCATTTTGAATAAGTTTTAAAATTCTGGGGCTGGGGATTTAGCTTAGCGGCACAGTGCCTGCCTGGCAAGCACGAGGTCATGAGTTCGATTCCCGGTACCGGAAGAAAACAAGACCAAACAAACAAAAAAATTAAAAAAAAAAAAAAATTCTTAGGGTGGGTGGGAGCTGATAAAGTTGTGCATGCTGGGCAAGCACTGTACCTCTGAGCTACATCCTCAGTCCTTTTTTCGTTTTGAGATAGGGTCCTGCTTGAGTTGTGGCAGCTGGCCTGAAGTTTGTGATCCTCCTGCTTTTAGCCTTTCAGGTAGCTGGGATCCCCTGCACCTGGCAAAAATGGTTTTGACAGTTTACTAACACTTTAGTAAAACAATTAGAAATTATTTCTAGATTATTAGAAATTAATATGTATTTACAGCAGTAAGTATATTTATAGTTAGGACCAAAGGGCTCAGATGTCAAACATGTGCTGTATCATTGAGCTACACCTACATCCAACTTTAATATATATGTGTATTCAGTATTGGGGATTGAACCCAGGGCCTTTGCACCCGGCTATATCCCCCAGCCTTTTTTATTTTTTGAGACAAGGTCTTGTTAAGTTGCCCAGGTGAAACTCAAACTTTTGATCTTTTTGCCTCATTCTCCTCTCAGCAGGGTTATAGGTGTGTGCCACCCTGCTGGACTAATTCTGCCACATTTTGAAAGTGGTTATACTGAGTGTTTTCCTGTGTATAAAAATTATGTCTGTAAAGCACCCGCACCCTGTAAGCCAGTAATTCATCCAGTAAGGAGTGAACGAACTATTGGACCTTGAACCCTTTTTCTAGGGTAGTGGTGGTAAACCTATGGCATCAGTGCTGTAGCGGGCACGCAGAGCCCTCTCTCTTTGCAAGTGAGCTAAGTCATCCCAGCAGCAAAGCATCAAATAAAGGTTGTCTTTTCCTAAACCAAAACTTCAGTATTTAGGTTTGATTGCAGTGTTGACACTTTGATAAATTAGTGAGTTCTGGTGTAGGAGGTTTGTGAAAATAAAGCAGTTTTTGAAATACCCACCGCACCTCACTATGTAGTGCAGGCTGGCCTTGAACTCACTTATGTAGCCCAGACTGGGCTGAGCGATCCTTCTGCCACAGCCTCCTGAGTGCTAGGATTACAGCATTTGGCACCACACCCTTCCATATGGTTGCTTTGTAATGCCTTCTGGACTGGTCTTTTGAAATAGATGTGGTACATGCTTATAATCCCAACACTCTGGGAAGCTAAAGCTGAAGGATGGAAGGTTCAGGTCCAGTTTGGGCAATTTGACAATTTAGTGATACGTGGAGGGAGGGGTGGAGGGAGGAGAGAAAAAGAGGAAGTAAAAAGGTGTGTTATGGACATGTACCCATTCTCCACAATGAAGGTAATCATTATGTACTGCAAATATGTGCCAATAAAAATAAAATTAATGAGAACCAGAGAATATTAAACTGCTTTACTTTTGAAAGAAATTCAGAAAGCTGAGACAGGAGGACTGAGTTCTAGGCCAGCCAGCCTGATACAGGTAGTAAGACTCTGTCGCAAACCTCCCGCCCTGCCAAAGTTTGAGGATGTAGTTCAGTGGGAAGGCTCTGGGTTTCAGTCTCCAGCACTGCAAAGATCTTTTAGTTTGGACAATAAAGTCAGAAGAACAAAAACCTCACCATCTACTATTTTTTTTTAAAATCTTTTTGAGATAATGTCTCCCTATGCAGTTCAGGTTGGCCTTGAGCTTACTTTGTAGGCCAGGCTGGCCTCCTGCCTCCCTTTGCCTCTTGAGCCACTGTTTCTCAGTTTTGAGACTGAGTGCTGCAGTAAAATATTGACATTTTCTCCCACTTTGAGTGCTTTTGGGGAGTGGGAAGGGAATTACAAATGAGCATTTTTTTTATTTGTCTTTGATTTTTTTTTTTTTGGTTTTTCTCCGGTACCGGGAACCGAACTCACGACCTTGCGCTTGCCAGGCAGGCGCTTTGCCGCTGAGCTAAATCCCCAGCCCCTT
>NW_004955445.1:10123897-10132312 GCF_000276665.1 Chinchilla lanigera | reverse complement strand
CTGCCTCAGCCTCCCGAGTGCTGGGATTACAGGGGTGCGCCACCACGCCCGGCTCACAAATGAGCATTTAACAGTTACGGGGTTGCCGGGCGTGGTGGCGCAGTCTGTAATCCCAGCGCCCGGGAGACTGAGGCAGGTGGATCATTCGGAGTTCGAGACCAGCCGGGGTTACAAAGTGAGTTCAAGGCCAGTCTGAACTGCATAGCGAGACCCTGTCTCAAAAAGACCAAAAAAAAAACAAAAACAGAAAATTAAGGGGTGAAGTGGCTCTATTATGAGGTTTACCCTTGAACTTGTAATGTTTGCTGAGTATTTTGGTTCATCATCTGTCTTTCCACCCTCCCTCCTTCTTTCTCTCTCTTTTCTTTTCTTTTCCTCCCCTCCCCTCACCTCCCCTTCCCTCCTTTCCCCCTCCCTTTCTCTCCCTTCTGTTCCCTTCCCCTCTCCTCCCCTCCCCTCCCCTCTTCCCCAACCCCAGTCACCTTTTTGAGACAGGGTTTCACTGTGTCTTTCGGGCTTGCCGTGAACTCACTTTGTAGTCCAGGCAAGCCTCAAACTCAGAGATCCTCCTGCCTCAGTCTCCTGAATGCTGGGATTACAGGCGTGTGCCACTTTGCTTGGCTTTGTTTTGTTTTTTTGTGTGGTTCATTGTTTTTCTGAGAGGGTTTCTAGGTGATGGTTTTGGGCTAAGGGAATAGTTTATCCACAGCCTAACCTTATTTTCAGCCCCATAACAAATGATAGAAGTGGCTTGAATTTAATTGCCTTTCCCTTATTTACCTTGTGGTAGGAAGTTGAACAGGGAAAGTACCAGAAGATACAGCAGGAATGGAAAGGAAGACATACAGTGTCTAGAAGGCCAGTTTAGCCACAAGCTAGATAACCTTCTGAGACTTCGTGATGCCAATTTTGTCCCCATTAACTAAGTTTGGTGGGTATTGTGAGTCTAGGTCAATTTATAATGGGGTAGTAATCAAGGTTTATTTAGCCATGTAATAAACTTGTTGCCTAGAGGCAAGGGAAGGTGTCTGATCGGACTGGGAAACAGGTTTAACCTGTTTGTTTGTTTATTTATTTATGTTTTTTGGGGACAGGGTCCCACTATGCAGTTCAGGCTGGCCTTGAGCTCACTTTGTAGCCCAGGCTGGTCTCGAATTTGCAACGATCTTCCTGCCTCAGCCTCCCAAATGCTGGGATTACAGGCGTTCGCCACCATGCTGGGCTCATAGCCTCTTACGTGGAGACTGATCCCAGCCTGGCAGTTTAACCTACTTAAAAGAAAATGGTAGACCAGGCTTGGTTTTGTGTACCTATAGTTCTTGCACTCTGAGAAGCTGAGGCAGGAGGATGGCTAGTTCCATCTCTAGCCTGGAAAATTTCGCAAGACCCTACTTCAAAATAAAAAAATAAAAAAAAGATTTCAGGTACAAACGCCCTGGGTTCACTTCCCAGTACTGAAGAAAAAAAGAAACACCAGAAACAACAACAAAAACTCCAAACAGAAAACTGAAAGCAGCCTGGGGATTTAGCTCAGCAGCACAGTGCCTGACTGGCAAGCGGGCCATTGTGCATTCCATTCCTGGTTAAAAAAAAAAAAAAGAACTGAAAGCAAATTTAGTAATGTCTTTTTTTTTTTTTTAGACAGGGTCTCTAGTTCAGGTTGCCCTTGAGCTCCTTGGAATTCTACTTCTCAGTCTCCTGAGTGCTGGCATGGATTACAGGCATGCATGCTGGATTACAGGCATGTGCCACCATGCCTGGCTTTTTTTTTTGAGATAGGGTCTCATTATGCAGTTCAGCCCGGCCTGGTGCTCTCTTTGTAGCCCAGGCTGGTCTCCAACTTGCAAGGATCCTCCTGCCTCAGTCTCCCCAGTGCTGTGATTTACAGGTGTGTGCCACCACGCCCGGTGGCTGTTTATTTCATATTTCTGTTAGGAACATGTGATGTTCTTTCTTACTGGACAGTGAATCCAGGGTCTTTGCTCTGAGCTATATCCCCAGCTATTTTGAAAATTTTTGAGATAGGATCTTGCTAAATTGCCTGGGAGTTTGTGATCCTTCTGTCTTACGATCCTGTGTGGCTAACATTACAGGCACGTGCTGCTGTGCCCTGCTGTTTTTTTTTTTTTTTTTTTTTTAATTTTAATTTTTTGATAATGGGAATCAAACTCAAAACCTTACACTTGCCAGGCAGGGGTTGTGCTGCTGAGCTATATCCCCAACCCTGCCCTACTGCTTTAAAAAAATTATGTTTTAGGATATAATGTGATGTTTTTGGGTTTACTCTTCCCATGAAGGTACTTTATTGAAATGTTTGATTTCCTTGCTTGGAAACTGTTGAGTTAGGTATATGAAGCTTCACTTTTTGGAAACCAGGTTGACTAGAATTTACCAAATTTGACTCTTGATTATTATCTACATAATGATGAAAAGGGAACATTGTCTTGGGTACTGCATAATATGTAATAGATATCTGCTCCCTGGGGCTTTGCTTTTGGTAGCTGTTACAGCTGAGATGGTGTGGTAGATGGATAGATGGATAGATGGGAAACGACTGCAGAAGTCAGCGCATAATCCTCAGGGTAAGCCTTATGGTTAATTGAATGTTGAGTGTACAGGGTAAATCACATAACAAACTCCAGGGGACTAGCTAAGTTATTTTGTTGTATTTTATTTATTTATTTATTTCTGTCGTTTTGAGGCAGGGTCTCGCTGTGCAGTTCAGGCTGGCCATGAGCTCACTTTGTAGCTCAGGCTGGTCTCAATGTTGTATTTTAATTAGGCTTTATTAACTGCTAATTGGAGTAAATTAATCTTTCTGTTTTTGTTACAAGTTTTGGAAAATTTTCTGTTTATCCTAACAAGTTAGTCATGAGCCTTCCATTTTTAATGCTTTTTCCCTTAAAAAGGAAAAAATGTTAAACTGGGCAAATAATTTATACCTCCCATCTTAAGTAGCTTCATTGGTTTATCTCAACCAGTAAGTTATTAGTAAGGAGTACCACTTTCAAAATGTCAGGGGAAGTGGGAAATTCTCTAGTTTCTCAGATAATTGCTGCTGGTAATTTTATTTATTTTTTAACAATGACTAATGTCTTAATTTGGAGATCATTTCTTTGTAAGTACAGAATTTTTCAGAAACAGGTTTAATTTATTCATATAAGTAAAGACTTTTTTTTTTTAAAAAAGAATATTCTTATGCTTGGCCAGAAATACACTTTTCTGTCTGCCTGAACTTTTTAATTGGTGTTTGCCTACCTTTAGGCATTTATAACTTAGTTTCCTCTTTAAGGCTGGCCTTTTTTAGTTTCCTTACAGAATTTTCATTGGGTGCAGCAAGACATTTTTGAAGTCGTTCTTTTAAATAGATGTTCCATGAAGGAGGGAAAATCTGACAGAGGGAATTTCAAAGCAACCCAAGCAGTGTTTTTGAAAGTTCTCATCTTAAGAGTAATGACTGACTAGTAGGCAGGAAGCCTAAAGTTGTATTGTGGTATTGTTCTTCATCTCATGCATTTGAGAACTTCAGTACAAAAGAGAAAAAGCATGGGGAGGAGGAAGAAAGGGATTTAACAGCAAAAAAGAGGGAACTTTTAGGGTAAATATTCTTTACTTTTTTTTTGTTTTGTTTTATGATATCTAAGGTCAAATTGTTTTACTTTGAAGAGCAAATGTTTACCATAATCTAAATGTCCCACACTGACATGTTCAATGACGGGTCATTGCTTTTGGATAGAGTAACAGCATGCAAATAGATGCCATTTCAAAACTTAAAAAAATCTACATGTGAAAAATCTTACTTTTTCCATTTTGTTACCTGATCAGATTTGTTAGGCTGTTACTTAAAAAAATAATTCCTAGTGATGAAGGGTTCAGAGTTATTCATAAGCTTGTGCTTTGACTTATATAAGCTTTGTTCACTTAAAAATTTTTTTTTTGTCTTTTTGAGACAGGGTCTCCATATGCAGATCAGACTGGCCATGCTCACTTTGTAGCCCAGGCTGGTCTCCAGCTCACCATGATCTTTCTGCCTCAGCTTCCCAGTGCTGGGAGGTGTGCTACAAGGCCCAGTTTAAAATTTTTTTTTCATTTTTAAACAGGGGTCTCATTCTGCAATTCAGGCTGGCCTTGAACTCCCAGCAGTTCTCCTACCTCAGCCTCCTAAGTGCTGGAATTACAGGCATGTGCCACCACACCCAGATTCCCAACCTCTCAAATAGCTGGGATTATAAACCTGCACCACCAGACCTCCTGTATTTAAATTTTATTGATCAAGTATTAAGTGAATTAAATTTGGTTTTTGTTTTTATTAAAAGCAAGGATTGAACCCAGAACTAGGCACATGCTAAGCATGTAGATGATACCCCCAGCTTTGTGAATTAAGCTTTGGGTACCAGATCCTGTAAAATCAGACACAGCTTTCAGCGCTGACTCACTGAGTTGGAGACAGGATGATTTTGTTTTTTCTGTTTTTTTTTTTTTTCTTCCATTTTTTTCCTGTACCGGGAATTGAACTCATGACCTTGTGCTTGCCAGGCAGGCACTGTGCTGCTGAGCTAAATCCTAGCCCTGAGACGGATGATTTTGAACTAGTGACTTCATCATAGTATATGGTATAAGTGAATAAAACACACACATATGAGAGAAGGGAGATAAAGAGCTTTTCCTTTATTTTCTTTCTTTTTTTTTGTTTTTTTGTGTTGTTTTGAGATAAGGTCTCATGGTGTATGTAGTTTAGGCTTGCCTTGAATGTACTGTATAGCCTGGGTTGGCCTCAAACTCACATCACTTCTGTTTCCTCAACCTCCCCAGTGCTGGGATTACAGGGGTGTGCTGCCGTGCCCAGCATGACAAAGAGCATTTTCAGGTCCTTTCTTGGTGTAAGAAAATAGTGATACTTTCTTTACTTTCAGTAAAACTATCATCGGTGAAATAGATGATTGAATTTAAGTCACCTGGTGGAGTTGGTATAGTAGCTTGATTTTTGTTTCCAGTTTGAAATTTACCAGCCTTATTTGAAAATGTTTTAAGGGTTACTCTAGTTTATTTATTAAATTGTGTCTTCAGTCTACACATTCTTTGCTACATTCAAGCTCATCTCTTTCCTCTTGTACTGCTGGATGATAGTGGTGTCCTGTGGCAATGCATTTATCCTGGGCAAGGTACTTGTTTTTATGGGTATTGGTTATAGGTACTGTATTGGGCTACATCTGGGAAAATCTACAAGAAAAACAAATACCACACCTGTCTTCTGTCCATTGGATGGTCAGTGACATCGTCACATAGGACAAGACTATTAAGATATTAAGTTTCAAAAATAATTTTATCAGAAATTACTGAAATAAAGTACACTTAACGCTGGGCGGGGTGGCGCAAGCCTGTAATCCCAGCACGTGGGAGTTTGAATGAAGCAGGAGGATCCTTGTGAGTTACAGACTAGCCTGGGCTACAAAGTGAGCTCAAGGCCAGCCTGCAGTGCATAGTGACACCTTGTCTCAAAAAGAGCAGGAAAAAAAAGTACACAAAGGTGTAGTCAGTGATTTAGGTGTCCAGAGCCCTGAACTTCCCCTCCCAGTTCTTTCCTATGCGCAAAGAACAAAGTAGCCCCACATGTGATTTTTTTTTTTTTTTTAAAAAAAACAAACAAATCTGGATTTTGAGACCATTATTTTTTTAGCCTCAAGACTCAATTTCAGTCATTCATCCTTTATTTGCTACTGCTTGGCTGCTGCTTACTGTCCCATATACATACATACCTACTTATTGTTTATTTTAATAATAATATTTTTTTGTTACTGTGATTGAACCCAGGGAGCACTGAGCTACATTCCCAGCTGTTTTTGTTTTGAGGGTCAGGATCAAGCTTGCTGTCTTTCTGACTCGGGCTCCTAGGTAGCTGAGATTAGTGGTGTGTGTAACTGCACCTATTTTAGCAAAGTTTTTTTTACTTCTAGATGTGTATAGTCAGATACATCAATTCAAGGCGACCTATGATAAGTTCCTTTTAGAGAAGTTCAGAGGAGAAAAGTGGCCTTTCTTTCTTTTTTTGCATGCTAGGCACACACTTTTTTTTTTTGTCTTCTTGAGACAGGGTCTTGCTGTGCAGTTCAGGCTGGCCTTGAGCTCACTTTGTAGCCCAGGCTGGTCTTGAACTCATAATGATCATCTTGCCTCAGCCTCCCAAGTGCTGGGATTACAGGTGTGAGTCACCACGCCTGGCTTAGGCACAGACTTTATTTACTATACACCCCCAGTGCTTTTTATTTTGTTTTGAGATGAGGGTCTTACTAAATTGTCCAGGCTGACTTCCAAAGTCTGGGATCCTCCTACCTCCAGCTTCCCAAGTAGCTGGGATTACATACTTGATTCACCATGTCTAGTTTATCAGTCTTATTTTCCCTTGTTTTAGTCATGTTTTTTCTGCCTTTTCTTTCTTGCTGTGTAGTCTGGTCCTGTCTCATGTAAGTAATCACCACAACTGTAAATATACTTATTTTCTGATACAAATTTTTTTTTGTACTGGGGATTAAATTTGCAGCCCTGTCCCAGCCCTTTTTAAATGTTTTATTTTGAGATAGTATCTTGTTAAGTTGCTAAATTGTTCAGGTTGGGCTCAAACTTGCAGTCCTCCTCCATCAACCTTCCAGAGCGTAGGGATTATGGAACCTGGGCCATCATGCTTGGCTTCTTCTTTTCTTCCTTTCTTCTTTTTTTCTTTTTCTTTTTTTATTGTTGTTGTCTTTTTGAGACAGAGTCTCACTATGCAGTTCAGGCTGGGCTTGAGCTCACTTTGTAGCCCAGGCTGGTCTTGAACTCTCAAGGATCCTCCTCTCTCAGCCTTCTAAGCGCCACTGTGCCCAACTGGCTGCTGCTGCTGCTGCTTTTTTTTTCTTGCCCTTCTTCCTTTTTTTGGTTGCTGCCTTTTCAGGTGTTTTTTTTTTTTTGGGGGGGGTGGTGGTGGTACTGGGGATTGAGCCCAGGGCCTTCACACTGAGTTACATCCTTAGCTGTTTACAATTTTTTAAAAAACCTTTTTGAGACTTTGCTAAATAGCATATGCTAGGTTAGTTTTGAGTTTAAGATCTTTCTACCTCAGCCTCCTGGATTACTGAGATTTTCTATTATGCCTGGCTTCCTTCCCCCTCCCCCCCGAGTTTAATGTGATCTTTGCTTTGCTGTTTCCAGTTATTATTTTGAATGATGCTCTAGGTGTGTGTTGATGTACAAAATTTTGGAAATAAAATTTCTGAGTCAAAGGAAAAATACGGTTAGAATTTCAGTAGCTTTTTTCCTGTTGACTGCAAAGAGGTTATTCTAAATGTATATTGTTGATGGGAGTACCATTTTACATTTATTTATTCATTCATTTGTTTTTGTTGTTGCTGGCCATTTCATACAAAGTCTGGTACTTCTAGGCCTTGTCCTTTGTTTCTTTTTGAGATGATCTCATTATATAGTTCAGACTTACTATATAGCTCAGCCTGGCCTTGCTGCCTTCTTCCTGCCTCAGCTTCTCAAGTGCTGGGATTACAGGTTTGTGGCACCATGCCAGGTTTATTTGTCCTTTAAGAATTTACTTTTCCTGTTGCTTGACTGGTTGGTTGGAAGACTGGAAGCCTTCTATTGTTCTTTATTGTTGAAGACTTCCTAATGAAATGCCTTTTATGGAGCTCTCAAGCTCCCCCCCTCCCCATTTTTGTGGTGGTGGTGTACTTTGGATGGAATTGAGGGCCTTCACACTGAACACATCCCCAGCATTTCTTTTAATTTCAATTTCAATTTTTATTTTGCGGCACAGTGTCACTGTGTTGCTGAACTGCCCAGGTTGGGCTCAAACTTGCAACCCTTCTGTCTCACCCTCCCAGAATCATGGGATTATATAGGCAAAGGTTTTTCACATTCTGTGTATAAGCTTCATGTCCAGCATCATTGCCTTAATTCAATTTTTTACTTGTTTTAAATTTGCTTTGCCTTCCACGCTCTTACAATAAAATTCTCTTATGTATGTTCTGATTTATATTTTGGGTCTTTTTTTTTTTTGAGATAGGTCTTCTGTAGCCTAGGCTGGCCTTGAACCTCAGGGAAATCCTCTTGCCTCAGCCTCCTGAGTTCTAGGATTATAGGGATGTACCACCATGCCCAATTTATTTTGGGTTCTTTTACATATAAAAGGTAAAAGCTGGCATTTATTGATTGGTAATAAAAGTTACCATTCATGAAGTACTTATGTGCCTAGGTATATCGTGTTGTGTGCTTTAATGTACATTTTCTTATTTACTCATTTTCTTATTTAATAGTCTTGACTTTTTTTCTTTTTCCATCTTCTTTCCATAGGAAGTTCTCCCCCAAATAAAATCTTATATTTTTTTTTTTGTCTTTTTGAGACAGGGTCTTGTTATGCAGTTCAGACTGACC
>NW_004955445.1:10119010-10122757 GCF_000276665.1 Chinchilla lanigera | reverse complement strand
TAGCAATTTAGCCTGTAATCCTATCACTCAGGGAGGGTGAAGCAGGAGGATCACCATGAGTTCAAGGCCAGCGTGAACTACACAGGGAGACCCTGTCTCAAAAAGAAAACGAAACAAAATAATGTATTAGATATAGTGGTAAATGCTCTCAATTTTTTTACATAAATAGGCACACATGGGATGATTTTCCCTTTTTGATTTTTTTCTTTTATGGAAAAAAGATAAAACAATTTCATAACAAAATAGGCGAACATGGGACATTTAAAAGACATTAAGGTTGCACAGTGGAAAGTAAGCCACCCTTCCTCTGTTATCTTCTAGCTAACTTCCCTCCTCTGCTTACAGGCAACTGTTGTTACTCTAGTGTAGGCTTCTGGTTTTTTTGGGGGGAGGGAAGCAAAGCTTTCAAATGTGGTCTTTTGTGTGGCAACACTCTTGCCTCAGCCTCCTAATTGCTGGGATTACAGACATGCGCTACTGTGCCCCCTTTTTAAAATACTGATTTGTAGTTCAGGCTGGCTTTGAACTCACTATGTAGCCTAGACTGGTCTCTGATACCTCTAATCTGAGGCAGATCCTCCTGCCTCAGCCTCTTCAGCGCTGGGATTACAGGTGTACACCACCATGCAATTTTTGAATTTTTTTTTTTGGTCTTTTTGAGAAAGGGTATTGCTGTGCAGTTCAGGCTGGCTTGGAGCTCACTTTGTAGCCTAGGCTTTCCCTGGAACTCCCAGCAATCCTCTTGCCTCAGCCTCCCTAGTACTGGGATTACAGGCGTGCGCCACCACAACTGTTTTGAATTAATTTTTGTATGTGGTATGAAATAAGGATTATTAATTCATAGTTTGGTTTATGACTGTCAGGAGTTTCCAGCATCAATGGTTGAAAATTCAAGATCCAGGCATTGTGGCATATATAGTCCCAGCAGTCGGAAGACTGAGGCAGGAGTATTCTAAATTTGAGGCTCGTTTGAGCAATTTACCAAGACCCTGTCAGCCTAAAAATTTAATAAGGGCTGGGAATGTACCTCAGTGGTGGAGTGGTTGCCTTGAATGAGTGACGCCCTGGGTTCCATCTGATGTACCATCAGCAACAACCAAATGAATGAGAGAGAAAAGGGAAAATTCAGTGGGCAAAGTATGAACTTGGCATTTGTTGACCATATGCATGTAGATATTATTTTGTATACTCTTATTCCATATAGATGTCCATATCTGTACAGGCATCTGTTTATCTGTCTTTACCTCATTATTAGATTATTGACTTTTTTTTTTTTTTTGGAGGCAGGGTCTCCCTGTGTAGTTCAGGCCGGCCTTGAGTTCACTTTGTAGCCCAGGCTGGCCTCAGACTTGCAAGGATCCTCCTCCCTCAGCTTCCCAAGTGCTGGGATTGCAGGAGTGCGGCGCCACACTCAGCTTGAAATCTTGAAAGCAGGAGGAGTATATCTTTTTTCTTTGGTGTTTTGGGATGGACTTGTTACGCATTTCAGACTGGTCTTGAAGTTGCTTTGTAACCCACACTGGTCTTGAATTCATCATGGTGATCCTTTTGTCGTAGTCTCCCCCAGTGCTGGGATTACAAAGGTGCACCACCATGTCTGTTTTGTTTCTTTTTTCTTTTCTTTCTTTGTCTGTCTTTTTGTCATAGGGTTTCAGTATGCAGCTCAGGCTGGCCTTGAACTCACTATGTAGCCCAGGCTAGCCTAAGTGCTCTTTCTGCCTCAACTTCCTGAGTGCTGGGATTATTGATGTGCGTGCGCCATGGAGCCTGGTCCAGAATTTTTTTTTTTGTCTTTTTGAGACAGGGTCTCACTGTGCAGTTCAGGCTGGAGCTCACTTTGTAGTCCAGGCTGGCCTTGAACTTGCAGTGATCCTCCTGCCTCAGCTTCCCCACTGCTGGGATTACAGGCGTGTTCTACCACACCCGGTTCAATTTGTTTTAGTACATGTTTGCAGTATAAAATGATTACATTTATCTTGGGGAGTTGGTACGTGTATGTAAGGCATCTTAATTTTTTAATTTCTTGTATTTTATTTTATTTTATTTTATTTTATTTTTGGTACTGAGAATCAAACTAAGGACCTTACGCTTTCCAGGCAGGCTCAGCTAAGCTACATCCCCTGCCCCCCCCCTTTTTTTAAATGTTTGTTGTTTTGAGACAAGGTCTTGCTGTGTCCTTCAGGCATTCCTTTTGCCTAAGCCTCCCAAATGCTGGGTTTATAGTCATGCACCATTTTGCCTGGCTTCCTATGTATATTTTAAGTGCTAATCAGGTGTTTCACAGCACTATAGGCACATTCTGTGATCCATGTACATGGGAAGAAAAACTGAAATTGTTAATCTAGACCATGACTTTTTTGTTTTGGTTGTCCTTTTTTTTTTTTTTTTACAGTTCCTTTTTTGAGTAGTCCAGACTGACCTGGTGCTTGTGCTATCGTACCTCATTCTGGAGTGCTGGATTACAGGCATGTACCACTGTACCAACCTTACCAGCTTGGAACATGTCAATTCTGAAGCATCATAAATTGTTTTCAACTGTATTTGACTTTATTATTGTTATTTTTAATTTTTTTTGGTGGTACTGGGAATTGGACCCAAGTACTGAACTACATTTGGGGCCCTTTTTTGAGACAGGATTTCCTTAGGTTACCCCCAGCCTGGTTTATAATTTGTGAGCTGGAGATAGATGAGAAACAGCTTGACCCTTCCCTATTCCTTTTGACTGTTAGAAGGATGAACTTGGACGCATCCAGGATGACTCACCTGGTGACCTCCAGATGAGTAGGCAGATGTCAAACTTCAGTCATTCCCACCTTATCTGACTGTACCCTGTGCTCAATCCCTGATTACTCTACCCCATCAGGCTTGAAATGCTGATCAGGCCAAGACAACTCTGCCCTTTGGCTGCTATGTATAGTGTTCCCTCAGTGTTGTGTTAGTCTACTTGGGCTGCATCTGGTCTATGTATTGACTCCCTCTAAGCAGCAGCACAGGTCCATTTTGGTGGTCTTGAGTGAGTTTGGAAGGTTCTATAAATTTAGTTGAGATTCTCGAGTAGGTATTAAATACAACTATAAGGGCTGTGGATATAGCTCAGTGGCTCCTGGCAAGTTCAAGGTTCTGAGTTTGAATCTTCGTGCCAAAAAAGAAAAGAAAAGAAAGCTAATGAAGTTAGGAGCTTTGGCTGCTAGAGGAGCTGAGCTGATGGGGCACTTAAAACTATAACACTAAGGCATTAGCACTAAAGGCTTAGAATGACTGGCAGTCAGAGCCCAGAGGTGTACTTTGCCAATTTGCCATTCCAATCCAAATTGAAAAAAAGAATCCTCAACTGAATGGCACCAATCCTCTTGCTTCAGCCTTCTGAATAGCAGGGATCACAGACATGTGCCACTATGCTTGGCAAAGGTTGTTTTCTATTTTAAGTGATCTGTAGCTTATTCTTTAATGAAAATGGATCACGTCCTTGTCTGTTTACTTGTTTGTTACAAATTAGAATGAAAAATACCAAATATGTGGGTCTGGTATATCCCTAATGAAAGGTTCTGAGCACCTATGTTAAAATGGAGGGGGAGACTGCTGATGCGGTGGCACATGCCTGTATAATCCCAGCATTGGAGAGGCTGAGGCAGGATTATCGCAGGAGGATCACTGCAAATTCAAGACCAGCCTGGGCTACAAAGTGAGCTCAAGGTCAGCCTGAACTGCATATGGAGACCCTGTCTCAAAAAGACAGCCCCCCCAAAA
>NW_004955445.1:10106364-10112749 GCF_000276665.1 Chinchilla lanigera | reverse complement strand
TTCACCCTTTATCAATTAATGGCTAATCTTTCACCCGTTTACTAGCTTTATTTTGAAGTTAGAGAAGATAAAGGAAGTTAAAGGTGACTTTTTTTTTTTTTTTTTTGAGACAGTGTCTCGCTATGCAGTTCCAGCTGGACTTGAGTTCACTTTGTAGCCCAGGTTGGTCTTGAACTCATAAGGATCCTCCTGCCTCAGCCTCCCGAGTGCTGGGATTACAGGTGTGCACCACCATGCCCGGCGTTAAAGATGACTTCTTGAAGTAGCTATAAAAATAACAGTTGATTTAAAGAGCATAATCTCAATACCATTATTATATCTGGAAGAATGAAATTAATCCCTTAGTAGCCTCAAATACACATCCCTATTTCAGTTTTCCTTTTCTCTGGCTTCTTATGTATTTACTCTGAGTCAGATCCAAATGAGATTTATCCATTGTGGTTTGGTTATTATGTGTTTTAAGTCTCTGTTAGTACAGGTTTCCCGTCTTGTGTGTATTTCTCTCTTTATTTTTGGAAATGGCCTTGCTGTGTAGCCCAGGTTGGCCTTGTACTCACTCTGTAGCCCAGGCTGGCCTCAGACATGCAGCAACCCCTCTGCCTCAGCCTCCAAAGTGCTAGAAATACAGAAGACATGTGTGCCTGCCCAGCCCTTCTCTTTGTTTTCTTCCAATTTTGAGCTGCTTCCTCCTGTCTCTTTCTTCCTTGTGTACTAGGATTGAGCCCAGGGCCTTTGTACTGAGTTACCTCTCCAATTCTTGTTATGTTACGTTCTGTTAGGTTGACAGAATCTCAAGTTGCCCAGGCTGAGTTTGAACATGTGATCCTTTTGTCTTAGGCTCCCTGAGTGCTAGGGTTACAGGCACACATCATCACACCTGCGTCCAGTGTTTTGTCTTACAGAGCTTCTTGTCTTTTTATTGATTTACATGTTTGTCTTTCTTTTTTTGCTTTTGTTCCTTCATTGCTTTTTTTTAAAAATTTCTATAATGCATATATTGGATCTTTGTATATTGCTTATGTGAAAAAAATTCAATTTTTTTCGCTTGTATCACTGTTTTTTTTCAACCTTTCCATTTGGATTTTGAATTTGACACATCAAACTTCTCTTCCCTGTCAGTTCTTCACCAGAAATTTTCTTTTCCTGATCTGTTGGTATCTCCATTCTTGCAGATTTTCAGGCATAAATATCTTGACTTGTCTTTCTCTTATTTCTATAACTATATTTAGAAGCCTGCTGTGTCTCATCTTTTCCACTAAGCCAAATCTGTAACTTTCCTATCTCCTTTGTACCCTTACCTCTGTAGAGTCTGTCAGTAATAGAAGAGCTGGGGGGATGTTTTAGAATCCTTGCCAGCTTGCCTGCAAGATTCCACAAGGTTCCCCATTTCACTTACTAAAAACAAAAGCCCTTCCTATTGCTCTCTGCCATGCCTGCCTGACTTGTCACAGTTAACTCTCTGATCTTGCCGGTTCTTCATTGCAGTCACATTTTTGCCTTTGAGTGTGTCCTCTCTGTGGAGTGTTCCTTCCATCATATTTCTTTTTTTGTCTTTTTTTTTTTTTTCCCGGTACCGGGAATCGAACTCACGACCTTGGGCTTGCCAGGCAGGTGCTGTGCCGGTGAGCTAAATCCCCAGCCCCCATATTTCTAACTTTATCTCTTTAATCACTTATCATTCTAATTATTTAAATACAGGATGACCCAAGACTGGGTATTTTTCATTAATTTTTATAAGATAACAGGAAATATGAAAATGAAATTTTTTTTTTTTTTTTTGGTACCGGGAATTGAACTCATGACCTCAGGCTTGCCAGGCAAGTGCTTATGCTGCTGAACTATGTCCCCCCCCCCACAATGACAATTTTATGAAATTTATTCAATATAAGAATCAACTGATTGGGCCCAGGGTGTGTATATATGTGTATATATATATATATAGCTCAGTGGCATGACTCCTGCTTGACAAGCATGAGGTCCTGAGTTTGAATCCCAGTTCAAAGAAAAAAATCAACTGGTTGAGCTGGGTGTGGTGGAGCGAATTTGTAATCCCAGCACTGGGGAGGCTGAAGCAGGAGGATTGCTCCAAGTTCCAGGCTAGCCTGGGCTACATAGTGAGTTCAAGTCCAGCCTGGACTATAGCAAAATCCTGGCTCAAAAAAAAGAAAAAAGAGGAATCAACTTCTAATCCTCTTGCTTTAGTTTCCTAGTGTACATCACTACATCCGATAATTATTTCAGTTCATATACCCTTTTGTTGCAGAGATGAAATGATCAATAAAATACTTTGAATCATGAAATGGTATTATGGTTTAATTCTGTAAGTGAAGAGAAACAGAAAGTTGTATTCCAGGAGAAAGGAACTGTTTTATATTTACTGACTTACTGATGGATGGTAGTAATCTGGTTTCTTTCCGTACATAAGAGTGTATAGGTTTTTAATAGATATACACACTTAAAATATTTTGGAAATTACTTCTTGCGACTAGCTAATTAGTGAAAAATTTACTTTTATTTTGTTTTTTTGTCTTTTTGAGACAAGGTCTCGACATGCAGTTCAGGCTGGCCTTGAGTTCACGTTGTAGCCGAGGCTGGTTTTGAACTTGCAGTGATCCTCCTGCCTCATCCTCCTGAGTGCTGGGATTACAGGCATGCCCCACCATGCCTGGCTTATTAGTGAAAAATTTATTTTTAAATTTTTTTTTGGTACCGGGAATCAAACTCAGGACGGTGTACTTGCCAGACAGGCGCTTGTGCCGCTGAGTTATATCCCTGACCCCTGGTGAAAAATGTAAATGTCAAGATAAAAATGTTCTAGAAGTCAGTCAGGATTCTTTTTTTTTTTTTTTTAATGATTCTTTGAATAGCTACATGAGAAAGTTTGAAGTTGTTTGATGCACCTATTGGGTGTTACTGTCAGTGCTGGCTGTGTTAGTGATAGAGTACCATATTCTTAGTTTTCACACAGTATACTCTAGAAGAAAACCACTGCTTGATGTCTGAGGTGAAGATACATACTTCTATAAAGATGTTTAGTGCATGTAAAACATAATTTATGTTGGGAATTGTACAGCAACCTTCTTTTTCCCCAGTCTTTGAGACAGGGTTTTATTACGCAATTTGGGCTGGCCTGGAACTCCCAATGACCCTCCTCCCTCAGTCTCCCTAGTGCTGGGATTAACAGGTGTGCGCCACTATGCCTGGTTTGGGACTACCCTTTTGAAGTGAGGCAAGCAGACCTAAACCCTGAAGCTCTCAGCAATCCTCTTGTCTCTGCCTCCGGAGTCCTGGGATTACAGTCTGTGTGCTACCACCATGCCTGACTGAGTTACCCTTTTTGATATTTTCTTCTTTCTTTTTTGGGAGTAATGAGGATTAAACCCTAGGCCTCCAAGACACCAGGCGAGCATTCTAGGCAAGCACTGAGCTATGCACCCCCTCCCCTTTTTGAGACAGCATGTTGCTATTGTAGTTCAGGCCAGCCTTGGACTCACTGTGTAATCCAGGCTGGTCTGGAATTTGCAACAATTCTCCTGTCTCCAAATGCTAGGATTACAGGTGTATGCCACTGTGTCTGGCTCCCATCCGTTTTTAAAAAATTTTGATGGCATGTGCTTGTAATTAATCCCGGCACTCCAGAGGATGAGACAGGAGGATAGCTGTGAGTTTGAGGCTAGCCAGGGCTTCATAGTGAGTTCAAAGCCAGCCTGAATTACAGAGTGAGACCCTGTCTCAAACGAGTAAAGAAACAAACATTTTGAGACAGGTTCATGTTAAATTGCCTAGGCTAGCCTGTCTTTCTTTTTTTCATTTTATTTTTTGAGGTACTAGACATTTAGAGCTTTCACAGTGAACTATATTCTCACCACTTTTTTAAAATTTTGAGACAGGGTTGCTGAGTTGCCCAGGCTGGGCTTGAATTTGGGACCTGGTAGGCTTGCCTCAGCTTCCCAAGTAGTTAGGATTATAGGCATGTCTCACCACCTATGGGTCACATGTTGTCTTTACCAAGCACTGTCTGGAAAGTGAACGTTGTTATGGTAAACGTTTGTTTCTTCTTGAGTGTGGTTAAAACAATATAATGCTAAGCTTGTTGAAAAAATTTAAACCTTTTTAAAAAATGAAAAATGATTGTTCATACTGTAGCAATGTATTTTGCCAATGTAGGAAGCACAAAGAAAAGGAAAAATTTTTTTGTAACGTAATATCTTATTGTTAAGATAATTTGGTGAATATGCCCTCCTCCATGAAGAATAAATAGGAAGGTATGTAGGAAGGTTAAAATAGAAATGTTAACATAAACATTTTTACAGCTTTTTTCTTTTTTCTCTCCTTTTTTTGGTATGAAGGAAGCTCTGTTTTTCTGCATTCTAAAAATTGTGTTGTACCAGGTCGGTCCTTTTGCTGAGGACGAGGCACTTTTGCGGTATGGTTGCCATGGTGACCATCTTCCAAGTGCTGTCTCAAGGTCACTCATCACTCATTTTACTGAATACGTACTTATATTTTGTGAACGAAGAATATCAACACTCAGTGGATAAAATGAATTGTTTTATTACTCAGCCAATTCTAGAAAAATTGGAAATATTATTTCTAATAATACTGTAACTACACTGATAAACTATATTTTCTTTGATTATTCAGCTTTAACCTGCCAGATTAAAAGTTTAATAAGCCCATAAATTAGCTGTAGCCATGTATTATGATACTTTGATTTTATTCAAATTGTGACTTAATTAATTTCATTGTACTTATGTTTGAGAATGTCTAAACTTATTTCTCTCACACTCCCCCGCCCCCCGCCCCGCCCCCAGTACCAGGAATCGAATTCACGACCTTGTGCTTGCCAGGCAGGTGCTTTGCTGCTGAGCTAAATCCCCAGCCCCTCTCTCATACTTTCTTTTTAATGAGACAAGAGCAAAGCTCTTTTTGTTGTTGTTGTTGTTGTTGTTGTTGTTTTTTTGAGTCAGGGTCTCACTGTGCTGTTCAGACTGGTCTTGAGCCCAGGCTGGCCTTGACCTCACAACCATCCTCCTGCCTCAGCCTCTTGATCCTCCTGCCTCAGCCTCCCGAGTGCTGGGATTATAGGCATGTGCCACCAAGTCCGACTTCATCAGTTTTTTGGTAAACTTAGTTTAAAATTGTTGAATTCATATCATCTTTTTTGAATCATTTTTTATTTTTATTTTCTTTAAAATAAAAGAACAGCATGATTGTTATATTTTTTTCCAGAATAGATTTAAGAGATCTCTTGTCTGTGTTCTATTTCATATATTTTTTTGTCTTATAGTGGTATTTTCATTTTCATCTTTTATTTATATTATAACAAAATATTGTTATTAAGCTGTTTTATAGTAAAGGAAAATACAAACAGAGATGTCTCCTTGCAGAATGTTTATTATGGGTTTTGTTCTAGGGAGAGAAGAGTCAGAGCTGTGTGCCTCCATTAGGTTTGAAGGGGACTTTTTGAAATCAGAGATGAGAATTTCTGTTGTTAGAAGGAAAGACCCCAATTACCAGAACGATGGTGCTCAAATATATCTGACTAGGAAATTTGGTCTTTTAGCTAATTAGATTCTCACTGGTCGCTATACTTTCAGGAGAATGCGATACAAATTGATTTTCATAAAGCATTTTTACTAAATGTGCCAAAATGTTAATTGTGGTCTTCTCTGGATAGGGTTATGTGTACACACACACACACACACACACACACACACACACACACACGATATTTCTGTAGGCTTCTCTACACAGTGTAAATCTTTTGCAATGATCCAAATTAATTTGAAAATCAGAAATGTTAAAATACATGTATTAAGACCGGGCACAGTGGCACATACCTATAATCCCACCACTTGGGAGGCTGAGACAGGATTGCTGCAAGTCTGAGGCCATCCTAGTCTACATTATTAATTTAAGGCCAGTCTAAACTACATTGTGTGACTCTATCTCAAGCCCCTTCCACAGAAAAAGTTTTAAAGAAATCTTCCAAGGGGAGAACAGGAAAGAACTTATGTAGTATTCGTGATTTTGTATTCCACAGGTGTACTTACTTAATCTAGGATGTTTTGAAAGGAAAGGAGTGTGACTGTTGGTCCTGTGTCAAATAAATAGCAGTTCTTAAAATATTTTGTGGCTGACTCTACTAGGTTAGCATTGACTACAGAAATAGAAATGGAAAGAATATTGAATAGAAGTTATTTAGAATGTCTTTTAAGCATGGGCCTAATGTAGAGTCAAGATTTCTTCAGTGAAGAGTGAGAGTTCATGTTCAGTACGTTTTTCTATGAGATTTTCTTTAACTGTAGCACAGGAAGGTATTAGAGCTAAAGGATTGTGCACATGTGTTCATTTTTTTTAATAATTTTTTTTTTTTTTTTTT
>NW_004955445.1:10103208-10105189 GCF_000276665.1 Chinchilla lanigera | reverse complement strand
GCCGGACTTGGTGGTGCACACCTGTAATCCCAGCACTAAGGAGGCTGAGGCAGGAGGATTGTGGTAAGTTCAAGACCAACCTGGGCTACAAAGTGAGCTCAAGACCAGTGTGAACTGCATAGTGAGACGCTGTGTCAAAAAGACAAAAAACCAAAAAAACTTAACATCGCTGTTTTTGATACTGATAATCCGTAAAATGTTATTTTAACCTCCATTTATAGTTGAGGAGTTTGAGTGTCACAGAGGTGAAATAACTTGCTTGAGGCTACCTAACTTGTAAATGGCCTTACTAGGGCTTAAATCTACAAATCTCTGCCTCCAGAGTCTTTCTTCTTCTATCCAAAAGTAATACCTGTAATTTTGCTAGGGAGGGGGAATCATCTTTAATAGGTTCCTGTATTAATTGAGAATTCTTTTAAAATATAGTCACATAGTAAATAAAATGTTTCAGGTCAGCCATAGCCCAAATAGAATAGATAATGCAGTTTTTGTTATTTATTTATTTATCCATTCATTCATTCATTCATTCAGAGACAATGTCTCATGTAGCTCAGATTGGCCTCAAACTCAGAATCTTCCTGCCTCAGCCTCTCGAGTGCTAAGATTGATATAGTGCATTTTATTGAAAAAATAAATAAACTTTCTGACTCTGACTTTGGATATTGGATGCTTGAATTAGTTACTTAGCAATACTGGGGATTAAATCAAGGGGATTTCTACCATTGACCTGACAGTCTGAGCTCTGTTTTTTTTTGAGACAGGGTCTTGCTATGCAGTTCAAGCTGGCCTTGAACTCACTTTGTAGCCCAGGCTGGTTTTGAACTCGCATTGATCCTTCTGCCTCAGCCACCCAAGTGCTGGGATTATAGGCATATTCCACTACTCCTGGCCAGCTCTTTATTTTTTATTTTGAGACAGGATCTTGCTAAGTTGCCCAGATGAGGCAAACTTGCCATACCACGGCTGTAGCTTCAGAGTGCTGGGATAGGCCACTCCCACTGCGCCTAGCTGAGATGTGTATTGCCTTCCCATATGTGTAACTCTTTCCATATGTGTGTAATTTTAAGTGGTGTTGCGATTACTTTGAAGATGGACTGCTGTTGAGCCCAGTCTAGTGTTAGGAAGAGTAGACTCTAGGCTATATTAGTGTGTCAGGGCTGGCATAACAAAGTGTCTTGGTCTGGGTAGCTTAAACAACAAATTTTATTTTCTTACAGTTTCTGGAGCTACAATATCAAAATCATACTGTCAGATCCCTGTCTTCTGAGGCTTCTTTTCTTGACTTGTAGATGACTGGCTTTTCTGTCTTCACACTGTCTTTCTCTGTACATATGTGCGGCCAGATTTGCTCCTCTTGAGCACATTAGTCATATTGGATTACAGTCTACTGTAGTAAACTTCCCACTGTATCGTAATTACCTCCTTAAAGTTCCTGTCTCCAAATCTAGTTTGATTCTGAAAGTTTGAAGCTGGATGTGGTGGCATGTGCCTGTAATCCCAGCCATCCTGGGTTACATAGTTGAATGCCCCAACAGGCTTGCTGTTTTGTGATCTTTAAGGCTGGATCCCAAGTATTAATAGCTTAGTGATCTCCAGGTGGTTCTCTGCTTCCTAAGGTTTGAGAAGCACTGTTATATACATGCTGAAGGAAGCAAGGAATACTACCATAGTAGTTTCCCCATTTTAGGGGTATGACTAATCCTGTGGTGTAGTTTGTTTGCTTTTTGCAGTGCTGAGAATCAAACTCAGGGTCTTGCATATTTTAGGCAACTGCTGAACTAAGTGAGCTACATCTCCTGTCCCAATTTTGATGCTTAGGAGGCTATGTCCTTAGCATAGTCCTTAAAGAAAGAAAAAAAAAATCAGACTTTTTTTGTGGGGTGCGCAGGTAACGAGGATTGAACCCAGGGGTTCATGATGCTAGGTGAGGATTCTACCACTTAGCTACATCCCCAGCCCTGTCAGGTTTTCTCTATGGCAG
>NW_004955445.1:10096011-10101670 GCF_000276665.1 Chinchilla lanigera | reverse complement strand
TTGGGATTAGTTATATAAAACAAAATCTTTTTTTTTTTTTTTTTTTGAGACAGGGTCTCACTATGCAGATCAGGCTGGCCTTGAGCTCACTTTGTAGCCCAGGCTGGTCTCGAACTCACAATGATCCTCCTGCCTCAGCCTCCCAGGTGCTAGGATTACACGCGTGTGCTACCTTGCCTGGCATAAAATCTATTATTTAATAAAAATCAATGTGTCAGGCATGGTGGCACACACATGTAATCTCAGCTTTCAGGAGGCTGAGGCGGGATTGCCAGGAGTTTAAGGACAGCCTGAACTACCATAGTGAGATTCTTGTCTCAAGAAACAAACAAAAAATTCACTTAATGTGGTACTTGTGATGCAATTTTTTTTTTTGTTTGGAGAATTGATTCTGTTTTTTGAGGTGCAGAGTATCACTATGTAGCCCACACTGGCCTCAAACTCATGACAATCATCCTGTCTCACCCTCCTGAGTGCTGTGATTTCAGGTGTGAAACACCATACCTGGCTATGCAAATTTTATTAATCTAGATTTTAGTTTAAGGCAGTTTAGGGAAACATTTTTTGGGTAGTGATATCTGTGTCTATATATGTAATGAATAGAAGCAGGAAGGTATCGTTTAACAAAATAATTCTGGATTAATAAATGCTGGCACATAACCTGTAATTCCAGCTGCTTGGGAGGCTGAGGCAGGAGGGTTGCAAATTCAAGGCCAACCTGACCAATTTAACAAGACTGTATCTCAAAAAATAAAAAGAGCTTGGTGTCGTGAAACATTCCTGTAGTCCCAGCACTTGGGAGGCTGCGCTGAGGCAGGAGGATTGCTGTGAATTCCAGGCCAGCCTGGGCTCTGTAATGGGCTCAAGGCCAGCCTGAACTGCATAGTGAGATTCTTTCTCCACTCCCCGCCCCCCCCAAAAAAAGGAGTTCACATTTAACACTTGAAGTGAAATGTTTGGATTGATGATGACTACAATTGTATTTATTCTTTTGAACTTTCACATTATTTTTCCTTTTGGTGCTGATGGGTACCATTAGATAGAAATAAACACATTGTATAGAAATTGCGCATCTTTATTTTTGTTTTGAGACTGGGTCTCTGTTAGGTCAGGCTGGCCTTGAACTCACTATGTATCCCAGGCTTTGTGTGAAGTTGTAGGGGTTCTCCTGGCTCAGCTTCCCAAGTGGTGGGATTCTAGGCATGCTCCACTACACCTGGACCGGAGCTAGCTCCCTTGCCGTCTCTCCCTCCTTGTGTCCTCTTTGTCTCTGTCTGTCTGTCTGTGTGTCTCCTTGCCTGATTGATGCTGGGATTACAGGACAGGTGCACACCTACTATGGGGATTGGAATCTGTGATTATAGAAATTATCTTGTTACCTCCTTATACTTTTTCCTACTAGATTTAGCTTTCTTTGTTTCTTCATTCCTGAATCAAATGTGATTTTCACCAAATGCTGAATTTCTAGAACCAGTATTCCTTATACATTTCTTAATTGTTTTTTGTTCAATAAGAAATTCTTTGTATTCTGCTTCTGTAGATATATTTCCATACTTGTGGATTTATGATTTTTTATTTTGTTCAATAGGTTATAATCCTTTCTTTCTTTCTTTCTTTCTTTCTTTCTTTCTTTATTTATTTATTTTTGGTCTTTTTGAGACAGGGTCTCACTATGCAGTTCAAGCTAGCCTTGAGCTCACTTTGTAGCCCAGGCTGGTCTCGAACTTGCAAAGATCCTCTTGTCTCAACCTTCCAAGTGCTGGGATTACAAGCGTGTGCCGCCACGTCTGGCCCTTTACTATTATATTGATGCTTAAGTTGTACCCTATTTGGCCAGTAGATTTTTTATTTTAATGCAAGATACGTATTCTTGGAAACGTCTTGTTACCTTGAGGCCCGTTGATGGCTAACTTTGGTTATGGTGTGGGCTTTTGGTGTGTGAAATCTATAAAAGTATGCTGTTTAAAAGTGTTCAACCCAGATGTGGTGTTGCATTCTTGTAATCCCAGCAGTTTGGATGCTGAGGCAGGAGGATTCTTGGGCATTCAAGGGCAGCCTGGGCTACATAGGGAGATTAAGGAGAGCTTGAATTACAGACTGAGACCCTGTCTCCCCCATCAAAAAAAGTTTAGTTGTTTGATCTCTTTAGACTTTTAAGTCATACCTTTTCACCTTGCTGTGATTTTCCATTATTGATCACCTAAACCCTGAATTTTGTGACTTCTGTTGCCTGACCTTTGACCATTCCTTATAAGCACCACACTGGCAAGTGGCTGGGAGTCTAGAAGATAGATACAGTATAGAAGTGTCGGTAAATATTCATTCATTCAATCATTCATTCAAATCATTCATTCATTCTCTCTTAGTCTCCTTTTTGGTTCTAGGACCCAGGGCCTATCGGGATAGAACCCAGGGCATCTCAAGCTAGGCAAGGACCCTGTTAGTGAGCCACAAACCACTGGTCTCTTCCTGATTGGTTATGAATTGGGAAACCAAATACACAATTCTAATAATCTGGGTGTTATGGCTTCTTGGTTGGTATTTCCCCTTCAAAAACCTCATGCGCACATAGATGGGCAGTTTTGAAAGTGATTAAATTAGTGTGTGATACTGGGATTCAGGATATGGGTAAGCAAAGGCCCATTCTGGGTGTGGATTGCATCACTGGAAAGGATGGTAGCCTGGATGAGATAAAAGAGAGGCATGCTTGTTGGCTGTTGCTTCATTATTTGCTGCTTGCTGCCTTCTGCCTGCCCCACTATGAACTGTGATGCTTCTCTACTATGCTGCTCTGCCAGCTGAGTATGGATTGAAACCTCTACAAACTGTGAGCTGAAATAAATCTTTCCTCCTTTAACTTTGGGTGTCAGGTTTTTTCTCTCAGCATTGAGCAACATAAAGTAAGTAGACACTGGGTTTAGCTAAGATAAACCCTAAAATTTGAGACCTTGGGAGTCTCTTACTGAGTGAGTGGGCAGTATGTTTTTCTGTACCCACAGAGAAAGCTTTGCCTAACGTGAAGGCTATATTGATAGCAGTGAAGATCTCATTTAGACTTCATAGGAGTGTTTTGAAGTAGGTTGGGCAAGAGATGTTAGCCTTTTTTGATAGAGGAAGAACTGGAGGAGGGAGGGAGGGCAGGGCAGGGAAACAGTAATTAGGAGAGATAGAATTTGATGTTTCTCCAAATCCATTCTAAAAACATTGTTTTTTAGTAATGCTGTCATGAACATCCACTATCTTATTTTAATACTTAAAAGAAAGTTGCATCCTATACTCTCTGTAAATATGGTTCTTCTAGTGATTTTTGTATGTTAATTTTTAAAATGAAGCACAACAGCTATGTGTGGTAGCGCATACCTGTAATTCCAGCAGATTGAGGCAGCAAGATTGCTATGAGTATGAGGCTAGCCTAGCCTGCGCAGGCTGTAGTTCAGAGCTCTCCTGAACTACACAGGGAGACCTTGTGTCGCCTTCCACCCCAAAAAGAAATATATTTATTTTTTAGGCAGATTATCTATGTAGCACATAAGTTTCAGGTTTCTTTTTTTTTTTGGTTTTTCTCTGGTACCAGGAACTGAACTCACAACCTTGCGCTTGCCAGGCAGGCGCTTTGACGCTGAGCTAAATCCCCAGCCCCCAAGTTTCAGGTTTCTGGTGGCCTATCATGTGGGTCCCAGACTGAAAGTTGAAAGGGGTTCTTAAACTTAATGAAAAAAATGGTAGTTGATTAATACTGATGCTAGTAGTTTATAGTGACAACTGTTACGTGCAATGCTATCTGTCTGGAACGTTCCCTCTGCCCATTACTTGGAAGTGAACCTCAGGTTGTTCTACCACCGAGCTATAATCCCAGGCTTTTTACTTGTTTTAAATTTTGAGACAGGGTCTCTTTAAGATGTGCTGTTACGACTTGAACTTTTCATCCTCTTTCTTTAGCCTCCCAGGTCCTGGAATTACAGGCATGTCCACTATGACTGGTTTATCTGGAACAATATTTATTTGCGTACTTGATTCTTTACACTTCTTGGATTAAAAGTTGCACCTTCAGGGAATCCTTGCCTGACCTATAGTTACTACTTCTTCCCTACCTTCCTAGTATCACACCTTTTGGCTCTTCCCACTTTGTGGAAATATCTTATTTCTGTATTTGTTAATATACAATATCCTTTTTCCATCTTTAGGGTTTATCACATCTGAAGTATATATGGTTATGTCTTTTTGAACTCATAGACAGCGGTACCTGGGTTCATGACCTTAATTCATTCAGTGATTCTGGAAAAGATGGTCATGTTTATGTTTATGAGGTAAAGATGGCTGTGGTCATGTTTGTCACTTATGGAGAGTTTGCAAACAAAAAGAACATTTTGCCAAGTGCTTCTGTTTGTGAACCAAGCTGTTTGCATAGTTTGGTCTCTGAACCAGAGTACTCTGTGCCCAGGGATTAGGCTGTCTGAATTTTGGGACTTCTATAAGGATCTTGTGTTTTGTTTACTCTAGCATGCACAAAACCTAGAATAGCAGTCCTGTATGTTCTGGTATCCTTTCAGTAAACCTTTGTATAATGAATGGATAGCTTATACTTAAACTGTGTGCCCTGCACAAAGTGCCAGCATTTTTACTTGACGGATATTGCTAAAGTTTATAGTCTAATGTGATATTATGATTATTATTGTTGTTTTTATCATTAAAGGCAGTTTCTCTTTGTGTAGTTTAGGCTGACCTTGATCTCACCATGTAGTTCAGGCTGGTCTGGACCTCATAGTGATTCTCATGGCTCAGCCTCCCCCAAGTGCTGGGATTACAGGTGAGTGTTACACGCCTGGTGGTCCTTTTTATTTTGAGACAGATCCGTACATGTTGCCCAGGCTGGCCTTGACCTTGTTGTCCAATGCCAGCTTCCCAAATAGCTGGGATTGTAGGTGTGTGTCACTGCATTTGGCTCTCTAATGTGATTTTAAGAGTAAACTATGATGACATACTTACATTAAGCTGAGTATTAATAGCTTACATGGTATAGTGCTTTCTATTAAGCCCTTTTTCATTATGGAATGGGAAATCTTACCAGTTGGATGCTCTACAAAATATTTGAGGTTTTTTTTTTTTTTTTTTTTAACACAGGCAGATGAATACTAAGACATGCAGGCTACTATTTGTTTGCTATTGTTTTATAGTCAGTATTTATTTTCAAGTTTTATATGTGGCTCAGAAGCTGCATTAGTCCATTCGGAAGACTAAGCAATAAGCTACAATGGATCCAGATTAGTCGTGTTGCTTACCAAATGAGGAATGGATTGAGTAATTGGACAAGTGTGATTAGCTGGAGATTTGAGGGGATTATTACTCTTTGCTTGTCCTGGGCTAAGATGCTAGATTACTGCTGCTTAACTCTGTGCTTTATTCTGTATTATCTATGAAATAATTTACATGTTGGAAAACAGGAGCCAGGAGAAGTTGAGGGCAAAAATTCACCTCCCTTTTTTGCCCCATAAGTTGTCTTCGGGAGGACTATAACTAATTTTATGCTTTTTTAATTTTAATTTTATTTGTGGCTTGAGACAGGGTCTTGCTTTGCAGTGCAGGCTGGCCTTGAGCTCAGTATAGCACAGGCCAGCTTCAAACTTCTAAAATCTTCTTCCCTTAGTTTCCCCACTGCTGG
>NW_004955445.1:10087309-10095146 GCF_000276665.1 Chinchilla lanigera | reverse complement strand
CAGTTTAGGACCTACTTTTAAAGCCTTTACCACCTCCCAGTAGTAGAATACTACTTGACCAAGTGATAAACATGTGACCTTTGGGGGACACTTAAGATGCAAACTATAGCAGTGTGCAATGAGATCTTGTTCGACTTTTCTGAGTAACTTTTTACCACACTCAGGAACTGGGTTCTGTGAATTCAGGGACTTCCTGCATTACACTACTTCTCACAGTAGACTTCTCACATGGACTTCTTACTTGGTTGCCTTCCTTTTCTTAACATTTAAAAAACCCTTTGAAGTTACGGAATCAAATTTCAATCAGAAAATGGACACAAGGGATGGACAAAGTTATATTTATGTAGAAAATAGAAATGACAATGTTTTAAAAACATGCTTAGTTTTGTGGTTTTTATACAACCCTTAAAAACTACTGTTGCTTATTACCTCTGGAATATCGTGGTTTGAATATAATTCTCATTTGATAGATAGGGAAAATGAGGTACAGTCTATCTGTTAAGAGCATAGGTTTCTTAACTATGCCTAATATTTTACCCACTTAGAAATGCGTGTAAGACTTCAAAGATACAGGCAGAGTATGCAGTATAGTTTTCTACCTGTGTATGGTAACTGCTCAATAAAAGTCTTGTTACTAATTGTTCAAAGAGAGGACTCTTTCTAGTTGCTGATATATTTTTTGATGTTTGTGTTAAGCACAGAGGCACAATAACATTTGGATTAATGCTGGTAAAATAAAATCAGTTGAATTTCAGAGCACAATTTTATCAAATATTTTCCAGTAAAGTTTGAGACTTTTACTTTCACAATTTAAGCAATGCATGGTTGGGTTGTTTGTTTGTATGTATGTATGTATGTATGTATATATTTAGTCAGTCAGTCATTCAGTCAGTCTTTTTGAGACAGGGTCTCACTATGCAGTTCCGGCTGGCCTTGAGCTCACTTTGTAGCCCAGGCTGATTTTGAATTTGTAATGATCCTCCGGTCTTAGCCTCCCTAGAGCTGGGATTACAGGCATGCCACCCTGCCCAGCCTCACGTTTTTTTCACTATGAGTCTTTTATTTTTGCCTTTTTGAGGCAGGGTTTCACTGTGCAGTTCAGGCTGGTCTTGAACTCACTTTGTGTAGCCCAGGTTGGCCTTCAGTTTACAGGGATCCTCCTGCCTCAGCCTCACAAGTGCCAGGATTAGGCATGCACCACCATGCCCAGCCTAATGCTTGGTTTTTAGATAATAGAAATTTGAATCAGATTCTATTTCTTCAGGACTTACATCTTCTTTTCGTAGGTGCTTAGCATGACAGACAAATTGCATTGTGTTGAATGCTAAGTTTACTTCAGTGTCCAGCATTAAATGATTTACTGTATGTAGCATTAAGTGAAATGCTTTTACACACTGTAGCAGTGAGGATATTTTTCATGTAATTTCGATACATGAACATTATATTGAATTAAAATTGTTTATAAATATTAAAGTATGGAAATATTTCAGTAATATCCCAGGAGTCTTGGGATATTCTTCACTACCCTCTTTTCTTACCAATGTAGCTGTTTGTGGAGATGGAATCCTTTCTGAGTGTTAATAAATGCATCACCCGGTCCCTTCCCCCAGCCTTACACTAGAGCCTAGTTTGCCTGCAGCTGCAGTGGTAGGCATCTTTCAGGAAGTGACCTTGGCTTGTATTAATCAAATTCAGAACACACAAAAAAGCTTCTTGCTAACATGCTGACTTGATGTAGAATTTTATCGCATCCATTTTCTCTCAGAATGAAGCCATCTTGTAAAAAGATACGTAGAAGACACATATATGTTAAAAGTAAATCTGTTTTGAAATTACAGACTTCATTGCCAAATGTGCATACACTTAAAACATGGGGTTTGGGTATTTTTACTAGAAAATTACTTGTTCGAATGCTGAATTAAGAAAAAAAAATATTAGTATTGATTGCATTTACTGTCTGAACAGCTGACATTAAATTACTACCTGCTTGCAGACTATACTTTATGGAATTTCTTTGAAGCTCATTAGCAAGTTATCTACAAGTAACTGTGGTGTCTGTTACCTTTTTAAAATTTTTTTTTTGTGTTTTTGAGACAGGCTGTGCAGTTTAAGCTGGCCTTGAGCTCACTTTGTAGCCCAAGCTGGTCTCAGTGATCCTCCTGCTTCAGCCTCCCAAGTGCTGGGATTACAGGCATGTGCCATCAGGGCCAGCCGTTGCTGGTTTGAATAAGAATATCTCATATGGAATAATTTTCTTAGGCAGTGGTGGTGCTTTTGGGATCTTCCAAGTTATTTTTTGTCGTCGTCGTTGTTGTTTTTTTGTTTGAGACAAGGTCTCCTGTGTATTTCAGCATGACCTTGAACTCACTGTGTAGCCTAGAACCAGCAGTGATCCTCCTGCCTCAGTTTCCCAAGTGCTGGGATTACAGATATGTGCCGCCATGCTTGGTGGGACCTTCTAGGTATAGGGTTAAATTTAAATCTGTATGACTGCTAAAATTCAACCAACTGTTGTAATCAAGGAGAGTAATACTTTTTTTTTTTTTTGGTGTTTTTGAGACAGGGTCTCGCTATGCAGTTCAGGCTTGCTTTGAGCTCACTTTGTAGCCCAGGCTGGCCTGGAACTTGAAACGATCCTCCTGCCTCAGCCTCCTAAGTGCTAGGATTATAGGTATGTACCACCACGCCTGGCAATACTTCTAACTACAATTTTTTGTTTTTGGTATGGGAATTGAGCTCAGGACCTTGCACTTGCCAGGCAGGCTCTGTGACACTGAGGTGTATATTTTCCCTGGCCCTGCCAAGTACCAATTAACTGTCTGCTAATTTAGGATTTAGTTGATCATTTTAATAGAGCATGTAGTACACCTAGTACATTGCACTTGTGTCCTGTAGTGCTTTAATTTTTAACTGTAGTACACTTAAGGTATATGTAGTACAGTTTCTTTTGGAGACATAGTCTCTCAGTATTGCTCAGGCTGCCCTTGAACTCATGGGCACAGGCAGTCCTCTTGTCTCACTCAGCTTCTCAAATACAGTGCCTGGGACTACAGGTGCATGCCATGAGCCTGACTGAAAATATTTAATGACTTGTTTATTGATTTCTGCATATAGAGAAAATGTACAAAAGAAACTAAAATAACGGGGGACAGGGACAGAATTAAAGAGGGGTAGATGCCGTGGTTATAGCTCAGCAGTTCTGGGCCTACTTGGAAAGTACAGAGTCGAGAGTTTGAGTCTCAGTTCTAGAAAAAAAAACCAAAAAACTGGGATTATAAAATAAAAGGCAGTTGTATCCATGGCTAAAGGGTTTACTCCTGAGTTGGTAATTACTGGAAGTGTTTAGAAAGGAAGAGTATAGGAAAAAAGTAAACTTAAATCAGGAGTGCTATCCCTGTTTTTGTAGATCCACTATATGCAAAGGATAGGCACATTGCATGCTTGTACTGATAATGACCTGGGGAGGGTTGGGATCTGTACACATAAAAATTTGAGGTGTAAATTCTTTAAATATCTTTTATTTGGGCTTGTTTTAACATTCAGGGAGCGGCCATAATTTGTCTCACTGCTGATGGCTCTGAACCTCCGGTGGTACACGCACGACTGTTCCATCAGGTGCCATGGTACAGTCATAATTGGGTGTGGTGCAATCTCCCCATGGAACAGTCACACATGTACACATCCGGTGGCTCAGGCCTGCAGGAAGGTGTAAAGTATTTTACTGGAAATACAGCGTTCTTTTTATCAAAAGTTACTAGAATTGCAGCTTCTTAGAAGTTAAATGTCTCCTTAACCTGCTTAAATTCATTCTTTCTCTTGATACTAGCATAAATAATTGGTTTGTTAAATACTGACAGGATAAAAAGACTGATTTCAAGGAGAAAAAGGATAATTACTTGATCGCGTTTCTCCCCTCCAACACCTGTTTAACATAATTGTCACCTTGAACTTAAGATGTTCTTTGCCTCCTCCACTCTTCCCTGCCCTTAAAAAAAGGAAAGAAGAAAGCTTTAGGAAAAAAGGAATACATGCTGTCTTGGTAGCCAATGAGTTAATGTTCATTTGCAGCCCGAGGGGTCAGCATGCAGTCTCTGCTTGCTGATTGGCTGCTAAAAGGTGAAATTGAAACCACTGTAAACTTTTGACCCTGTAGCAATTCTTGTGGAACGGCCTTCCCCTGGTGGAACCCAGAGCTTTGCTCCCCCTCCAACCCCCCAGTCTTCCCGTTCTCTTTCCTGTATTTATATTGAGTGAGATCGCGCCGCACTGCATGCGGTTTTTCCAAGAGATGAGGAAGGAGGCAGACCGAGCACGAGCAGACTGCCTGCTGGCTGCCTGTTTGGTAACTGAATCATTACTAACTTAAGGCAGAGACATGGGGCCTGTTAATAAATGGGTCTGACAACTGGATTTTTTTTTTTTTTTTTTTTTGGGCTTATCAAGGTAATTTAAAAAACCTGCAGAATTGTTTAATGCTGTTGTTTTTAGTGGATGATGATGTTATCATGAAAGTAGAATATGCTGCATAATTTCCCACATCTGTTGAGTAAAAAATAGTTTTCACTTTCAGATACTACCATTATGTTTTGTATATCATATGTAATTTTACATAAGTGACCAGCATATTACTACATTTTCCCCTCCTTTGCCTTTTATTTATTTATTTATTTATTTATTTTTTTGAGACAGGGTCTCACTATGCAGTTCAGATTGGCCCTGAGCTCACTTTGTAGCCCAAGCTGGTCTCAAACTTGCAGCGATTCTCTTGCCTCAGCCTCCCGAGTGCTGGGATTACAGGCGTGCGCCACCACGCCCCGCTTGCCTTTTATTATAAACTCATGGTGTTCTGCTTTTGTCAACTCTGGGGATAATTGGGAGGAATTGCACATTCAGGTTTCATTAATTTTTAATTTTTTTCTGTTGAGATAAATGGTTTTGAGGTAAATGATTATGCACATGCCTGCATACTTAGAGAAACAGGCTTTCTATGAAAAAGGCCAGTTTTTCTTTATTTTCTAAAATACAGTAGTGTCACAGGACCCTGCCTTTCACTTTTGGTTCCCTTTATCCTTGGGCTGTAGGTCAGTGTAACATACTTACTCTCAACAAATGCGTGCTATGCGAACATTGTTTTCAGGAACTTCAGGGGCTGTGTTTATATCTGCTTTTCTTCCCTAACTAATTAATAGCAGGAACCATGAGTTGCCTTCTATTTCCAAGTGTGAGCGCAGTGCCTGCCATCCAGTACAACACAGTAAACATTTGGTTGAATTAAATAACTTGTTTAAGGTTGCCTCAAGAAGCTCAAAGTTTAAAACCTGGTGTTACTTCTTGGTGCGGTCATGTACACCTGTAATTCCAGCACTCAGGAGGCTGAGGCAGGAGGCTTGCCATGAGTTTGAGGCCAGCCAGGGCTACATAGTGAGACCTTGTTTCAAAAGTAAACTGATACAGGATTTCTGAGGCCATGTTTTCTGTTTTCATTGAATCATTTAAATTGTCAGGTTGATTCCATTGAGAAGTAAGCATATTATAATTTATTAAATGATCATGTTAAGTAAATTGTAAGTCAGCTTGATTGTAGTATATAGTATAAGATAAACGGTATGAGTTTTTAAAGATATCCTTAATTTACTAGGCATGTTATGCTATAATAATTCTTTCTCTCCTATCAAAAATTGTATTTTAATTCTATTTTTTTGGTGCCAGGAATGGAACTCACGACCTCATGCTTGTCAGGCAGGCTCTGTGCCACCGAGCTATATTCCTGGCTATTAATAGGATTTTAAAAAGTTTGTAGACCTGGGAGTGGTGGCACATGCCTGTACACTCAGGAGGCGGAGGCAAGTAGATTGGGAGTTGGAGGCCAGCCCGGGCTAGATACCAGTTTAAGGCTGACCTAGACTACAGAGCAAGACCCTACCTCAAAAACTAAACCAAAAGGTTTATAATCAGTATCTTGCCATGTTCTCCTGAATAGCAAATACATTTTAAATTATTTGAATATATGTTAATGGACTTGGAAATAGTCAAAAAGTTTTTTTACTGTGTTTTTAGTGCATATACCTCAAAAAAAGTGGCATCTTATTTATATAAGTTTAAATTTTCAGATGATTCAGATTTACACCCTGTCTATTCTTGGCCTTGTAGTATAGCTACGGATTGGTTGCATTTGACTATTATTGCAAGTGAAATTATGATTTCAACAAAGGATTTACTGCTTGATATATAATGTCAACTGTGAAAGAATGGTATATTTAACATTTGTTAAATACCTTTAAACTGAACATTAATTGGTGAACCAGTTTATTCTGTAGTGCTCTTGTTTTTATTTGCCTTTTGAGACAGGATTTTGCCACACAGTTCAGGCTGGCCTTGATGTCCCTGTGTAGTTCACACGGCCTCAAATTTGCACTGATCCTCCTGCCTCAGCCTCCTAAATGCTGGGATTACAGGTGTGTGTCACCACACCTGGCTTATGTAGTGGTTTGAAGATTGGTGGGCAATAGCTGATTTCCCCAGGGACAGTGGCACCCTCTGTCTGGATATTAGGAAATGAGAAGGGAGCCTGAACAGTGCCTCGGGTCCATAGAAAGAACAGGGTTTAGTTTTCCTTGCCCTGTTCTATTTTAGCAGGGAAGGAAAACATGTTCATAATACTCTGTGGCTTTTTATTTTGTCCTTTTGGCATTTCCAAACATCAGCATTTTATACTTTGGATAGTCCTCAGTCAACTTCCCTCCCTCTGAATCTTTGTCAGAGTAACTGTTACAACACAGGTCAGTTTGCTCTGACCCCATTAACTCTGCTGATGCAGGTTTTGATGATATAGGTCTCATCATCAGTCACCTGTTAGTGCTAGGTCTCCCCCCGCAATACCTTGTCAAATGCTTAATGTTTTAGAAAGTGTCATTTAGTTTTTATGTCAATGTAATTTGGTTCTTTTATAACAGACTAAAGTCTAAATTATGAAGTAGGGGTAAGAACGTTTTGATCTTTTTGAGACAGGGTCTCACTGTGCAGTTCACTTATGTAGCACAGGCTACCTGTGAACTCGGCCTCGAAACAATCCTCCTGCGTCAGCCTACCAAGTGCTGGGATTACAGGTGTGTACCACCATGCCCAGCAAGAACTTTTTTTTCTTGTTAAAGGTAAAAAATACATCCTAAGAAATGTGCTGGGATTGTTGCCTGTACAGAATCTTAGTTCCAGACAAGTTGAACTCACCAGCAGTTTTTCTAGCAGGTTTTTTTTTTTTTTTTTTGGGTTAAAGATAGGGTCTTGCTATACAGTTCAGGCTGTTCTTGAACTCACAGTATCCCAGGTTGGCCTTGAACTTGTGGTGATCTTCCTGCCTCAGACTCCCCTGTACATAGTAGTTCTTAAACTGTCCACCCCTTCCAGGTTCCTTATTGATGTGTTGAGTATATAGGAATCTCTGTAGTCCAGGCATATACTTACTGGGAAGGGAGAATTTTATAGACAGCATGTCTTTGGTTTGGGAATGTCGATTGGCAGGGTCAACAATCATTTGAGAAAGAATATGAAAGCAGCTGTATACTTCAGTATAAACTGAGGTGCTCACTCACTAACCTTCCACAGTAGACAACAGTATTTGTTGGGTCAGTTGTTATGGTTCTAGATACTTTCTGGCTTCATTCCTTTCTTTGCCCCATTTCTCTTATTCCTTAGGGGCTACTTGCTCCACAGTCCTTCCTTCTCCTCACCTAAAAAGGGAATAACAACAACAAAATAACTATTTTTCTTTTTTCCTTCCTTCCTTCCTTCCTTCCTTCCTTCCTTCCTTCCTTCCTTCCTTCCTTCCTTCCTTCCTTCC
>NW_004955445.1:10077911-10087209 GCF_000276665.1 Chinchilla lanigera | reverse complement strand
TTCCTTCCTTCCTTTCCTTCCTTCCTTCCTTCCTTCCTTCCTTCCTTCCTTCCTTCCTTCCTTCCTTCCTTCCTTCCTTCCCCCCCCCTTGTCTCCCTCCCTCTTTGCTCCCTCCCTCCCTCTTTGTCTCTCTCTCTCCCTCCCTCCCATGCTGCTGGGTGTGGTAGCACACAGCTGCAATCATAGTACTCACTTGGGAAACTGAGGCAGGAGGATCACTTTGAGTTCAAGGACAGGCTGGGGTACTTAGTAAGTTTAAGGCCAGACTGAACTAAGTAGTGAGACTGTGTCTCAACAGAAATAACCCTTAGAAGTTCTTTGCAGAAGTTTTTTCTACCTCTCCCCCCAGTCTTCCTAATCTTCCAATTAATAGGAACAGCTTACAAATCCAATTGCAAAAACATTGAACTCATTTAAAAACGGAGTAATTGTATTTTTTCCTGTTTTAAAAATTTTGTTTCAGTATGCTTAGGTATTCGTATGTGTCAGATAGTCTTTTGTTTAGTTGATAGTAGCTTATTTTATGTGCTAAGTACTAATATTAATGTCAGTTTTCATTTAAACCTTAGAAGAGACTTAGGAACTTTTTTTATGCCTTTGTACTCCCTCCCCCAATTAAAAAATTAAGATGTAGAAGTTACAAGTCTGCCTGGCAAGTGGGAGGTCCTGAGGTAAATTCACAGCTCCCCCACCCCTGCATAGTAGTCCTAAGTTGCCCAACTAGTTGGGAATTGAGTCGTGATCTGGCTGACTCCAAAGGTTGGGCTCTTTAACTATTATTGTAACACATAGTTGTATTATTGTACATTGGAAGATACTTTCCAAGTTCTAAATACAACACCTAGGTTACTTTTGGCATGTATGTCAATTATAAATTCTGAATTGTTCTCTGATTATAATAGGCATGTAAGTGTAAGACGCTGATACTGCTACCTGGATTTTTTCTCTTTGCATTTAGTTACATGTGATGTGTTCCTTCTTTCTCCCTTTCCTCCCTTTTTTTGGGCCTCAAAAGTGCCACAGCTATTCATGCCATGTAGCAGGATTGTACTTGGCAGGCCCTTGTGTACTCCCATGTGGATTGAACATGCTATAGATGTTTGTTACTTGGACTTTATGAATGTCATTTTTTTCTGTTCCCTATCCCAACAGACCTATGTGATCGTTTTAGTTGTGTTTGATATAGATAGTACTAGAAAATGGCATTCAGGTTTTTGGCTCCATTGTTGTATTTGGGAATTCATAAGGAGAGGTAAGGTTGTTTTTAGACTCCTTTGACACACTAGAAACTGCTCTCCTTTTCTTTCTGTACAAAAGCCTGCTGTTTATATGCTCACGTATTGTTTTAAATAATTAATTGCTCCTAATTTCACCATTATTATACTTCATTTTGCTGACTGAGATGCATCCTCTTACATAGTAGAAAATATTTGCAGCATTTTCCTACATGCATGTTTATTTCTCGCTCCATCCCTTCCTTTATATGGTGGGTATTGGTTTTTTGTCTGGAGTATTAAACATTAGCTTCCACCAGGGTGTTGATGTCTTTGATCCCTGAGCATTCAGTTTTGAGCTGTGAGAACATCTCCAAGTTCAGAGTACCTATCTGTTTTGATTAGTTTTTAGTGCCTCAGAGCTGTGTCCACAGCTACCTAAATTTGGGATTATCCAGGTCTACACACTGTATTGTGTATGCCATGCCTGAGGTTTTTTGGTAAGCGGCAGTATTAAAGAATGGCAAAATAAGGTATTTACTCAAATTCCTAGGAAGAGGCATTGTACTTGACAGTTTTGAGATGGGAGCAGTTAATTTGTGTTTGACTGATACTAATGATTGTGTGAGCAAAGGATAATGACATTCAACACCCCTTCCCCCCTTTTTTGTCTTCAGGATTAAGATACTTGCTAAACAGTGGACTCAGAGACCATTAAAAACAAACTCTACTTGAACACCATTTTACTGGTTCACCAGGTAATTAATTCGGTTTAACTTTGACTTGATCCCTTGTACTTTCTTGACTTCAACATTCTGAAAACATTGCCCGCTTCTTTATGATTTTATTTAAACTTGTTTCGTACTTGATGTTGATGTTTTTCTCTTCAGTTAATGTAAGTTGAGGCAAGGTCTGAATTTGCATATGTAGGTAGATTCATTAATATTTGGGGTGAAGTGAGGAAATCTCCCATGTGTGGATATTTGAAGGGCATTTAGTTGAAACGTGAATCAGTGTGAGCCAATTGTTTACTCTTTGACCTGTGAAGACTAATTTCCCCATATTCTGCTGGCAAATGACACTTCACCTGACCCCTTTCATACCTTTTAATATTGCATCAGAATAGGAAGATTAAGATCGAAAATACTGTCTGATAGCTGTGACACCGATTTTGCTTTGCCTAGCTAGTTAAATTTCTTTTTAGTCTGGAAGTCTGTGTCCTGTTTGAATTCCATCCCCTTTTGATGATGCATTAGGTAAATAGGCATTATCTGGTTTGCAATTTTCCTGTCTTTTTGTTTTTGGTCCATTTTATGTTTCTAATTTTAACTTCCTCAAGGCCAAGACCCCATAATTTTGTGAATGTATTTGTCCATGTCTCTTTACTGCTTGCTTATCTGTTCTGCCCACTTGTCATTTTTCTAGAAGACTTTCTTAAATATATCTTTACCCCTGGCTTACAAAACAAAGGGAAGCAGAACAGTTTGAAGCCTGGAGTTGAAGCTCAGTGGTGGAGTGCATGTTGAGTGTGCACTAGGACCCATTTTTGATCCCAGCACAGCATGGGGGAGTGGGGGTTGTGGAGGTAAGCTACAAAGTCCTTTCTCTGAAATTTGAAGTGGTTCTTTATTTAGGAATCTGTCTAGGCCTTTAACCTTAGCTTTTGTATTTTCCCTTCAAAATTCCTTTTGTTTTTTTGGTCCTTTTTTGAGACAGGTCTAGCTATGCAGTTCAGGCTGGTATTGAGCTTATTTTGTAGCCCAGGCTAGTCTCAAACTCAGAAGGATCTTCCTGCCTCAGCCTCCTGAGTGCTGGGATTACAGGCATGCACCACCACACCTAGCTGCTAATCCTAGTTTTTTTGAGAAATTTCCACACTGATTTCCATAGTGGTTCTACCAGTCTACATTCCCACCAACAGTGGGGAAGGGTTCCATTTTCCCCATAGCCCCTCCAGAGTTTGTTATTGGTTGTTTTCTTGACTATAGCCATTCTTTCTGGGGGTGAGATGGAATCTCAGTCTTGTTTAAATTTAAATTTAATGACCAGTGATGTTGAACATTTTTGCAATGTGTTTTTCTTCATCTGAGAAGTGTGTATTCATGTAATTAAGGACCAAAATGTCCAATAGATACTGTGAAATGGGAAGAAATTGTTCAAAAGGAAAGAAGAGTTAGGGCACGAGAAGGGGGAAGGGAAGGAAGGCAAAAGGGAAAAAAACAATTAAAAAAGAGGGTACAATGGAAACAAGTTTGTAAATAGGGAGGGCAAGATGGGATGAAGAGAGGAATAGGGATTGGGAAAATTAGAGAAATCAAAATACCTCATGTAGAGGTACAAATTCCCTATGATGACTGGCCATTATGTATATTTAAAATGTACCGATAAAACTTAATTGTACTAAAAAGAACAGTTAATGTGTTACATACGTGTCAACTTTCCGTAGGAATGTAATCATTATGTACTAGAAACATGAACAAATACAGTAAAATGACTAAAGCAAAAAAAGGGGGGGTAATTATGTAACTTGTACATTTCAGAATTTCATATATGGACATTGACATAAACCTGTTGTTCATATTCCTATCTTACCTGATAGGTCTCTTACAGAGTGTCACGTACTTCCTGTATGGAATTCATTCTGAGACCAGGCACTATATTAAACTACTGTTTCTGTTTTTTTTTTTTTTTTTTTTTTTTTTGTCTTTTTGATACAGGGAATCAAACTCAGGACCTTCTGCTTGCTAGGCAGGCGCTTGTGCTGCTGAGCTATATCCGTGACTTTTTTTGGTCTTTTTGAAGCAGGTTCCCGCTGTACAGTTCAGGCTGGCCTTGAGCTCATTTTGTAGGCCAGGCTGGCCTGGAACTTACAGCTATCCTCCTGCCTCAGTCTCCTGGAACTTACAGCTATCCTCCTTCCTCAGTCTCCTATATGCTGGCCTTATAGGTTTGTGCCACCATTCCTGGATTCATGAAAGTTTCTTTCAAAATGGTCTTTTTGAGACAGGGTCTCGATATGTAGTTTAGGCTGGCCTTGAGCTCACTTTGTAGCCCAGGCTGGTGTTGAACTTCAACGATCCTCCTGCCTCAGCCTCCCTGAGTGCTGAGATTACAGGCGAGCTCTGAGATTACAGGGATACTCCACTTCGCCTGGCCCTCATGAAAGCTTTTTAGGCCACTTTTTGTCTCAGTTTAGTTAAAGTCAGAACACTATATAATTGGATGAAGGACTGAAAACCTTGCCAAGGCCAGCATAATTGTCATGTGAATTTATGACACATTTAACTAAAAATCTAGTACAGTATAGTCTTGGTATAAAAAGGTATTACTAAAATTGACATTCTTTTAAGTTGTACAAACTGTGTTTATGCATGCCTTTCTGTTTAATTTGAAATTGAATTACTGAAAGTTCAAAGGTAGCTCTTTGGACTATAAGGCCTGCTTTTATGCTTGCTAATTTAGATATGAACCATATTCATGGAGATCTATTTCTAATTAATTAATTAATTAATTAATGGTCGTACAGTTCAGGCTGGCCCTGAGTTCACTTTGTAGTGCAGGCTGTCCTTGAACTTGCAAGGTTCCTCTTGAATGCTGGGATTACAGGCTGCCAGCTCTGGCAGCTGTATTTTGAATGTACAATTTAGGCTTATTAATTAAGGAGCTTTCTGCGAGTCATTGCAAGGGACCAGTGAACCTAAAATGCTACTAACAGGATATCACAAAACTAGAACTGTAAAAATCATTGGAAATGACAAATATTCTTGACTGTGAAGCTGGTATAAATGGAGCCATTGCTCAGTCTACCTCTGCAGTAAATGCCTTGGAGGATAGAAAGACATGTACAGTATGTAGTAAAGGAGCTTACTAGCCAGGAGTATAAGACAAAAATTAAACACATAAAACAGTCACAGAGCCAAGAGTAACACTAATTCATTGTTCAGTTGTTCGCTGTGGTTTGGAAGTGTTTATGAAACCTTTAGTATATATGTGCACTCACTTGGTATGAGACATTTCTTTTTTTTTTTGGTTTTTCTCCGGTACCAGGAACCGAACTCACGACCTTGCTCTTGCCAGGCAGGCGCTTTGCCGCTGAGCTAAATCCCCAGCCCCAGTATGAGACATTTCTACATAGCAAAAAGTTTATCACTGTGAGTTCAAGACCAACCTGGGCTCCATAGTGAGACCCTGTCTCAATTTAAAAAAAAAAATCTTATAAAGCAACTCTATGTTATAAATAAAAAAAATGCAAGAAGTACTTTTGGTCTGTGTGTGCAGGAAAATAGACATGTCAATTTTGTCAGTAACTTGCTCAGATATAACAAGATCTGAAATTTAAAGCCATAAATAAATAAGAGTTTTGTAGCATGAAAACTAAAGAAGTAGTAGCTTCACCTTGTCATTGGTTTCTCAGTGTTTATCAGTTCATACATTGTTTAGAAGATTCCAGTTCTTGCCAGCTTTAAGTTTCTGTGGCCAGCAGATCTAGTTCTTCATTACAGAAGAGCTTTTTAGGGGTACCTGCTAATCAGTTTCCTCTCTCTTTGATTATAATTGCATGTCAGCTAGTGAGGCTAAGTGATGAAAGTCTTGATACGATGAAATTCTTCAGGAATTTTTCAAAAAGGGGAGTATTTATCAGAATGGGTCATGTTGATGATGACCTGCTTATATCTAATTTATGTTTATTTAGGCTGATGGGAATGAAGTTTTATTTAGTAGGTGTGTTTAGAAAAGAGAAACTTCAGTTAGGCCACTGCTGATTCACTGATATTAGAGTAGCTGAAAATGATATAGTTATATTGAGATTCCATGAGAAAAATAATAAAATATTTGATGTCCTGACTTTAAGTTGTTATTTATTTAAAACACTAATTTCTTGGCATTGGTTAAGAACTTGATCTTCAGATTAAAATGACTTGGATTCAATATTTAGCTTCTCATCTTGCTAGCTGTATGTTTTTTGGATTTCTCAAGTGAAATGGTATCATGTAGAACTCTTCTTGTAGCCCACTATTCTGCATATAGTAGGATTTGTAGTGTGAATTAATGGGAGTAATCAGTGGGATGCATTTCTCCTCATATGTAATCCAAATGTCAGACTGTTTATTTTTTGTATTTTAAAACATTAATTTATGCATATATGCAATAAAATTATTTGGGGGGCCTTTTTGAGACAAGGATGTTTTGAGATAGGGTCTTACTATGTAGTGCAGACTGGCGTTGAACTCATTTATGTAGCTCTCGCTGGCTGAGATCCTCCTGCCTCAGCCCCTAGAGTGCTGGGATTACAAGTATGTGCCACTATGGCTGACTCCTTTATGCATTTGTGCAATAAATCCTTTCATTGGCCCCTAGTTGCCATAGGAGACCTCTAACTCCTCAACTTTGTGCCACTACAGTCTTGGTCTTTTCAGAATTTATTATTAAATACTATTCTATTTATGTGGCTATCACACCTTCTGTAATTGCCACATCATTCTTGGATATTATGTTTTCTTTTTTCTATTTCAATTTTGGAAGTCTGTAATGATACATCTTCAAGCTCACTGCTTTCCCTCTCCCCACTTTAGTTATTCCAGTTTCCTATTGTACCCATCAAAGGCACATTTCATTTCTGTTATGCTCTATTACACTTCTAACATTTCCTTTTGATTCTTTATTAATTTCCACTTCTAAATACCTGTCTTTTCTTGTGTGTTGTGCACTTTCCCCCTAGAACCCTAAGTATATTAATCATAGTTTTAAAGGCTTTTTTGAGGTAGGATTTCACTGTGCAGTTCAGGCTGTCCTTGAACTCACTTTGTAGCCCAGATTAGCCTGGAACTTGCAGACATTCTCCTGCCTCAGCCTCCCTAGTGCTGGGATTAGAGGCATGTGCCACCATGCCCAGCTGAAAAGACATGTTTCTGAACAGCATGGTCTGTTTCTTACTGTTTCTTAGCAAATTCTGGAGGCCATTTTGCATATATCATCATGGGCTGTGGCATATGCCTATAATTCCTGCTACTTGGGAGGCTGAAGGAGGAAGACCAACTGCTGAGACTAGTCTGGGCAATTTAGCAGGACTCTTGTCTTAACAAAAAGGCCAGGAATGTAGCTTTCTTGGTAGAGTACTTCTTTTGATTTTCAACTTGTAATATTATACAAAACAAACAGCTCCTCCAGTCTGTTTTTGTTAGTGCCCACTGATATCTCATTTAGGAATATCTCAATACACAGAAATTTGTATGCAAACTTTTAAAACATTGGTATTCATAGTAGCATTAAGCACTTTGGGAGGCTGGGGCAGGAGGATTTCAGGTTTGAGCTCAACCTGAGTAATGTAGCCATTTAAAAAGGCCATGTTTCAAAAAAAAAAGTATTTGATATGTGGCTAAATAAAATGCATATTTATAAAATGATTATGAAACTATTTAGGTATGAAATAATACCAATATATACTTTAATAGATGAAAGTAACAACATGCCAAGTGAATCTAGTGAAAAGTATTTATTATTGTATGATATCATTTATATGGACTGTTCAAAGTAGGTAAATCCATAGCCAAAAAGTAGATTGGTGGTTGCCAAGGGCAACAGTGAATGGGTAGGGAGTACTTTATGAGGTTAGAAGGGTGGAAGATAGGAAGGTTTGGGGAGTGGCAGCTGGTTTTTTTTGGATAATGAAAATATGCTAAAAGTGATTTCACTGATATTTGTTCACTGAATATATCTAAAAAGCAGTTGTGTATTTTCATTACGATATGTGAATTATGTCTCGAAGTTGTTAAAGACTATTTGATGTACTGAAGATTATTAAGATCACTATGGACAGATGTAGTGGTACAGACCTGTACTGCCGGCTACTCAGGAGGCTGAGGCAGGAGTGTCTTGGTTACTTTTCTCTCGTTGCTGGGACAAAATACCTGACTCCCAAAATTAAGGAAGGAAAGGTTTATTTTGCTTACAGTTTGTGGAGGTTTTAGTCCATACTTGGCAGGTTACAAGGCAGAGTGGCACATGGCAGAGGGCTACAGCTCAGGGCTGCAGAACACAGCAAAAGCAACAAGCACTAAAGGGAGGAATGGCCCCAAGCAGCCTCTTCCTTTCCCTTATATGTGCAAACTATCCACCCCATGGGCGGGTGTAGCTCTCACACCCATAATCAGTCAAACTCTAAAAGCCTGCCCCGTGACACCATGAGGCTTTGGGGGGACACCCAGACACAAACCATAACAAGGAGGATGGTGAGTTCACGCCTAGCCTCAGCAACTTAAACACTTAGCAAGATTATATGCTGTCTCAAAACAGAGCTGAGGGATGTGTAGCTGTTCGTGAAGTTTTTATGGAATAGTAATATACTTTTCTTATGCCACTGACCTCAAAGTTCTTCGTTGTGGAATACTAAGTTTCACAAGTGATCTGTTGGGCTGGGGTTGAGCCCAGTGGAATACAGGCCCTGGATTAGATGCTTGACACCTCATTCACCCAGAGGTTAATTGTACTTACCTCAATAATTTCATTTTCCTTTTGTGGTACAGGGTTTCAAACCAAAGGCTTTAGGTTTCCTAGACAATTGCTGTAGCACTGAATTCTTCCTCCTGCACAACTCACCCCAGGTTTTACAAAAGTTTAGATTTTGTTTTATGAATTAATCTAGAATTATAGAGCTAGGGTTATTATGAATTCCTCTAGTCTTTCTCTCCGTGCTTTAAGGAAGATTAGATTGAAAAGACTTTCTTCCTGAAAAAAGGAATAAAGGCATACCCAGATCCATCTGTGTCCTTCCTATTTACCCATTAAATGTTTGTGTTATACTTATGGTTAGCTGTTCTCTAGAAGTCAGTTTTTACAGTCAAGCTATTGCTACAGTTAAAACCATCCACAGTAATTTTCTTGAATCTGATATGTAAGTCTAAGTTCTTAGAGTATAAGTGGAATAGCACACAATATTTCAGTTAAGGTGATCTGTTTATTTCTTTACTCTTTTTAGTTTTATTTTAAGGACCTTGGCTTTGCTATTCTGGCTTTCCTCCCAGTAGTATACCTTGTTTGATCTAGGGTACACTTTCTGGATGCCCCCCCATCTCCCCTGGCCTCTC
>NW_004955445.1:10071879-10077811 GCF_000276665.1 Chinchilla lanigera | reverse complement strand
CCCAGCTCTAGGGTGTACTCTTACATTGCTTTTTCCTCTTTCTCAGCTCTCAAGCTGACTCTGCAAAGCCGCTTTCTTCCTTGCTATTTCAAATAAAGTTTGCAACTTTAAAAAAAGGAAGAAACCTGTCTTAACATAGAAGGAAGACTGCTAACTAGAGTTGTTTCTTTTTTGAGACACTATGTAGTCTTGCTAAGTTGCCCAGGCTGGGCCTGAACTTGGCCATCCTTGTGCCTCAGCTTTCTGAGAGTTGGGATTATGAGCATGTGCCACCATGCCTGGCTTTGAAACTTTTTAGAAGTAATTTTTAAAAAGCATGAATTGCATAGGGTACATGTGATGCATTCAGAAGAAAATTCCCACAGGTGGATTGTCTTGTATTATTAAAGGCAGTGAACAAAGATTAAAGTACCTTACTCTGCTCGGTGTGGTGGCACATGCCTGTAATCCCACTACTTGGGGCTGAGACTGGAGAGAGCATCACTGTGCATTTGAGGCCAGCCTGGGATACTTAGTGAGCTGAAGCCTGAACTACTGAGTGAGATCCTGTCCTCTTATTTCAACAATGAAGCATTCAGAATATGTAATGAAAGTTGTTGAAGTTGTAAGATTTATATGTGATTTGAACATCAAACTACTGTACTATATTAATCCAGTTATCATTTTTTTCTTCTGGGTGAAAATAGATGGAGATAAATTTTAAGTTATTGATCCTAAAAAGGACAGTTCAATGAATAGAGACCCATCCAGAACACTAACAATATTTATAGCTCCAGTCCTTAAGATTAGACTTTAAGAATTATGATTCTGCGTTTTTTTTCTAAAAGCTTTTAATAAGAATATGTTTTTAGTTGAATGTGTTGGCACATGCCTGAGTTCCAGTAGCTGGGGCAGAAAGGTTGCAAATTGAATTCTTCTTAGTAACACCCTGTTTCAAAAAGGGGTGTGGATATGGTGTTTGTTTGTTTTTTCCCTCCAGTCTTCTTTGAAAAAGGGTCTCACTATGCAGTTCAGGCTGGCCTTGAGCTCACTTTGTAGCCCAGGCTGGCCTTTGCAACAATCCTCCTGCCTCTGCTTCCCTGGCTCAGCTTCCTTGAGTGCTGGGATTATAGGCGTGTGCCACCGCACCCAGCAGAGGTGTGATGTAGTTTAGTGGTTAGAGTGCCCCTGGGTTCAATCCCCACTAACCCTTTCCTCCCCAGTTTTTCAAATTAGTGTTCATAAAGCATGTGTTATTTAGAAGTTAATATTGGAAACCTAAACTTCTGACCTTGAATAGAATTTGCTGTGTATGACCATTGCAGCTGTTAAATCCAAAATTGCCCTTTCTGGGTTCCTGCTAAAAAATAATGTGTATTTGAGATGAGTGCATGACAGCTGACATTTATCAAGGGTATCTGGAGCCTTATGCATTTTCATGTCTCAAAGCTGCTTTGAAAGCTTTGCATGTGCACACGTGCTCAGCATATGTTCCTAAGCTTTAGATGTGTTTTCCGTTGTGTTGCTTGTCATTTAATATGAGAAACAGTATAAATTCTTTATGAACATCAGATATTAATTAAGCTTATGTGTACATAGGCATCTGAAGATCACAAATATAGGATATTTAGTTACTTTCCATGGAATTTTATCTTTTGTACAGTAAGTAAAAATGTAACATTTTCCAGATAGTATACTTGTAACATATATGTGATTTGGCTCTTCATTTCCCTATTATAAAATTTCTTCCTTATATAGAAAATGGAATAATAGCAACTAATTTTTCCCCTGTCACTTGTCACATTGCTATTTTGTTTGAAAATACTTGCAGGATTGATACATTATTCTGGAGGGTAACGTAAATAGAATTTGGAGTTACATGATTTTTAGTTTTGGTGCTTAGTCTGTAAAAATTCTCTTCAAAATTAGATTGTGATAACTTAAAAATAATTGTAGAATAAAACTGCAAAGTTCATAATGTGTTGGCAAACTTAACTGAAAACACCTTTTATGGTGCATGTAGGTTTCCAGTATTGTGACCCACTAGATAGATGAGCATGCAAATCGTATTAACTTGCAGCAAAGTAACAGGAGACCTGCTTTAACTTCAGAAGAGAAATGGGCCCTACACAGTGTAATCTTACCTTTTTATTTTCAGATGTGATTCAGTAGTTTAAGGCCTTGATTTCTAGGTTTTGGAAAGGAAGTTGAAATTTATCTACTTTTAAATTTTAAAGAGTTTCTTTTGTGTTTACTTTTTCGAAGTTGAAATGTAATTTTTGGTGTGCATGAGACTTTTTGCTTGTGTGTGTGTGCACATGCACAGATGTGCTGGGAATCGAAATCAGGACCTTGTGCTTGCCAGGCAGGTGCTGTGCTGCTGAGCTGTGTGCCCAGCCATTTTGCTTGGTTTTTGATAAGCCTGGTCTTGCATGATATGAAAATGTTAAATTGTTGATATTTCCTTACTAAGTAGTTCTTTCTGAGTTTCATCTGAAATAGTAAGCCCGAGTGTCTTTCTGTTTTCCTTTTGGCAGTTGAATTATGTACAATGAAAGGAATTTTAAATTTAGGCAAGTTAAATTTTCAGTGTCTTCAAAAATTGCCTAGTGTGCTGCTGATATAGGTGAAATATAACTCCCAACCTGCTAGATGTAGGAGTTCATGTCCTCTAAAATCTAAGAATGAATTCTAGGAACAGTGGAGGGTCATAGCAGAATATTGGGTAAAGAAAGCTTTTAAGAGACAGAAGGGTCCCGAGTGGGTTGCTAAAGACCCTGCTTGTCAAGGGAATTTATTTTAGAGCAAAATCACGACCTGTGTGTAGGAGTCTAAGGTCTAAAAAAATGTACTCAGCTAATAAGATTACAAGTATGGTTACTTAGGTAACATGGATCCAGTGGAAAATCACAAGGTGAGTGTGAGGTAGGACAAAACTATGGTGAACCAATAAGATTATGAGTATAATCCCTTAGGAATATTGTTTAAATATAGGGATCAAATGGGGAAGCAAGTCACTGTAGCATCCATACCTGAAACACTACAGAACAGGTACTTTTGCTGGAGAGGGGGGGTCAGTGGCCTTTCCTTGTTCCCTACCCAAGGTGATTTACCAGTTTAGAGTATCAATCACTGCTGTTCATCTCTGGGGGAAGTAAGTGGGTGTAGTCATTCTAGCTTTTGTCTTGAGGGCTGACCTTTACAGAATGCGCCCCCCCCCTCCAAAAAGTATTTTCATCTTTTGTACTGACTCTTGATGACCTGTTCTTGTCTGATTGCCCATAATATTTCTACCTAACTTAGCTGTCTACTGATAAATATTAACATTTTCTTTTTCTTCCTACTGATTTTACTTTATTTTTGGATATCTGGAATTGAATTCAGGACGTTGGGCTTGCGAGGCAGGTGCTGTGCCTCTGAGCTATGTTTCTGGCTTCTAACATTTTTCAAGGAAGAAATTGTTTTATTCACCTGTGCCCTTTTTAATAGTTCTGCTGTTGCTGTAGATTGCTTTTTTATTTTTAAACAGTTTTGGCTGTGTATTTTATTTATTTATTCATTCATTCATTTATTTATTTTTGTCTTTTTGAAATAGGGTCTGGCTCTGCAGTTGAGGCTGGCCTTCAGCTCATTTTGTAGCCCAGGCTGGTCTCAGACTCGCGATGATCCTCCTTTCTCAGCCTCCTAAGTGCTAAGATTACAGCTGTGCACCACCACGCCCAGCTTGCTATGAATTTTAAACTGACCTTTGACTCACTATGTAGCCTAGGCTGGCAGTGATCCTCTTGCCTCTGCCTCCTAAGTGCTGGGATTATAGGCCAGGCCTGTTCCACTAAGTCCAGCTCTATAGATTCTTTTCACAGAAACTTCTGCAGTATTAGAGAGGTTATACAAAATATTTGAAGTGTTTACATAGGAATAGTTCTTGAGCAGGGTGTGGTCACACATGCCTGTAATACCAGCACTTGGGAGGCCCTGGCAGGAGGATCAAAGTGACACAGTATAGGGAAAGAAACTCCCAACCTGAACGCTATCTGGCACAAGTTCCTGTTCTCTAAAGTCAAAGAATGAATTTTAGGAACAATGGAGGTTAAAAGCAGAATATATTTATTGATGGAAAGAAAGCACCTGTCTGAGAAAGAGACAGAAAAGGGTCCGGATGGGTTGCCCAGGAACCTGTCTTTTCCAGGGATTTTTATAGAGCAAACCCAAGAGGTGAGGTGGTTCTAAGGTGGGAAACATGCGAACTCGCTAGGTGGGCGTGAGATGGGACAAAACTATGGCCAATCAGTAAGATTACAAATGTAATTGTTCAGGTAAAATTGATTAAATTGGGATCAAATGGGGAAGCGAGTCACGTGGCAAGTGGACATGAAAACGGAACAGGGGCTTTTCCTGTAGGAGGGTGGGTTAGTGACTCTTCTGGTTTTTCAAGGTGACTGGCACCTATTCAGAATATCAGTCCCTGATGTCCACCCATGGGAAGTATGTGGGTGCATTTGCTGCATCTTTTGTCTCCAGGTCTGGCCCACAGCCAGTGCCTGTCTCTCCCACAGTTGCAAGGTATCTTGTCTTTCATACTGGCTTTTTCGAGGGTCCAGCCCTGTCTGCCTGCCTATAATATTTCTACCTAACTCAGCTGCCTACAGCAAGACCTTACGAAGTACTAAGTAGTTAGGTAATGGATATTAATCCATTAATGTTCTTTTCTGGACATGAGTTGGTTATGGGAATGACTTTGATACAGAGATGAAGTTCTGCTTTCTTCCCTCTGTCTTATACACTGCTTCCCATTCTGTGGGTTGAAGTAGTGATACTGTCACCGGGCAAGGTCTTGGGGCCCTGAGGCTGAAACAAAGGACTTAACCCACCCCTTTAAAATAATATTGTTAGAGATAGAGATACAGGATTGACTGAGTGGCGTGCAGGTGCCCAGAGAAATGAGATATCCTGTAAGCTGGAATGGGGTAAATTTAAGCAGTGTCTTCAAGATAGGTGATCTAGGATGTGTCAGGTTACAGTGCAAGCCATCTGTATGCACTTCAAGTTAAGATGTGTTTTTGGAAGTTGAGATAAACTGTGGCCAAAGTTGCTGCTTCCTGGTCTGGAAGAAAGGGCAATTTTATGTGAAAAGGATGGGCCCAGTGCCTAGGAATTTATAGGCTATTGTAGAAAGGAGCTAGGAATTTAACAGTATTCTTCTCTACAAGAAGGGAAGGAAGGAGGGGGGGTTGTGTCAAGCCTAGGTGGCCTCCAGAAACAGAAAAAAAAGCTCGTCTTGAAGCTGTAGTTTCTCTTAAAGTACAACCTTAAAACTTTACAACGTCTTGGTTTCTTTGTCTCTACTTTTTATTTCTTTGATTCTACCTCAGTACTGTGTGATGGATCTGAGGTACAGGTTCCAGGTTCTTCTTGTGTGTGGTTAAGTAGGGAGTGTACATCTAATGGTAAAGTAAAGCAGCTACATTTATTAAAAATAATGGGAAGCTGTGCTCAGTGTAGGTCTGTGCTAACTGAAACAGAAAGGTGGCATGAGCAGAAAACTCTGGTTATCCTTCTTTACGGCAGAGCAGCACACCATTGTTAAAGAAGCCACAACGCTTACCTTCTTTATCCATTCAACTCTTGGGAATTTGGGCTGTTTCCAAGATGCAGCTATTACAATATGTGCTGCTATATTTATTTATTTATTTATTTTTGGTTTTTCTCCGGTACCAGGAGCCGAACTCATGACCTTGCGCTTGCCAGGCAGGCGCTTTGCCACTGAGCTAAATCCCCAGCCCAATATGTGCTGCTATAAACACGGATGTTCATATATGGCTGTGGTATAATGCTTTTAATTTTTTCAGGAAGATAATGAAGAATAGCTGGATTGCATAGAACCTCTAGTTTTAGTTTTTTGAGAAATCTCCACATTGATTTCCCGAGTGGTTGCACATGTCTACACTCCCAC
>NW_004955445.1:10068595-10071676 GCF_000276665.1 Chinchilla lanigera | reverse complement strand
GCTGAGCTAAATCCCCAGCCCCTATTGGTTGAGTTCTTGATGATAACCATTCTTTCTGGAGTGAATTGGGATCTCATTTGCATCTTGAATGACCAAGAATGTTGAATATTTTTTCATATGTTTATTTGCTGTTTCTATTTCATCTGAGAAGTGCCTTCATTTCAAATGCCTATTTTTGGATTGGGTCTTTAAATTTAGGGAGGGGTGTCTGTTTTTTTTTTTTTTTTTTTTTTTTTTTTTGAGTTCTTTATATATTCTAGAGAGTAGTCCTTTACCTGAGGAGGAAGTAGCATATTTTTTTTTTTCCTAGATGGTGGTTTGTCTCTTCACTCTGTTGGTGGTTTCTTTTGCTGTGCAAAACCTTTTTAATAAATGAGATTCCCAATGTTTATTCCTTAGGATAGTTACTGTGTGATTGGGGTTTTGTTCATGAAGTCTTTGCCTACACCAGTGTCTTCAAGAAGTGTAGTTATTTTATCTTGCAGCGGACTTAGTGTTTTAATATTTAATTCTTGATAGATTTCGGTTTTCATTTAGTGCATGGTGCAAGATACAGGTCTAGTTTTAATCTTCAGCATGTGGAAAGCCAGTTCTTTCAGCACCATTTGTTAAAGGACACCGTCCCCGCCCCAGTTAAGGCTTTTGGGTCTTCTTTGACAGATAAAGTGGCTGAGTATGTTTGTAGTTGTTTCTGCATCTTCTCATCTTTTCCATTGATCCTTGAGTCCTTGTCGTCCTTGTCCCCATCAGTCATTGTCATTGTCATCGTCATCGTCATCTTCGTGGTCGTCGTCTTCTTTTTCTTCCTCTTCTCCTGTAGTATCATGCTTCTTTTTTTTGTTGTTGTTGTTTTTGTTTTTGTTTTAAAATCACAGTACCTTTGTAGTATAATTTCAGATCAGGAATTGTGATGCCCCCTTCTTTACCATTATTGCCCAGAATTGCTTTTGATATTCTTGGTCTCTTCTGGTTCTAAATGAATTTTAGGATTGTTTCCTTGATTCTGTGAGACATGCTATTGGTATTTTGATTGGGATTGCATTAAATCTGCTTAAGTTTTGCAAGTATGACCATTTTCACTATATTGGTTCTCCTACCTAAGATCGAGGGCTATCTTTCCATTTCCTGATCTCTTCAATCTCTTTTTTCAGAGTACTGTAGTTTTCAGTGTTTTACTTTGTTACATTAATTCCTAGGTTTTTCATTTTTTGGATGCAACTGTGAAAGATGTTTCCCTAATTTCTTTCTCAGTGAGTTTGTTACTTGTGTACAGGAATGCTATTGATTTTTGAGTGTTGACTTTGTATCAAGCTATGCAACTGAATTTGTTTGTTAAATCTAGATATGTTTTGGTGGTGTTTTAGGGATCTATGTAGAGTATCAAGTCATCCACAAATAATGATAATTTAACTTCTACCTTTCCTATCCTCATTCTTTTTATTTCTTGTCTAATTGCTCTGGCTAATGTTTCCAGAACTATACTGAGTAAGAGTGGTGACAGTGGACATGCTTGTCTTGGCCCAGATTTTAGAGTGAAAGCTTTCCACTTTTGTCTGTTTAGTATGATATTGGCTGTAGGTTTGTCATAGGTGCTCTTTATCATACTGAAATGAAGACCATCTCTTCAAATTTTTTGTAGGGTTTTTACCATGAATGGGTGTTGGATTTTGTCAAATGCCTTTTCTGCATCTGTTGATAATCACATGGGTTTCGTCCTTGATTGTATTAATATGATGTATTACATTTATTGATGTGCGTAAGTTGAACCTTCCTTGCATTTCTGTGATGAATCTTGTTGGTTCATGGTGTGTAATCTTGTTGGTGATTTGCTGCATTCTGTTGGCCTGTATCTTACTAAGCAATTTTTTGCATCTGTGTGCACTAGAGATCTTTTTTGATTGGCACCTTCTCTGGTTTTGGTGTTAGGGACATACTTTGGTTCCCTTGGGAGTATTGCTTTCCTCTCAGTTTTATTTATTTATTTATTTTTCCTCTCAGTTTTATTAAAGTCTGAGGAGTAAAAGCCGTAGGTTTTCTTTCAGTTTGTTGCAGAATTCAGCAGTGAATTCCTCAGGGCCTGGGCTTTTCTTTGCTGGTAAGTTTTTAATTTCGTCATAAATATTATCTTTTTTTTTTTTAACCGTTCAGGGATTTTTTTGGTTGGATTCTACCTATAAGTTGTTTTTCTTTTTGGTTTGCTTTTTACCTGTGAGTCTTGCTTTTTATTCTGTTGGTTTTTTTTGCATGATTTGATTTCCTGACTGCCTTTGCTCGTTTCTCTGGGGCTCAGTGAGTTCCTGGAATTATCAGTTTCTGTAGTTGCTTTATGTCGGCATTTTGTTTTGGGCTGCTAACATGTGTTATGTTTGAGCACATAATGATATCTTTTAAAATTAATAAAAACAGGTATTTTTAAATCTAATACAGTGGCTTTCAAACTCCTGGGAAGTTGTTATGGAATCCACATGTTCAGATTGTTTTCAGTGTAACACTAATATTATTTGACATTTTCATCCTGTTAATGTGAACACTGATGGTAAAAACACAATAAGCCATAAAACAGCAAGTCCCTTACCATAATACAAGGCCAGTAGCACTAGACATACTAAGTAGTCATTCTGTTCTTTACTGCTGTGAGCTCATAATGGGTGGGGGCAGCAGGGGAGTGGTTTCCTACTTAGGATTGTCTTTGAAAGAACAGCAAAAGTTTTGTTAATTTCTTTATTTTTTATTTTATTCCTTTTCTTTTCTTTTTCTTTTTTTGTCTTTTTTGAGACAGGGTCTCATTGTGCAGTTCAGGCTGGCCTTGAGCTTACTTTGTAGCCCAGGCTGGTCTTGAACTCACAAGGATCCTCCCAAGTGCTGGGATTGCAGACACCCAGCTGTAGCTGTTCATTTCTTTAAAACCTGACCTAGTTTCAGCCCTTTCCTTTCCTGCCCCTTTCCCCTCACTTTACTTCCCCCTCTCTTCCCCTTTCCCTTCTGTTTTCCTTTCTTCCCCTTTGTTTTTCTTTTCTTTGCTTTCCTTTTCTTTTACTGGGGGTTCATTCTGAGCTACATTCCCAACTTTTTTTTTTTTTT
>NW_004955445.1:10047199-10067880 GCF_000276665.1 Chinchilla lanigera | reverse complement strand
TGGCTTTCCATTTTCAAGTACCAAGATAGAATGACTCCACGTATTATTGGTGTAAGTAAGCAAAATACCTGCCTATCACAACCATAAGCCACACACTTATTTATGCCAATAAAGAGTTAATGAAATTGAATTGAATCAGAAACATACAGGTAGTTGGATCTGTTAGAAGACATGAGACAAACTAGGTACATGATCTTATCAGTCATGTTAAGATGTAGCCTCCCTCACCTAAGTTTTAGAAAAGATGGAGCACCCCAACACTGGTGCAGCAGCATGCTATCTATCTAGTCTCTCATCTTGAATCTTTCCCAGGAAGATTGCCACAGCAAAGAGTAGCCATCTGTCCTCTGCTCCCCTCCCGGCCTTCAGCTTTAGTGTAGCTTCTCCTGCTGGAGGCCTTATGGCTTCCTTAAAACTGACACTTTGAAACTGCTTTCTGGACTGTGCCTTGACAGTTCTGTGCCTTAGATTATTAATCCCTTATCTGGCCAGTTGCTCTTTTGCATCTGGTTTGTCTTTGCTGTCACCCCTTTAAATCCTGTTGCTGTTTCTTAGCCTTTTTGTAATTTATATTTAATTACATGAAGTGTAATGTATGTTTTGAGTATTAAAGATATTAATAACTAGGATTGGAATGGAGTAAAAGAACTTGTGATTGTCATGGTCATGATCGCCAAGTGAAACTGCCAGTATTTGGTAAATTGAAGCCAATGAAATTGATGTAGCTTGTCGCTTTATTAATTCGGTACATTCTGGCATTGTAGAAAGACCTAAATAAACATTCCTGGTCTATGTTGATGGCAGAAGTGGTTTACAACACAGCCTCTTTAAGGTACACTCAGATCTCTGCCCCCGCCCCCCCCCAGTATGTAGTCCACGTGATTAAAAAGTTTTTTTTCTCTTCTTCATCATCTGTGTTTTGTTACCGGTTTCTGTCCTAGCTAAGAACTCAGCAAGGATAGAAGGCAAATTACGTTACTATGTTTTCCTCACAAATATGACTACCATTTAAGAAACTACTACTTGGCAAGTGTTAATGTAACATTAAAGAAGAATATCCATAATTATTTGTAGAAGATTTTTCCAGTAGTCCTTTTATCATTACATCTCTTTGAGGTTGGAGTTCCTTCATATACTTCATATACAGTCGAAATAAGCTGTTGTGCTGAGCGTGGTGGCATACACTTACCATCCCAGCATTCTTGGAGACAAAGCAGGAAGATGGCAAATTCAGTTTAGTAATTTACCAAGTCTGTTTCAACATTAAAAAAAGTGAGATGTTGCTCAATTCAAAGGTCCTGGGTTCAATCTCTAGTATCAAAACGGAACAAAACAATTGCAACAGATTGAAACAGTAAATAACTGTCTTCTTCTAAGCTAATCATATTATTTGTAAAAATATCACTCCTCGTGTTTTGTTTCAGAACAAATTCGGGATAGGGAGCAATTGAGGTTGTTAAATTTAGGGTTTTCATGCCTTTTACCCTTTCTTTCAGTGCCACCCCACCCCAAAAAAGTGAATGATGTGTTAATAATCATGTTACTTTTAGTTGGTTGATATATATGCTCTCATTGCTTGTATAATTTGAAAGTTGAACTGACACATGAAAACATAAAAATTGTCTTTTTTTTTTTTTTTCCCCTGGTACTGGGAATCGAACTCATGACCTTGTGCTTGCCAGGCAGGTGCTGTGCCGCTGAGCTAAATCCCCAGCTCCTGAAAACATAAAAATTCTGCATATTAGCAGGGTAAGCTGAGTTTCAGAGTAAAAACTTTAAAAAATTCTCCTTTTAGCTTTTTGAAACATACAGTGTATTATTGTTATTTATGGTCATAAATATTTATTTGAAAAGGTTAATTTTTTGACCAAGCGGGTAACTTCTTTGGGCATGGAAATACTATCAATAAACAATGATTCTTTTGAATTTAAAGTTATTTTAACTAAGGGTGGAATTATAATCATGAAAGAGTAAGTACCAAGTTGTGAGGTCAGGGGAAAAAAAAGAAAAAGACAGTGGAAACAGCAGGGTCTGAGTCACAGACCAATCAGTAGTAAAGATAATGACCCTTTCAGGGAATCTTATGAGTCAGACTTGCCATGTTGTGTTACTAGAGTTAAGAGATCTTGGGCTCCAACTTCTTTGCCTTATGGAGAAGTTAATCTAGATAAGATGTATTTTTCCATGGTACATCTTACTCTGTCTTCTACTTTCAGTTCTTATGTTGAAAAAGTAACAGTATTTTCACTTAAAATTTCTGCAGTTGGTATTTGACTACAGGTAAACCCATTTTAACTGTGTGTGTCTGTGTGTGTCTGGCTGTCCTGGGGACTGAACTCAGAATCTGTACACTGAACTACATTTTTAGCTTTTTTTTTTTTTTTTTTTTGGTTACTGGGAATCAAACTCACAACCTAGCACTTGCCAAACAGGTGCTGTGCCATTGAGCGACATCCCCGTCCCCTAGGAAGAACTCCTAATGTGTGTCATTCATGCCCTAGCTTCCAAAAGTTCTGGAATTACAGATGTGTACTTACCTCTGTGCCCATGTTCCTTAAATTTTTGATATTGGTGGACAGGGCCAATTTTAGGAGAAGTGTGTTATGAGTCTTTTTACTCCACAGGCCCAGTTTTGCTTTTGACCAGTTTGTCCTGGGTAGCCTTCTTTGTACCAGCCTTGCTGTATGTAGCTGTGTTATTACCACGTGGTCAGTGCCAGCTCTTCAGTGTGGACATTCCTTCTTGCTGTAGTCTTCCGTAAGGCAGATGAAAAGGATGGATTAGGAGAGGACGGCACTTTACATGATTCTTTCTCTCTCCTCCCCTCTTTCTTCCTCCCTTGGGCGGGAGACAGCTAGAAGTCAGGTGCTTTCCTACTGAACTATAGCACCCCTCACCTGGGCTTGTACAGGCCAGATGGTTGCTCTGCTGCTGAGCCAAATCTCCAGCCCTTTAAGGAAATCTTATAAATTATTTTTGAGACACAGTCTCTCTCAAAGCCACTAAGTTATTCAGTTATCTGAATTAGCTAGTTAGCTCAGTTTGTGATCTTGTCTCAGCCTTTCAGAGCGCTGGCATTGCATATATGCACTACCATGCTTGTCTCTATATCTTCTTTTATTAATTAAATCTATGTAATTTTATTTTTACACTGTCATTATTAAGCCCTTTATCATTTATTTTAATAGGCATAAAATCTTTCTTCTTTTTTGTGGTTACATTTTACTATGGGGCAAAGTGACTAAATTCGGGACTTGACCCAGAGGGCGCTATATCACTGAGGTGTATACACCCTGAGCCCTTTTTATTTTGAGAGACGATCTCCCTGTTTTCCCCAAGCTGGAGTTGACATTGTGATCCTCCTGCCTTAGCCTTCCAGCAGCTAAGGTAATAGGTGTATGCCATTATGTCTGGCTATAAATAATATTTTGGTTTTTTTGGGTGTTGTTTTTTAAGGCAGTGTCTCTATGTAGTTCAGGCTGGCCTTGGACTTACTTTTGCAGTGATCCTCCTGCCTCATCCTCCTGAGTGTGGGGATTACAGGCTTATACCACTCTGCCCAGCTATAAGTAATATATTATTTTTTTAATTTTTGGTCTTTTTTTTTTTTTTTTTTGAGACAGGGACTATGCTGTTCAGGCTGTCCCTGAGCTCACTTTGTAGCCCAGGCTGGTCTTGAACTTGCAATGATCCTCCTGCCTCAGCCTCCCGAGTGCTGGGATTACAGGTGTGCGCTACCATGCTCGGCTTATAAATAATATTTTGATAGAGAGATACGTATCCTCCAAAGAAAAGTTAAGGTGGGCATCTTGGTACATTTCTGTAATCCCAGTACTCTGGGGAGTTTGAGATAGGAGGATGGCAGTTGGAATCCAGGCTGAGCCATTCACTGAGGCTCTATTTGAAAAAAATAAAAAAGACTGGGAATGTAGTTCAGTGGTAGAGCTCTTGATTAGCAGATATTCCCAGAACTGTGTACTGTACACATACCTTTGAAGATGCTTAGGTGTTCCCTCCAGAATCTAAATCAGCCTATTCAGTTCTTTAGTTAGAACCTATGTATTTTAGCCCAGGACCCCCTGTGCCCCTCCTCTTGTTTTGAGACCGGGTCTCTCTAAGTTGCCCAGTGTGTGCTCAGGCTTGTGCTCACACTTACCGTCTTCCCCCACCTCAGCCTTCCGGAGTTCTAGGATTATAGATACGTACCTCCATGCCTAGCAATACAGGTATTTTAATACATCATCGTTATTACTAGTTTTTTTTTTTTTTTTGTGGTTGTGATGTTTGGATCCTTGGGTCTTGTGCTGTCTATATCAACACTGTACCACTGAGCTGCAACATGAGTTCCTTCTTAAATATTTTATTTTGAGACAAGTTCTTTCTAAATTGCTTTGGCTGACTTGGAAGTTATGGTCCTCTCATATCTCTTTGGCTTCCTGAGTAGCTGGAATTAAGGCCTGTACCACCACTCCCAACTGAAAGAGCCTTTAAAAAAAAAAAAAAAAAAAATCTGTGTTTAGCTTGGCATTGTGGCACACAAATCCTAGCACAGGCCTATAAACCCTGCTATTGCCTGTAATTCTAGACCAGCCTGAATTAGAGAGCAAGACCCTGTCTCCAAAAACAGAATCTGTTTTCATGGCCTTTGCCTACTAGCTATTAGCTACCAATTACCCTACTAATTCAGTGGGAAAGTGTTTTGTGTTTTTTTGTTTGTTTGTTTGTTTGTTTTTTGTTTTTCTCCGGTACTGGGAACCGAACTCACGACCTTGTGCTTGCCAGGCAGGCGCTTTTGCTGCTGAGCTAAATCCCCAGCCCTGGGAAAGTGTTTTGAATTTAGATAGCTATCTATAAGTTGAAGATATCCCAACTGTTTTTATTTTGTTTGAATCTTTTTAATTTGTTTGCCATGTGTGCTGTTTCTAGCCATTTTAAAAATGAGAACAAAATCTGTGTTGCCGAACATGCATCTTTGTTTTTGGTATTGTGTACCCAGGGGAAATCACTATTATTCTTTATACTAGTTGCTTGCTATGTATTGCTTTTTAGCCTCACAGTGAACATGAATATGTAAGATATGGTTAGGCTTTTTTTTGGGCGTGGGTGGGTACTGGGCATTGAACTCATGACCTTGTGCTTGCCAGGCAGGTGCTGTGCTCCTGAGCTATATCCCAATACCCCTGTTATTACAGGTAGTAAGCTTTGTGTAGGTGACAGAAGTTTACTATTTTATTGCCAGATGTAGTATGCCTGTAAGCTCAGCACACTGGCAGCTGAGGCAGGAGGATCACCATGAGTTTTAGGCTAGCTTGGGCTAACTAGAGTTCATGACCAGCAGGGAGACTGTCTTCCCACAGAACAGGAAAATTTACCTTTTTTAGTGAAGTGATGATATTGAGATTCAGCTCTGAAGTATGATTCCAAGAAATCCCCAGTGTCTTTTTATTACTATTCCATGTTAAATCAGCTAAAGGATTCAAACCCTTGAGTTGTATTTTACGGACAGCTTGAAATCACTATATTTCTGGAATGTGAATACTTAAGTAACATGACATCAGAAAGAAGGAAAAATGTCCTACAAAGTATATAACTACCTTCATCCCCTACATAAATCCTTTTATTTTGGGAAGAGGAGGAGCTGGCAGAAGTACACCTGATAGGAGAGGAATGGAGACCTGGAGCTGTGTGAAAAGAAATGAGGGGAATGGAGGCAGTAATAGTAAGAATGAAGAGTTTTCTAGTAGTAGAGCTATATATGTTTTGATATTGAACTGCAGCTTACAATAGAAAGTAGAAACAGAATAATGGGCAGAAGTATATAGTATGAGGAATAAAAAAGTATGATAAGTGCCTTAGAATAGAATAAAGGGAGGGGCTGGGGATTTAGCTCAGCGGCACAGCGCCTGCCTGGCAAGCGCAAGCTTGTGAGTTCCATTCCCGGTACTGGAAAAAACCAAAAAAAAAAAAAAAAGGAATAAAGGGAAAATTTCTTGGGTTAGGAGACTGGGGTATGCTTTCTCCACAAATGATAGTTGAACTTGATTTTGAAGAGTAGGGATACTCTAGATTGTAAAGGAATGTAGAGATCTAAGAACGCTAAGACAAAATAGGAAGTATTTGAGTGATTATCCTTAAAAACTGTTAGCATAGCCCTGTGTGACTACTGATTATAGCGGTGGTGATGGGGAGGAAGTATACTGACAAAATTTGGAAAGTGAAGTTGAATTCACATTTATGAAGCTGAGATTTAAGTTTGTATGGGAAATAGATTCATTGCATTAAACTGTGGGAGTCAGCATAACCTTTAAAATAAGAGTTTACTGCTAGTTAGTATGCTATCCAGAGAAGGTAATTCGAAGTAGATGGGATTGGCTTGTTAACTCCCTCCTCTGCACAGTGTCTCTGAACATCAGTGCTGTGGCTAATGTAGAGGTTGAGAAGTCTCTTGGCAGCAAGCTTCTAGTTGCATCTAACACCTGGAGGGGCTCATTGATATGCCCAGGCCTCTTGTGAGAGACTCTAGGGAATTGGCGTTTGGGTTCAACTTCCATCACGTTTAAACCAGAGCAAAAATGTGAATAACCTAGGAGTCAACCTGTGGGTTAAGAAGAAAAGGAAGGGGATAATAAGAGAGGAACGAGAGTGCTACTTGCTGAGTAAATAGTTTGCATTCAATTGCTGTATGTGTTTTAACCTTACTGCTTCTTCCTAGCCCCTTTCCCAACTTGATGGCATTATGAAAATGAAGAAGAGAATATCAGGGCTGAAAGGTTGTTACATTTTCTTGAATATTTTTTCCAATGAGATTTTTTTTTTTAAATTTTTAAAGATTGTGTGTGTGTGTGTGTGTGTGTGTGTGTGTGTAAATGTAGACTGGTAGGTGTTTTTAGTTGACTGTGTTCCTGTAGTGTCTTCATTTTATCACTTGCCAAAATTGCAGTGGTTTCCTCTGCTGCTAGCTTGAGAGCTCCAGCAGTTCATGGTGTCATTTATCTTCCTTCCTGGATCTAAAATGTTTCTGGACATGCAAGCATTTGAGTGGAGATAGAATGAAATTGAAAAATAGATTTCATTAGATGGTTTAATGTTTGATTTCACCAAACATGTGTAGGTTAGCAGCAATAAAACAAAAGGATATAGGCAGCTTGTTTTTTTTTTTTTTTTTTCCTTTTCTTCCGGTACCAGGAATCGAACTCACGACCTTGCCCTTGCCAGGCAGGCACTTTGCAGCTGAGCTAAATCCCCAACCCTTGGCGCCTTGTTTTTATCTAAAGCTTTTTTCTCATTTTCCTAACTTTTCCTTTCTCCTATGGGGTTGGAGAGTCATCTACTTGAGGACACATCATAGTGGCTCCTGGTTTATGGGCTTAGGTGCATTCTGTCCCCCTTTGACCCTGGCATGCACAGGTTATTTCTCTTCAGTTCTCCCAGGATGCTAGATCTCTTAGAGCCCTACTTTTACATTAGTAAGAGTGTGGACCACAGATTGTTCCAAAAAAAAAACAAAACAAAAACAAAACAAAAAAAAAACAACACCATTTAATGTGATTTTGAAAAAATAATTATGGAATTAAACTCTTAAATTAACTGGTGACTATATTAAATTATTTGAATAGGGCTATTAATTTGGATCTTGAATTTTGGGTAGAGCTTTTTTTGTTTTTTTAAATAGACAAGGTCTTGCCATATACTTCAGGCTGCCCCTGAGCTTATTGTGTAGTCTAGGCTGTCCATGAACTCATAGTGATCCTCCTCCCTTAGCTTCTTTTTTTTTGCGGCGGTCGGGGGGCTGGTGTTCCGGTGCCGGGAATCAAACTCAAGACCTTGTGCTTGCCAGGCAGGGGCTGTGCCGCTGAGCTAAATTCTCACCCCCCTCTCTCAGCTTCTTGATTGCCAGAATTACATAGAACCTTTCTGTGTAAGGATATCTCAAATTCTTCTTAGGAGCTTTATTTATCTTTTAAAAATTTTCTCTTAACTGGCCTTGAGCAATCTGAGCTTTTGCATAGTGCTTAAAGCAGTTTTCAATAAATTCATTCCAACCCACAGCTGTTGTAAAATTTTTAAGTTAATGTAATTCTCCAGAGGTACCCAGAAACCCTTCCCTAATTAGCATACTTAATCATACCTTACAAAAGTCAGGCAGACAAGCTTGACAAACTCAGGTTACTGCTGGTATAGTCAAACTTCTTGGCTCCAACATTTTAATCTTAGAAAACTCAACAAAAAAAATACTTGACAGGCCACTTTCGGGTATGGATTTGTGTTTCTCATCACAGTTTCCGTGTGTGTGGTGGGAGAGGGGGAGATTTTCTTCCTATGTGAGCCATTAACTATTCATCTCAATTGAAAATAAAGGTTGTGAGTAATGTTAGAGCACCAGAGAATGCAGTTTAGTCTATGACTTAGAAAGCACTGTGATGGTTAGGTTAGGGGTTAGTACCTGCTGAACTTGAGCAACTCCTTGCTTGTGACCTTAATACTGTGTGACCCTCAGCTGTGGGTGTTACAGCTTTTTATTGTGCTTATTGATGACCTGGAAAATTTAACTGGTAAATATACTGTGACTCATTGTTATAAACAACTTATTTTGGTAGGGAATAAAGTGCCCAAGACACATTTGATATGAATACCTCATCAGTGCTGGGCGTGGTGAGATATTCCTGTACTCCTAGCTCTTGGGAGGCTGAGTGAGGGAGGAGGATCCTTGTGAGTTTGAGGCGATCCTGGGGTACAGAAGCAAGTTCAAGTCTAGCTGGACTACATAGTGAGAGCCTGTCCCCTCCCCACAATATATATCTCAAATGTTACGAAGGCTAAGAAAATATTATAGTCCCAGCTCTGCCATCCATTGTGTGTGTGATGTAGTTGGGAAGCTGTTTTCCTGTCTGTAAATGGGAGTGATAATAGTGATATGCCTTAGAGGATTGATTATTGTGAGCAATCATCTAGTACATGAGATGCCTAACCAAAGCTGTCTTCCCCCACTAATTTAGGAAAAGTAAAATAGTCTCTTTGCCAAGTTAGATTTACTTGGTTAAACCATTTCTTCCCATTTTGGCACAGCATGACTTTTCTAAGGTCCTCAAAATAACTTCTTGCTTAAACTGAACACTTTTTTTTGTTTAATATCTTTTCCTTGTGGTCAGGAGTGTTTACTGTATTTGTGTCCATCTGCCCAATTTGCCACATATAATCAAGCTTTTCCCCTCATTTCTTTTTTCAGTTGAGACAGGGTCTCACTGTTTAGGTTAGACTGGCCTTGAAGTCACTATGTGTCCGGCTGGCCTTGAACTTGGCATGTACCATCACCCATCACCACAGACCTAAGATAACCTATTGTAGATAGCCAAAAGAAAAGGTGGTTGACGCTGCTAAATCATATTCCAAAATTTAATGTCTTTTGAGCCAACAAATGTAAATCTTTGTTGCTTCTTAGTTTCTCTTTGTGTTACTCCATTAATGTTCATTTTCTAGTAGTTCATTCATTGAAGTCATAAGCTGCAGCATGTTGTATAACTTGGTATGTATAGAAGGCCTAATGAAACATTCTACCTACTTTCTTTAAATTTTATTTTAAATTTACCATGGATTAAAGTGGGTGTGGTGGTATACACCTATATAATCCCAGCGTTCTAGGAAACTGAGTTACGAGGATCCGTGTGATTTCCAGGCCAGCCTGAGCTACATAGTGAGTTAAAGGCCAACCTGAACTACATGGTGAGATCTTGCTTCAAAACGAGAGAAGACCTCTGTATCTTTGAGTAATACAGAAATAGTATCATATTTTGGTACCGTTGGAAGGTTGCTTAAATTTCTATTGTATAATTGAGGTAATTGTATAGAATGTGTTGCTTAAGTGTAATCTTAAAGTGCATTATAATATTGATGCTCTTAAGTAGTAAGGTACAGAACTCTTCTAATAGGAACATTTCAGAAGGGGAAGGTAATTGTAAAAGTGCCTTAAGAATCTGGAGTTCACATGGAAAGGTTGAATTTGTTTTGAGGCTTTGATTCTGATCCAGTGGAAGTTCTTCACTTTAGTATTTTCTCTACTGTACAGTATAGGGCTTGAAAAGCCATCTGTGATCTCCTTGGAGGTGCACTTCCATTTTAACATGAATTGAGGGACACCTCTTCATTGGAAACTTAAAAATAATGTACTATGAGATACCGTTAGGTTCATGACTTGACATCATGAGCACAGGTTACTGGAAGGAGGGGGACACAAATATATAAAGTAGTCCTAACTTCTTTTCCATTCAGTGGTGTAGGTGATAATTTTCAATTATGGGAGGTCAGAATTTACAAAGGACTGAGTATTAATAAGGTATTCTTATAATCAAAGTGCCTGGGAGATTCTTCTGCCATACATTTATACTCATGGGACTGATGCTTAGCACATTTCCCCTTCTCATTTTTGACTACTGACTGAAAATGATGTAGATTTTAGTGTATATATAACAGACTTTTATTTATTTATTTATTTATTTATTTTTTCAGTTGAGGTTTTATCCTTTTGGTTTTGCTTTGCTTTGTTTTGTTTTGTTTTAACATGGTCTTGCTGTATAGCCCAGCCTGGTCGTCAGCTCACTGTCTCAGTATGTAGCCCAGTTTGGGCTCAAACTCATGGTTTTTCCTTCTGTCTCAGCTTTTTCAGGGCTGGGATTTCATTTTCTGTCCATCTTGACAATGGATCACTTCATCCAGGAATTCAAGAAGAGTGCGTGCGCATGCATACACACACACACACACACACACACACACACACAGTCCCTCCCTCTGTCTCTGTCTCTCTGTCTGTCTGTCTCTGTCTGTCTCTGTCTCTCTCTGTGTCTCTGTCTGTCTCTGTCTCTCTCTGTGTCTCTGTCTCTCTCTGTCTCTCTCTGTCTTTCTCTCTCACTCCACTAGGCCCAGAGCGTGCCAGGGAAGCAGGGCTGTCCGCCCTGGCTTGCAATCTCGTGGCTTTGAGTCACACAGGTGGTGGGCCGCTTCCCACAGGATCTGCAGGGCCATGGAGGCACAGGGCAGCTGGGCCACGATGTAGGCCAGGGAGCGCAGGGGCACACACAGAGCTTTCCCAGGTAGGCCACGGAGTGCATCAGGCAGCCCTGGAGGACCAGCAGGAAGCAGTAGACGAGGCTCAGGAAGAGGAATGGGTAGATGGTCTCCGTGTTGTTCCGGTGGGCTCTGAGACATGGCTCCACGTCTGGGTCACTCTGATAGAACTGAGGGCCACCGAGCCTCAGGGTGTCTTCAGGGTTGGTGAAAGCCTTGTTCCACAGCCTGACTTGGCCCGTGATGACGGCCACCATGTATGTCTTGATGAGCGGCAGCATGCTGCACAGCAGGAAGGCCGGGAGCACTGGGCTGTCTACCATCGCCAGGCCAGGCACCCTGGGCGGCTGTGCATGCTTCACTGTAGCTCCTGAATGACGGGACTGCGTGTGCCTTATCTTTTATAGTTTGGAAATAGTTGTCTACCAAACTAGATAATGTATCCTCTCATTGATGCATGGACAAGCAAGGTAAAACAAACATTATTTATAGTTTTTTATGTTTATAACTAAGGTTAATACCAAACAAAATTGTAAGTAAAGTATTTATCAGTCATTGCCTTCGGGAATTACATTAGCTATTGTATATATTTAAATTATTGGTGGACAGAAATACTTGAACATTTTCTTTATTAAACTAAGGGGATGTATTTGCGTTACTTTGAAGTGTGTTTTTTAATTCTTCTTTTTTATTTAGTTTTTTAGATAGGTCCTCAGTATGTAGTGCAAGATGACCTTGAACTCAATGGTAATCTTCCCTTCCTCAGTCCTCCAAATGCTGAGATTAGAGGTGTGGGCCACCACACCCAGATTGCATCAGTAAATTTCTCTAGATAATTGTGTTACTGGTGATTGTCAAATTCTGTGAAAGAGTTAAGGTTGTAGCACAGACTTGCACAGGTTTATGTGTACCTTGCATTGTAGCTTTGTTCATCAAGCCCAAGAAACACAAGCACATGTCTGTGGACATGGACATACTCAGATTTGTCTGTATGCACAGAAACATTGACTTCATACAGGCTGGCTTGTATACATTTCCAGTTAAACTAATAATTGTGGTTATTTTTCTCTTCCTAATAGATTTTTTGGTGCTGATTCTCTATTGATAATAATTTATGCTGACAATATTCATTATAGTAACATTCGATACCAACTTTAGAAGTAAAAATTTAGAGTTTAAAGCAATACAATTGCAGAGTGAAAAGATCAGAGTGAAGGAAATGTTAAAATATTTTATTAACATTTATTCAAGACATTTATTGATCACCTTCATGTGTAAGGCACCTTGTACTATAGCAGAAATTCAGCTTACATTTCATAGCAAAGTAAGGTTATACTATTGAGAAGAGATTAAATTATTCCTTCAATTAAAATAAATGTTATTACTCACTGAATGGCTTTAAAACTTTTAGAGATTCAGCTTATGCTTCATACCAGAAGAAGAAAATAATATCTGTAATGTGCCGTAAATTTTTTTTTTTAATTTTATCTTTCAAATAAAGAGATGTAATCATTCAGTGTTTAGTTTACCACTTAAATTTCCTTACTTCATGCTAGGGATTGAACCTAGAAAGTCCTTGTACATACGAGGCAAGCATGCTACCACTGAACTACATCCCTGGCTCTTTTAAAATATTTGGAGACAGGGTCGTGCTCAGTTGCCCAGGCTGGTCTTGAATTTGTGGTATGCCTGCCTCAGCCTCTTGAGTAGCTGGGATTATAAGCCAGCTACTAAAAATGTCCTTTGAATGAGCCCAATGAAGGGACCAATAAGTATGTAGTTACAAAATTACTTTTGTACTTAAGGGATCACTATTTTTTAAATATGAAAACTGAAACATAAAAGCTGAACATACTTTTAAATCTTTATTTGGAAACAAGTTAAATTTAAAGCACTGTTGAAAGAAAAAGAATAGGACAAAGGATCTTTAAATTTTTTCCCTTCACCATGATCCTGCCAAATGCCGTTATCTTACTCTAATCTCTCCTCAGCCTTTCACCTCCCTTCTGATCCCTCTTTTCCACTGCCTGGTTTAGTCTTATAATACTGTATTTCCAGACTTTTGAGTTCCATTTGCATAATAATGACTCCTTAGCCCCAAATGCTGAGAATATTGATAGTCTTTTCCTTTTTTGGGGGGAGGGGGTTGTGTTGCTTTGTTTGGTACTGGAAATTGAACTCAAGACTTGGTGCTTGCCAGGCAGGCACTGTGCCACTGAGCTATATCCCCAGCCCTTAATAGTTTTTTCGTTTGCTTTGTTTGTTGATAGTCTTTTAAAATAACCAGTTCATACATTTTTAGTGAATTAACGAATTAATTAATTTTGCTATTTTGAGACAAGATCTCACAAAGTAGTTTAGGCTGGCCTTGAACTCCTAGTGATCCTCATGCCTCAGCGTCCCAACTGGTAGGATTATAGGTGTGGGTGTGTCACCCAGCAATTTCAGTGAATTTAACTTGGATACAAAACATTTCCATCAAGCTGAGAATGGTGGCACATGTCTGTGTAATCCCAGCGCTCAGGAGGATCACTGAGTTCCAGCTAGCCTGGCTTACATAGTTAAAGGCCAAGGCCATTCTGTACCATGAAGCAAGACTGTCTCAACATTTTTATCTATTGTCCATATTGCAGTTTTGTGAGTTGATTGGGTAATGTCCTTACAACATTTTTTTCCCTGTAGTATAAGATGAATCTAGGAGCAAATACTGTGGTTTTGCATTTGTGTTTTGACACAGGCTCTTGGTATGTAGTTCAGGTTGTCCTTGAACTTACTATGTAGTGTCTAGGCTGGCCTCAAACTTGGAGCAGTCCTTCTGCTTCAGTCTCCCAATACAGGTGTGTGCCATCAGGCCCAGCCTGAAAATACAGTATTTATTTGTCATTTCTTTTTAGCTTCCTTTAATCAGGACAGTTTTTACATACTTTATTATTTATGAGAGTTGCGTTTTATTTGTGGGTTTTTTTTTTTTTTCCTCCTTTTTCTTTCTCTTTTTCTTTTTTTTTGAGACAGAGTTTCGCTATGCAGTTTTCAGGCTGGTTTTGAACTCACTTTGTACTTGCACTCACTCAGGCCCATGCTGGCCTGAAATTCAGAGATCTTCTTGCCTCAGCTGGAATACATTTTATTTTGACTTAGACATTTTGAAAATACAGTACTCCTGAGGTCATGTGTCATGGTTATGCTTTAACCTCAAAATACTGAGCTGGGAGTAAAAACCCCAGCAAATCTCTGAAACAGTTGTTAGCCTTTACTTTTTACTACCAAAATTAAACTTTGTTTGTGTTTAATTTATACCTGTTTTATCAGTAATGATGATGCACTAACCCGGAATTCCTGATTAGTCATATGATTTTGTTTTAAGTTTGATCAGCATCTTGCACGTTTTGCATTTTCATTGTCCTCCCCGGTGGTATTGTTATGCCATCTAGTGGAAATGGGTGTCCTTCAGGGTACATTTTTAGACTAGCTAGAATACCTTGTGCATTTAAACATTAGAAATACAGAGTAGAATGTTTGAACTTTGTTGGTTGTCATGGCATTCTTTAGAACGATGATTGTCCTGTTCTATCAACAATTTAGAACACATGTAATTAAATTAAGGCCTAGTAGATAGCTAAATATTAAGTTGCTGCTTTTCCTGAACAAGAAATACCTTGTATTTTCTTCATTATTGAGACTTTAACCCCAGCATATTGCTTTACCATCAGTTTACATTAAAGTAGTTGTTTTTCTGTGGCTCAGTGTCAATCTCTCCACTTTCAACCTATACAATCTAGGTTTTTTTTGTGTAACAGAAGAAAACACATTTGATAGAAAAGGGCTACCTATAAAAATAGCCCGAATAATTTACATTTATCATTTGAAGACTTCTTACCAAGTTACAGGATACATTTTTTTCCCCTGGTTTCCTTAGATGTAAATAAAATTCCGAAAATCGTCAGTATTGGAATCTTTGTTTGTTAAGTATGATGGAGAGCTTGCCTTATTCTTTGTGAGATTCAATATGTATAGTTTTCTAGTAAGAAACATTTCTGTATTGAGGTTGGGCACTATGGTAAAGTAGAACTTGGACTCTGAGGTTTTCTGTGTGCTAATTTATGATAGAGACTATTGAGAAAGTATTTTTTGGAGGTGGTTCTTTTTGAGACACCGTTTCATTATGCAGTTCAGGCTGACCTTGAACTCTTACCTCAGCTTCTGAGAGTGCTGGAATTACAGCCATGCCCTCACCACGCTTGGCTTGAGAAAATATTTCTGAATTATAGAGTGCAGTCATTCTGTCATACAGCACCTTCACAGAGATGTGCATACTTTATAATATTTTCTTTTTTTTTTTTTTTTCCTTAGTTGCTGATGTATATTCAAGATGAGTGGATTAGGAGAAAACTCTTTGGATCCACTGGCTACTGATTCACGAAAACGCAAATTGCCATGTGATATTCCGGGACAGGGGTAGGTGATTTACCTTGGGATGCTTCATTGGAGCTCCTCCCGCTCATCTTTTTTTTTGGTTAATGTTTCAGCTTGCTGTTCTTCATGTTGTTATCTTGTTAAGCCTTAATTTTTTTTTTTTTTTTTTTTTATAAAAGCAATACTGAGAATGGCAGTTAGGACCTTGAACATGCTAGGCAAATGTTCCTCCAGTGAGCATCATTTAGACTTTTTTTTTTGGGGAAAAAAAAAAAAAAGGACAGGATCTCAATCAGTTTCCCAGGCTTGCTTTGAATTTGTCATACTCCAGCCTCAGCCTCCCCAGTACCTGAGCTTACATGTGTCCCAAGATTAGATTAAAAAAAACCTTTTTTTTTTATTACTTAAATAGTGTGATTTTGATTTGAACTAAGTACAGTGGTACCTCTGTTCATAAACTAATTCGCCCAACTGTTGTGGAAAAGATGTCTACAATTGTTTTCATCACCTGGTGCAGTGTTCACAAACAAAACTAACGTGTTCCCAAATGCTGCTTTTTTGTGAAGCAGCTTATTTGCAAACAAAAGTTTTCATGAATTGAGATACCACTTTACAGTGTTGCTCATGAGATGCATATCCTTACAGTTGTAAAAGAAGCTTTATTATTGCTGATTCAGTTAAAGGGTTTTTAATAGTCTGATACTTCAAGAGTTTTTTGACTAGAAAGTGTAGAATTTAGGAATAACTAATCACTGTTGTTACAAATAATCCATGATATTCTCTAATAATATAAATTCATGTTTGGGCATTTGTGACCTTTCTTCATTTTTTTTCCCTGAATGATACTGGAAGTGTGAAATCAGAAATAAAGTCCCATAATCTGTGCAGTGATATTCGGTAGCTTTTAAAGTATTTGCTAAGGTCATTGCCATTGAGTTTTATTGTGATACTTTAAAAGTAGAGAACATACCATATTTTATTAAACTGTATCATCAATAGTAAACCTGTTTTTGTTACTTGTTTACCTTGCAAGGTAAAGATTATTCCTTCTTTTCCAGATGAAGGAACTGAGGCTAACCAACCCTTCCTAGGGCCTCGGCTAGTAAAGAAATGGAATTGAGTTTCAATTTGCATGAATTTCTTTTACAGTGTATTACTTCTTCATTATAATGTTTAGGTAATTTCATTGGTTAAGTTGGTTCACACATGAAAGTAATTGTGTTTTTAGAGGCCAGTTCTGCTTAGAGCTCTTTTTTGAGATAAGACTTTCCTTGAGTTCACTATGGAGCCCAGGCTGGTTTGGGACTTGTGTCCCAAGTGCTGGGAATACTAGCCTGGACACCTTGGCTGGCTTGCTCACAACTTTTTTGTGATAGGTATATCATGGCTTTTCTTCCCTCTTAGTCTTACCTGCAGTGGTGAAAAGTGGAGAAGAGAACAGGAGAGTAAATATATTGAAGAACTGGCTGAACTGATATCTGCAAATCTTAGTGATATTGACAATTTCAACGTCAAACCAGATAAATGTGCAATTTTAAAGGAAACAGTACGACAGATACGGCAAATAAAAGAGCAAGGTAATATAAAGTAGAAAAAGTCTTTTGGAAGGAACCTATTACTGTGTTTACCTTTGCCATTCTCCTTCTCCTTTCTTCCTCCCTTTTCCTGTGCTGTGGATCAAACCCAGAGCCTCCATATGCTAAGCAAGTACTATACCACTGAGCCACATCCTCACCCTATGTTTGCCTTTCAGGCTACCTTGTTTAGGTAGGAACTATAGATGAGTGAGGCTAGAGAGTATAGGATTGGCTAAGTGAGTTGATCAGTTTTGGTCTGTGAAGAAACAGTGAACAAAACAATTGGAAGAAAGCCAGTGTTGGTTCATCTGTCAAATGTTAGCTTCCCTTTTGGAAGCCATGGGTTAGTACCACTAAGGGAATTTAGGGTATTTTTTACTTTTGCTGGCAGTTACAAAGTTTAGTATTTTAAAGTTGTGGTATCATCCTCTTATCAGGGTGTGTGTGTCTTTGTGCCTGTATGTGTCTGTGTCTGAACTCTTTGAAGGTAGATTTTATTTACAACTGATAAATGTGCCATTCATAGTATTGTCTTTGATCCCTCCCAGGAAAAGCGGTTTCCAATGATGATGATGTTCAGAAAGCTGATGTATCTTCTACAGGACAGGGGGTTATTGAAAAAGACTCTTTAGGACCACTTTTACTTCAGGTAAACGAAAAGATTGTAACTGTCCAAAGTGTGTTGTACCTATATTTGTTTATCTGAGTAACGGATTTGAAGATAACAATATGTAATACAACAACCATTGTTAATTTTCTGTCACCTTGTCTGAAAGTCTGTTTTTGGTCTTTTTGAGACAGGGTCTCCCTATGCAGTTCAGGCTCACTTTGTAGTACAGGCTGGCCTGAAACTTGCAACTATCCTCATGCCTCAGCCTCCCCATGCTGGGATTTATAGGCATGAGTCACCATACCCTGCTCTGAAATGCTGTATTATTTTTACTGTTGTTTTGTTTATGTCTTTGTGTTTGTGAACTTGTTTTTCTTTTCTCTTCAAAAAAAATAGTGTGTTGTACTTTGGTTATTGGTCTAAAGTGATAAAATAGTAAGAAACTCTTGGTTAGAAATGAGAACAGCTACCAAAAAGACCTTTCTATAGGCTAGAACTCAGCATTTATTCTGAATACAACAGTAAGTGTTCTTATGTTTACAATATATATAACTCAGGAGGCCATGCCCCCTAATAAAAATATCGATGCAAATTGAAAAAGCACACATGACACGTAGACAAAAAACTAGAGAAGGAGAGGAAAGGTAACCCAGCATTTCACAGAGGTAATACTTGGGCTTATTTTAGCTGTCACCTTTTTTTGTGCATTTTTATATGAACATATGGGCACACTGCAGGTTTTTTGCTTTTTATTTTTTGGCGGGGTGGGGGCAGCTCAGGGGGATTGAACCTGGTATTTCTTACATGCTATGCAAGCTCTGCTATGCTCTGCTAATTTTTTGTGGTGCTGGCAGTCAAACTCAGACCCTTCTGCATGCTAGGCAAGCACTTTAGCACTGATTTACACCCCTAGACATTTGTTCTGTATTCTTTTCTTTCCTTTTTGTTCTGTATCCACACCCCCACCCCCTCACCCCATACCGGGAATCAAACTCACAACCTCACGCTTGCCAGGCAGGCACTGTGCTGCTGAGCTCAATCCCCAGCCTCTTGTTCTGTATTCTTGTGGAATTAAAATCGAAGTTGTTTTGTAGTTGCTGTCAATAGATTGTGTTAACCTGAGCACTTCATGAAGTTTACTTATCAATTTGTTTTTGTTTCAGTTTGTTCTTACTACTTCTAAAATTCTTTTGTAAATCCTATTATTATTTTTTTCCCCCCCTTTTTGAGACAGGGCCTCACTATGCCTCACTGGTTTGGGACTTGTGTCCCAAGTGCTGGGAATACTAGCCTGGACACCTTGGCTGGCTTGCTCACAACTTTTTTGTGATAGGTATATCATGGCTTTTCTTCCCTCTTAGTCTTACCTGCAGTGGTGAAAAGTGGAGAAGAGAACAGGAGAGTAAATATATTGAAGAACTGGCTGAACTGATATGGCTGGCCTTGAGCTCACTTTGTAGCCTGGGCTGGCCTACAACTCGCAATGATCCTCCTGCCTCAGCCTCCCGAGTGCTGGGAGTACAGACTTATAGATGTGTGCCACCATGCCCGGCTGTAAATTGTCATTTAGAAACAGAATAGTAGTTCCTATAACCTGAGTTGGTATCAAATGGGAAGAGAGCTAAGGATGATTTTGTAAACTTTTTTTCTTTTTTCCAGTACTGGGGATTGACCCCAGGGCCTCATGTATGGTTGGCAAACATTGCCACTAAGCTACATCCATCCCCAATCCTTCAATTTTATGTTGAGATAATGCCTTACTCTGTGGTCCAGGCTGGCCTCAACTTATGATCCCTCTGCCTTACCCTCTCAAGTGTATTTTTATTTATCATTTTTTGTGGTGAAATGGGGGAGTAACTCGGGTGCACACTGAGTTCCATTCTCAGAACTTTTTATTTCAGACAAGATTTCATTAATTTGCACAGGTAATACTCAAACTTATGATCTTCCTGCCTCAGCCTTCCTCAGTGCTGGAGTTATAGGTATGTGCTGGCACACCTGGCTAACCTAATCCTTTATTTATATTTTAATTTTATTCAGAGTTACACAAAGTCATTAAGTTGACTAGGTTGTGCTTGAACTTATCTGCCTACCTCTGCCAGCTAAGGGTGCTAGGATTATAAGAGTGAGTCCGCCGTGCCTGACTTACAGTAACTGTTAAATCTTCATTCTCCCTCCCCTCCAAGTGAATTACCCGAGTCTATTTTCTTACTCTGCTAAGGCTGCCATAACAGAATATCACAGTCTGGGTGGCTTTTAAACAAGAGAAATTTTATTGTAGTTTTGAAAGCTGAAGTTAAATAAAGATCAAGGCGTAGGTAGGATTGGTTTCTCTTGAGTCATCTCTCCTTGGTTTGTCACGGTCTTCCTGGCATTTTCTCTCTACATGCATCCCTGGTGTCCTTTTTTTATCTCTCCTCATAAGGACACCAGTCATACTAGGTTAGGATCTGCCCTTATTATGACTTCTTTTCTACTTAATTACCTCCTTCATGGCTGTATCTACAAATATTGTCACACTGAGGGTAAGAGCCTCAATAGGAATTTTGTGGGAGATGTAGTTCTATCTGTAATAACCTGTAATAACATATGCCATTTTAATATCCCATTATAGGCATTGGATGGTTTCCTGTTTGTGGTGAATAGAGACGGAAACATTGTATTTGTGTCAGAAAATGTCACACAGTACCTGCAGTATAAGCAGGAGGACTTGGTTAATACAAGTGTGTACAATATCTTGCATGAAGAAGACAGAAAAGATTTTCTTAAAAACTTACCAAAATCTACAGGTAGGCTCTTAGTGTGCATTTTCTAAATATTTAAGGTTTGTTTTCCTTCATTATTTGTTAGAAAATTGAATGTACTTTTTAGGAAACCAAGTGATCAAATTTGTGTAGAAATATAGGTGATTACTAGAAAAAATTTCAAAAGTAGCCTCACTAAACGTAGAATATTCATTATTTTATGGGGCTCAATATATATACTAAGATTTCTGTTGAAGTTGAAATTGATACATTTTATCT
>NW_004955445.1:10000458-10047042 GCF_000276665.1 Chinchilla lanigera | reverse complement strand
AGGAGTGTGCCACCATGCCGGGGTCACTTGGTGTTTTGAAATATTACTGTAGATCATACCATCAAAACATATGTAACGTGAAAATACAGCTTTTTTTCTTTTTGATTGAGACTCGATCTTGCTGTGTTGCCCAGACTAATGTCAAACTCAAATCATCCTTGCCTCAGCCACTTGAGTAGCTGAGACTTCAGGCGTTATCACACATGGCCTACAGGTTGAATTTCTGATGATACTGTAGACAAGAGACCAACTTTTTTTTTTGTCCTGGGCATCAGACTCAGGACCTTGTGCTTGCTAGACAGGTGCTGTGCCACTGAGATAAATCTCTCGCCTGATACCAGATTTAAAAAAAAAAGCAGGGGCTGGGGATTTAGCTCAGCGGCAGAAAGCGCCTGCCTGGCAAGCGCAAGGTCGTGAGTTCGGTTCCCGGTACCGGAGAAAAACCAAAAAAAACCCCCCAAAAATGAAAAAAATAAATAAATAAAAAAAAATCATTTCCATTTGTTTTCCAAAGTTAATGGAGTTTCTTGGACAAATGAGACCCAGAGACAAAAGAGCCATACATTTAATTGTCGTCTGTTGATAAAAACAACACACGATGTTCTGGAAGACATGAGCACTAGTCCTGAAATGCGCCACAGATATGAAACAATGCAGTGCTTTGCCTTGTCTCAGCCACGAGCTATGATGGAGGAGGGGGAAGGTAAGAGAAGTCATATTTACGATGTTTATGAAATACATAGCCACTCTGTAGTTTTGTAAGTTCTCTTGTTCTTACGCTTCTTACTTACCTCCTCGTCTTTGGTTGCCTACTGGATAGAGGTATTAAAAAACAATTATAATCTTCATCTGGTTAAATTTTATTATAGATTTGCAATCCTGTATGATCTGTGTGGCACGCCGCATTACTACAGGAGAAAGAGCATTTCCTTCAAATCCTGAGAGTTTTATTACTAGACATGACCTTTCAGGTAAAAACATTGCATGTCCATGCATGTGTGGGTGTGTGTATACGCCTCTTCAGTTTGAACATTGTTAAAAAAAGTATAAATGTATCCATCATATGAACTTTTAGTGATTTCTTAAATGGAATAGCTGTAAATGTAAGGCATTTAAATCATTGGGAAAGTGATTTCTTAAGCGGAGTAGTTTTAAAACAAATGCTGTTTTCATGAAAGTTTTCATGATCATTTAACTCCTTACACTCCCTGGAATTATTTCTGTGTATTATATCCTTGTTTCTTGTAGAACCCTATGTGAATTCCACTGCCGCACATAGCATTTGAGTATATTTGGTGCTTAAGGCCACCTAAATAAACAAATTAAACAACAAATTTAGAGGCACCTTGTTCTCCAAGTATCATTTTGCATCATAATTTCATATCACTGTTCTCTAACTTCAAGCCCATTTTTTCTAAAGAAATGTTTTCAAAAATATAGGTAATGAGAATTACTGATAATGCTTTTTGAAATCAACATGAGCTGCAGCTTGGCTTGCCATTTTGGCCACAGGAATACAGAGTTGATTACATCATAGCTGAGAAGGCACATTTAAGAAGTTAAACATGGTGGCACTGTTAACACTGTTAACAACCTTTCTGCTTACTCTTGTCATCATCTAACCTAAATGATGAGGCCAAGGCTTTTTCATACGTGCTTCATCTCCGAGAGGAGACATAAAAGGGTTGGTGATAGGGAAGAAACTCACTGTCCCAAATCATGGCTAAAAGGGAATGTACACCTGGGTCTGCTTGATTTAAAAGAAAGCCTATAGTATTAGCTTTGTGTCACACTAGTTCTATCCATCATATGAACTTTTAGTGATTTCATAATGGGGGAGCTGTAAATGTAAAGCACTTAAATCATTGGGAAAGTGATTTCATAAGCGGAGTAGTTTTATTTTCTTTTTCTTTTTTTTTTTTGCGGTACCAAGGATCAAACTCAGGACCTTGTGCTTGCTAGGCAGGTGCTTGTGCCACTGAGCTATATCCCCAGCCCCGCGGAGTAGTTTTAAATAAATGTAAAGCATGTCTGACTGTTAGTATGTGTGTAGTACACATGTGTTTGGCATGTAGTTTAGGGCTAACCTCAGGAGAAGCTGTTGAGGACTAGTCTGTATTCACAGTGCGTAGGGACTTACTTCCTCCTCTCTAGAATGCATTTTCTCTAGTCATTTTTCCGCACTAATAACATTTTTTGGGGTCACCATCAACTCTGATTTGAAACTTCATTGAACTGGTGGTGTATCTCAGTTAGTTCTTTTTTCATCTCCAGTAGCTTTTTCAGAACTACCTTACACTGTGGATTCCCATGAGTTTTCTTAGTCCACACTTTTTTTGCTTCAGTATTTTTACTGTTCTGACAAATGATGAATGAATTGGTGTTTTTCTGTGCCTTTCCAGACTCATAGAGGCAGCTTCTTGGCTACTTGTTTCATTCTTTCAGGTTTCTTGTACTGTGATACCTGTCACCTTCAGAATTTAAGTAGCCCTGTTGGTGTTGAACGTAACCAGACTCCTGGATCTGAGTATTGTATTTTTTAGTGAGACATGTCAGAACAAATAATGATTGCTAACTTGGACATCATCATGAGATTCAGTCACAGTGTACCATATTCAGGCCATGGAACGTATTTTGTCCCAAGCAAGTTCCATGCCATAGCAGTTGGTTACAGTTCTGCCTTTGGCTTCCTCAGTAATTACTTTGAATTTTCTAACTGCAACTTCTTCATTCTGCACATCAGCAAGCATCACTTAAAAAACTCAACTCCCCTGGAGAATTTGCATGCCTTCTCCAGCTGTTTCCCTCACCTTTACCAACTTGGAAGCTCGCTAGGTATTTTGTTCAAGAGTTTTTATCCTCGTGTTTCAAGTCATAGATGGAGCTGATAGTTCCAGTCCTCCAGGCACTGAGTTGTTTTGCTGACTAGACCCTGAGACCATGTAGGTATACCACCCTAAATCACCTCAGTAGAATGGATTTGATCAGAGAGATTCTCCTTTATGAATCTATAAAAGATAACCTTATGAGAAAATTAGAAGGGTTTTATGTACTCTGTGCTGGGAAGTGGACAGGTACATATTTCAGCAGAACATGTAGGCATAAGAGCATCCTGCAGGACTGTTTTCAAGGAGAAAAGACACGTTATAAGAACTTGGAGTAGAGAAGGCAGAATGAAGATTTAATATATTTCTTTTTTGCTAAGCCATGGGTAGGCAGCACTAAATACTTTGGGGGAGGGATTTAAATCTTTGTTTTTTGTTTTTTTTTTTATAGGAAAGGTTGTCAATATAGACACAAATTCACTAAGATCCTCCATGAGACCTGGCTTTGAGGATATAATCCGAAGGTGTATTCAAAGGTTTTTTAGTCTTAATGATGGGCAGTCATGGTCCCAGAAACGTCATTATCAAGAAGGTAAGGACATTTGGAGTAGATTGTTGGGTATGTTATAACACATACGTGACTATAGGCCTGGGGGGAAAGAAAATAATTTTGTTTGTTTCTTTTTTTTGTTTTGTTTTGTTTTGTTTTGTTTTGTTTTGTTTTGTTTGTAACAGGATATCACTATGTAGTTTAGTCCTGTCTTGAACTCACTACATATATCCAATGCTGGCCTTGAAACTTGCAGAGATTCTCTTGGCTCAGTCTCCCAAGTGCTATGATTATAGGTGTGCGCCATTATACATGGTGTACTCTCTTTCTCTCTTGCTCTGTGTGTGTGTGTGTGTGTGTGTGTGTGTGTGTGTGTGTGTGTCTGTTTCTTTCCTACTTTTTTCTTTAAGTTTGATGCAAGTGCAGTCTTCCACTGTTTTTTTTTGAGACAGGATCTCACCATGTACAGGCTGGCCTTGGACTAACTATGTAGCCCAGGCTTTTTACCTCAGCCTCTCAAGTGCTGAGATTGTAGGCATGTGCCATCACACCCAACAATGGATTTAAAAAAGTTTGTGCATGAAATACAATTCCTTTCTCTCCACTTCTTTCGAACTCATGACCTCGCACTTGCCAGGCAGGCGCTGTGCCGCTGAGCTAAATCCCCAGCCCCTCTCTCCACTTCTGTACAAGTTTTTTTTAACTAATCGTAGATGCTAGTAATAGTGTGTTTCCCTTAACAGCTTATATTCATGGCCATGCAGAAACTCCAGTGTATCGATTTTCATTGGCTGATGGGACTATAGTGACTGCACAAACAAAAAGTAAACTCTTCCGAAACCCTGTAACAAATGATCGTCATGGTTTTGTCTCAACCCACTTTCTTCAGAGGTAATGGTAGATTACTGTGCAGTGTGTTTACAAGATGTCTTATTAATGTAAAAAGGGAGAAATGTTATGAAAGAAATTGTTGGATTGTGTGAAGCTAGTTTAGAGTGTTTCTAGATGGTTTTATCTCTATATTTTTCTATAAAATTACTATTTCAATAAATAATTACTCCTGGCAATTCTACGGGATAGGAAGTCTGCCAGATCAAAGAGCATATAAAATCTGATTATCTCTGTTACCTTTTATTTCTTTTTTGGAGGGGAGGGTGAGGTTTCAGTTTTTTGAGAAAGGGTTTTATTATGTAGTCCAGGCTGACCTTGAGCTCTCTATGTACCTCAGGCTGGCCCTAAACTTGTGAGTGCTGGGATTACAGGTATGCAGCACCACACCTGGCTTTCTATGTCCTTTTTTTTTTTTTTTTTTCCCCTGGATACAGGGTCTTACTATGCAGTTCAGGCTGTCCTTGAGCTCACTTTGTTGCTCAGGCTAGTCTTGAACTTGGAATGATCCTCCTGCCTCAGCCTCCTGAGTCCTGGGATTGCCATACCCAGCTGGCTTTTCATTTCTAATGATGTGTGTTACATTGCTTTTAGGGGCTGAATTTAAAATTCAAAGGTACACTGTAAGAATGAAGGATAGTAACTCCTGGTATTGCTAATGGTAACTAAACAGCAGATGGATATTCATCCATTATCTTGAGTAATTTGCAGGTATTTTCAGATTAGCTCCTAGATATTGGGAACTCTACTAAATCCCCACTGAGATTCCAGCTGACCTGGGCTGGTGGTCCTTGACAGTGCTATGGTGGTATCACTCTAATTTAGGTTTTTTTTTTTGATTTACTGAAAAATACATTATTATATTAGTCATCAGCTCTAAATTGGGTGTATTACTAGGTATTGGAATGATACCTATAAGAAGTTACATTTCCTGTACAGTTACTTCATATTGTCCCCTCCCCCATTCACTGTCTGTGTTGCCTGCAATACAGTTCTGGGCTTTAGTGCATTCCTGTAATTTTTTAGCTAAAGTTTGATGTTTTCTTTCTTTGCAGAGAACAGAATGGGTATAGACCAAACCCAAGTCCTATAGGACAAGGCATTAGGCCTCCTGCAGCTGGATGCAGCAGTTCGGTCGGCAGCATGAACATGTCACCGAACCAAGGCTTACAGTTGCTGAACAGCAGGGCCTATGGCTTGGGAGACCCCAGCACCACAGGGCAGCTGAGTGGAGCTAGGTATGGGGCTTCCAGTAACATTTCTTCACTGACGCCTGGGCCAGGTATGCAGTCACCGTCTTCCTACCAAAACAACAACTATGGGCTCAACATGAGCAGCCCCCCTCAGGGCAGTCCTGGTCTTGGCTCCAATCAGCAGAATATTATGATTTCACCTCGTAACCGCGGTAGTCCAAAGATGGCCTCACATCAGTTTTCTCCCGTTGCAGGTATTCATGTTAGCGTTTCTTCTTCCCATATCCTTATAATTTTTAACTAGTTAATTTTGCAGTAGAAACTGAAGTATTGTTGGTTATAGTTCCTAATAGCCTAATTCTCTTCCTAATTTTTCTTTAAATCCAGGTGTACACTCTCCCATGGGATCTTCTGGCAATTCAGGGAGCCATAATTTTTCCAGCAGCTCTCTTAGTGCCCTGCAAGCCATTAGTGAGGGTGTGGGGACTTCTCTTTTATCTACTTTGTCTTCACCAGGACCCAAATTGGATAACTCTCCCAATATGAATATAACCCAACCAAGTAAAGCGAGCAGTCAGGATTCTAAGAGTCCCTTAGGCTTGTACTGTGACCAGAATCCAGTGGAGAGTACGATGTGCCAGTCAAATAGCAGAGACCACCTCAATGACAAAGAAAGTAAGGAGAGCAGTGGTGAAGGATCAGAGAATCCGAAGGGTCCTTTAGAAAGCAAAGGTCATAAAAAATTACTGCAATTGCTCACCTGCTCTTCTGATGATCGAGGTCATTCCTCCTTGACCAATTCCCCCTTGGACTCAAGTTGTAAAGACTCTTCTGTTAGTGTCACCAGCCCCTCTGGAGTTTCTTCCTCAACATCTGGAGGAGTGTCTTCCACGTCCAATATGCACGGATCACTGTTGCAAGAGAAGCATCGGATTTTGCATAAGTTGCTGCAGAATGGGAATTCACCAGCTGAAGTTGCCAAGATTACTGCAGAAGCCACTGGAAAAGACACCAGTAGTACAGTTGCTTGTGGTGAAGGAGCTGTCAAGCAGGAGCAGCTGAGTCCGAAGAAGAAGGAGAATAATGCGCTTCTCAGATACTTGTTGGACAGGGATGATCCCAGTGATACACTCTGTAAGGAATTACAGCCCCAAGTGGAAGGAGTGGACAGTAAAACAAGTCAGTGCAGTAGCTCCACCATTCCCAGCTCAACTCAAGAGAAGGAGCCTAAAATTAAGACGGAAACTAGTGAAGAGGTAACTGATTTTCTCTCTGTTCCAGCTCATTATGTGTAATCTGTTTAGAAAAATGTTTTATATACAATATGTGTTTCTAATTTATGACTTATTTAAGGTAAGTTAGTCCTTTGTAGCTCTTTTGGATATTAATAAAGTATTGTGATGCAATTTTGAAGTATCAGCTGTGTATCTTCTAAAATGTGGATATAACTAATGTAGCCTGTTTGAAATATTTGGGCACTATGGTGTTGGAATGAGCAGATTGGGTCATTATAGAACTAAGTAGGAAAAATTGATTAACATAATTTTAAGTTTTATCTGATAATGAAGTTTTTTACCTAGATGCTCATACTCTATGTAAGCATTTTCCTGACTCCTCTTAAGAAACATCATAGGAGCAAATGGAAAGGCTTGAAGAAGTCTCACATTTTAAGGTGTGGACTTAACTTTCAAGCTAGTGTGCATCACATTTATTGATCAAAGGTCTTTTTACAGCGTCTGTATGAATATCTTGTTAGACCCTAGCCTGGCACTTGCATTAATCACAGTTACTTACAGAAAGTATGTGTAGCTATCTATGCAAAAATATGTTAGCTAATGATACATTCTCTGCAGTTATTGTTAGCTGTAAAATACTCATGTAAAATCTTTTTGCTTTGCTTTGTAAATTTTTTTTTTCTTTTCTTTTTTGCTGGAAAATATCCATAGTTTGAAAATGAAATGTTAGGTAGAAAAAAAAAAAAGCCCCATTATTTTTATTTTTTTGTGGTGCTGAGGATCCTTGTGCAAGCAAGGCAACTCTACCACTGAGCCATATCTATAGCCCAGGAAGTTCAGTGATTTATAAAGTGTTCATTCTAAGGAGAACGATTAGGGATGGGAGTCATAAGAAAACATGTGTCAAGTTGGGCAATTATCATTTCAGGTAATTATTGTATTTTGTTTATCCCCTCTTCATATATTTTCTTCCAGTGAATATATTTATAGGTGTATATCTAATATATTACACAGATTAATTTTTAAAATTTCATTTTCAGGGATCTGGAGACTTGGATAATCTAGATGCTATTCTTGGTGATCTGACTAGTTCTGACTTTTACAGTAATCCTATGACCACAAATGGCAGTCATCTGGGCAGCAAGCAACAGATGTTTCAAGGAACTAACTCTCTAGGTAAGGGCAAACCAGATTTTGTTGTTTGAAACTTTTTTGTGTACTTGTATTCTTATACCAAGACCAAGATATAACTACCATTTTTAATTTGAAGAACACATACTGTACCTTTCAGTTTCTTATACTAATTCATAGGATGTGTTTTTAAAAGCCCTTTCTTTAAAAAAATTGTTTGCAACTAATGTGCTAGCAACCATGGTACTTGTAGGAAAATGTTAATTTTTTATTATCTGTACATATCCTAGTTGTTAGGGTGTATGTCTTTTTTAGCCATAGAGGACTGAATTATAAAACAACCCAGATGATAGCCTAAATCCTGTCCTCTGGTTTTTTTTCTTTGTGTGTGTGTGTGTGTGTGTGTGTGTGTGTGTGTGTGTGTGTATGTATGTGTGTTTGAGATAGGATCTTGCTCTGGAGTTCAGACTGGCCTTGAGCTCACTTTGTGGCCCAGGCTTGTCTGAAACTCACAACAATCCCCTTGCCTCAGCCTCCCTAGTGCTGGGATTACAGGGGTGTGCCACCATGCCTGGCTTTTGTGTGTGTGTTTGAGGCAGGGTCTGGCTATGCAGTTCAAGCTGGCCTTGTGCTCACTTTGTAGCCCAGGCTGGTCTCGAACTCGCAACAATCCTTCTGCCTCAGTCTCTCGAGTGCTGGGATTACAGGCATGCTCCACCACACCTGGCATGTCCTCTGGTTCTTAGCTAAATTCTTTTGTATATATTTCCTATGTATTTAGTCACTGGTCATTTTTTTTTTTTATTTTTTTATTTTTATTTTTTTTTGGTTTTTCTCCGGTACCAGGAACCGAACTCACAACCTTGCACTTGCCAGGCAGGTGCTTTTGCCGCTGAGCTAAGTCCCCAGCCCCCAAGTCACTGGTCATTTAAACGAGATATTTTGAGTAACAGTTGAAAAAGAATAATTTACAATTACCTTGAAAGTGATTATTGATGTTCATTGGCATTGTTTTCTAAATTGAAACGGGTAGTCAGAGCAATCAAATAGATTAGGGGAAAAAAAGGGAGACTGTGTTAAGAGAAAGTTGTTTTTTTTTTCTTTTTTTGGGTACCAGGAATTGATCTCAGGGCCTTGTGCTTGCCAGGCAGGCACTTGTTGCTGAGGTACATCCCTGGCCCTGTTTTTTTTTGTTTTTTTGGGACAGGTTCTCAGTATGCAGTTCAGGCTGGCCTTGAACTCACTGTGTCTGTCACCCAGGCTGGCCTCAGACTCAGAGAGCTTCTGACTTAGCCTCTTGAGCTGGAATTACTGGCTTACACCACCAGCAGTTTGAAATGTTAGTAAATTATTGGTGATCTTTTCTCCTTTCCTCCCCTCCCTCCCTCTTTTGTGGTGCTGGAGATCGAATCCCAGCCTCAGGCATGTTGTCCATGCACTGTACCACTTGGCTACATCCTCAGCCTGGTGAATTTTTTAGTATGTAATGGATCAGTATATGAATGACCCACACCAGGTTACAGAAGAATTCCCAAGACTTCAGCCAACACTGAGATTGTTGTTTTTACTTTATTTGGAATGCATGTTTTTCTCTTGTTGTTGTTTTGTTTTTATTGTCTTTGAGAGGTTTTCACTATGCAGTTCATACTGGCCTTGTACTCACTTTGTAGCCCAGGCTGGCCTGGAACTTGTGGTAATCCTCCTGCCTCAGACTCCCAAGTGCTGGGATTACAGGTGTGTGCCACCATGCCCGGCTCATGCATGGGCTTTAAAAAACTTGGTGTTTATTTTTTGTAAAGGAATACGATACTTATTTTTGTGACATTCTCATGGGGAGTGATGGTGTTTATATCTTGTACTTGAGCATGCATCTGTGTCTTTGTTTTGCTTTTTGAGACAGAGTCAAGGGCTAGGGATTTAGCTCAGCGGCACAAGCGCCTGCCTGGCAAGTGTGAGGTCCCGAGTTTGATTCCTGGTACCAAAACAAAAAACAAAAACAAAAGAGTGGAGACAGGGACTTGCTTGGTATGTATGTGAGGTTGGTTTTGAGCTCACTGTATAGCCCAGGCTGGCCACAAACTTGTGATGATCCCTACCCCAGCTTTGAAAGTATTGGGATTTCGGGGGACTTGATCTTATCTTTTTTAGAATTTTTTTTAAACAATGAAATTTATTAAGAACTTAATGGATGGGAGGAATAGCAGCCTGTCCCAGCCAGGAGCAACACAGGATGCCTAGAGGACTTGATCACATAGATATACTGAGATAGGACATTTTTGTGTAGCGTTCTTCTTTGTTTTCAACAGGTTTGAGAAGTCCACAGTCTGTGCAGCCCAGTCGTCCACCCTATAGCCGAGCAGTGTCTTTAGATAGTCCTGTTACTGTTGGCTCCAGTCCCCCAATAAAGAATGCCAACGCTTTCCCCATGTTACCAAAGCAACCCATGTTGGGTGGGACCCCAAGAATGATGGATAGTCAGGAAAATTATGGCTCAAACATAGGTAGGTTGTTTCTAATTAGTATTTTATACTTTAAAATTCTTTAGGGGAAAACAAAATTTAAGTACTTAAGACTATTTTAATAAGTGGGAAAAACCGAAAAATATCATTAACATGATTTTTCTTTTATAAAGATACTTATTTATTTTATGTCTTGGTTATTTAATGTCTTTAAGAATTTGTTGGCCTATGACATTTTTCTAACTTGCAATCAGTATGTGGGAATTGTGGCCAATTGTATTTGCCAAAGGACTGTTCACAATGAGAAAGTGAATTGTCAAAGCTAGAATCTTAATGGCCTTAAGTAGGATTTCATTATGCTATGGAAAAGACCTAATCATTTTTAACCTATTTTAGGTGGACCAAACAGAAATGTGACTGTAAGCCAGGCTCCTACCTCAGGAGATTGGGGCTTACCAAATTCAAAGGCCAGCAGAATGGAACCTATGAGTTCAAACTCCATCGGAAGGCCCGGAGGGGATTACTGTGCTTTACCTTGTTCTTTGCCCAGACCTTCAATGGGAGGCACTATGCCAACCTTTCCTCTTCGGTCAAATAACATACCAGGTGTGAGGCCAATGCTGCAGCAGCAGCAGCAGCAGCAGCAGCAGCAGCAGCAGCAGCAGCAGCAGCAGCAGCTTCAGATGAGTATGTGTCATTTAAAAATACATTAGGGCAATTTTTATTATTGACTTGGCTTGAAAACTCACTTACCACTTTTCTTTTTGCTCCCCCAGAGCCTGGTGAGATTCCCATGGGAATGGGCGTCAATCCCTATGGCCAAGCAGCACCATCTAATCAACCAGGTTCCTGGCCAGATGGCATGCTGTCCATGGAACAAGGCCCTCATGGGACTCAAAACAGGTAGGGCCTTATTTTGTGACTATTGAAAGTGTTATCATTGCATAATGTGGAAAAGAGCCAGAATAGAAAAAAATACTGAAAGAAAATTTGAAAAATTCTCTGTGGTTTGATTACTTTGTCGCCATCCTGCAGGGGCAGCAGGCGGAGACAGAGCAGTACTGCTAGTTATCAGGGCCATGTAGTGGTAGACATCCTAGAGTCTCTGAGGTGTGACTGCCTTTTTATAATGATAATCTCATGAGGAACGAGTGAAATTAATAGTAACTTGCCAGAATAAGTACATGTTTGCAGTGGTGGTATAAGTTGTATTCAGAGAAGAAGCTACAGTTTTTCTGAAAATTAATTTTTAAGGGTTGGATAATGGGTTGTTTTGATTTTTTTTTTGAGAAAGGATCTTGCTGTGTAATTCAACCTGGTCTTCAACTCAATATACATGCAGGCCAGGCTGGTCTCAAACTCCCATGTTCTAGGAATATAAGTGTGTATCACCACATCCAGCTTGGGTAGTTGTTCTAAAATTATCTAAAAGTATTTCAGTGATGGTGGTGAAAATGGCCTATTTTACCTATTTATCTTTATAAAAGAAAGATTGTGGATTAAGTCTACATTTTACTTTATTTTATTTTTTATTTATTTGAGAGAGGATCTCAATAATATAGGTAGCTCAGAGGCTGTGATCCTGAAAGCTGGAATTACAGGCATGTGCCACCAAACTTGGCTTATGTTTTATTTTCACTTATTTTAGAAACTTACTTACATGCAAGAGGCCTCTGTCAGTGTCACCTCTTGACTTCAATTTTGCAATTAATTAAGGAAAGAGAAAAAAATGAAGTGATTGAAAAGCAGTTATATAACTGTGCATTTATGAACTTGAGTATTTCTTTACCTAGTGGAGAACAAGTAATTTCATGTTTGTAGATACACATTTTTCCCCCTAGTACTGGGGATTGAACCCAGGGAATGCAAAGCTACATTCTCCCCTTTTAAAAAAAACTTTGAGACAGGTTCACTCTAAAGTACCTAGCCTGCCCTTGAATTTATAACCCTCCTGCCTTATCCTCCCACACAGTTGGATTTGCAGGTGCACAGACCACACCTAGATTCACAGAACTTTTTTTTTGAGACAGTGTCTCACTTTGTAGTGCAAAGCCTTGAACTCACTATTTAGCCTCAAATTGGGGTGATCCTCCTGCCTCAGCTTAATGAGTTCTGGGATTATGAGCATGTGCCACTATGCTTAGCTCACAGAACTTTTGTAACACATTTTTTGAGGCAAGGTATATATATCTTGCTTTGTACTCTTTCCTGTGTTGGAGAACTGTGGCACTTTGCTGTGTGTGGAGTTTGTATTATACTTGTTAATATAAACATTGTGGGACAAGTATAACAAAATGTTATTTTGGCAGTTTTCCAGACTGCAAATCATTGATAGTTCAGTGTTTCTATCCTTTTTTACTCCAGTGCTGATTTTCTTGCTTTTCAATTATTAGATTACTACATAGACTTCTGTTCTTGTCTTGAAAACAGCACCATCTTCCCCTCTTTCTCAGCGTCTGCTGTCCCTCCTTTAGGATTGGGCAGTTACATTCTGGTGGTGGGGTTGAGGGGCGTAAACTTGTATGTTGGTCATCGATGGTCCCGCAAAAATTTCAAATTATGGGTCCTAAATGCACATTGACTTGCTGTTATTTACTGCCTGATTTATTATTTTACTTGTATTATGAGTTATTATGCAATGCAAATTAAAAATAAGGTCCGTGATTATTCTCTGTGTGTGTATTACACTGCAGATAGGATGATATGGGGAGCATATTCGTTTTTATTATGAGGAAGGGTCTTGTCAAGTTGCCCAGAGTGACCTTGAACATTTCCATTCTCTTTCCTCAGTTTCCTGAGTAAATAGAATTACAAGCATGTACTACAGTGTCTAGCTGTTTTTTCCAAGGATCTCATGCAGACTAGGCAAACACTATACCATTGAATTTCATCCCCAGCTTTTTGTTTTGTTTTTGTTTTCTCTTTTTTTATTTCTTTATTTTGAGATATGGTTTCACTGAACTGTCCAGGTGGCCTTGAACTTTAACCCAAGCCTCCTGCCTCACCTTTCCAAGTAGCTGGGATTACAGGACTATAGGCGTGTGCCACTATACCCAGTTCATGGGTTTTTTTGCGGGGAGAAGTAATATACTGGAAGTTCAATCTGGAAGCTCACCTGTGCTAGGCAAACACTCTACCACTGAGCTACATGTCTAGCCCTTTGGCTGATCTATTTTTTGAAAAGAGAAAAAAAGACCACAAAATAAAAATACTTTTGCATTCTAGGCATTTATCTCAGGTGAGCTAGTGTTAGGCAAGCACTCTATATCCACTGAGCTCCTTACCAAGTGCTATTAAAACTGATTGCAAGTCTCTTTTTAGACCCATTCTTAGGAATTCCCTGGATGATCTCCTTGGGTCACCTTCTAACTTGGAAGGCCAGAGTGATGAAAGAGCTCTGTTGGACCAGCTGCACACACTCTTGAGCAACACAGATGCAACAGGCCTGGAGGAAATTGACCGAGCTTTAGGCATCCCAGAACTTGTGAATCAGGTAAGTTCCCTCAACATGGAGCTAGGAAAATGTATGTGTCCATGAACATGTGTATACATATGTGCACATTTATGAGGCCAGGTACAGAATGCTTATGTGTCTTCTTTTCCTTGCCATGGATACCAGCAGTAAATTTAGAAAATATGCTTTATGATTATGATGTTACTCCCAACAACCTAGCATTTTATAAAGATGTCATATTTTAGGAAACTAGAATAATGATTTCAGTGACACTACAAGGTGTTTTTTTTTTTTTTTTTTGGTTTTTCTCTGGTACCGGGAACCGAACTCAAGACCTTGTGCTTGCCAGGCAGGCGCTTTTGCCGCTGAGCTAAATCCCCAGCCCCTACAAGGTGTTTTTTTTGAGACAGGGTTTTAATAGTAGTTCAGGCAGCCTTGAGCTCATTTGTAGCCCAGGCTGGTCTTGAATTCACAGTGATCCTCCTGCTTCAGCAGTATAAATTTTTTAAATGCTACTTTTACATGTTTTATAGGTCATCATTTTTATAACTATTAAAGTTTTTTTCTTTGAAATTATTAGTACATGTTTACAGTAGATATGACTACCTTCATTGTGGGGAGCTGCTACATGCACATGATACATCTTAATTCTTTTTACTCCCTACCTCTGCCATTCCTATGACTACTTTTCTTCACTGCCTAGCTAATCATTGTGTCTCCTGAGGAGGCAAGCTGTTACTTTCTTAGTTTAAGTCTAACATATTTACAACAGTAATTCTGAACATCATCTGATTGTATTTATTTACCCAGCCTTAGAAAAATGCTCCGTTCACAAATCCATTCATTAAATAGGTGATTTGAGCCAGATGTGGTGGCACACTTGTAATCCCAGCACTTGGGAAACCAAGGTAGGAAGGTCGTGCTTTTGAGTGTAGTCTGGGCCACACAGTGAGATGCTAACAGAAGAACACGGCTCCTTTGAAGCTCTCCAAGTGTGAGCAGGGTTTGTTGGTTCTATAGAGAATGATTAAGTGTGGAATTGGCCTTCTCGTTATTTCAGGACTTTCCAGATTTCAACACATAGAATTGTTCTCTACCACTTCTTCCTCCTGGTACTGTGCATTTTTTTTTTTTCCTGTCAAAGTGACCTCTATTTCTTCTGTGGAAATCTTCTGTTACATGTGAGAGCTGAATTGGGGTTGATCTTATTATAGCATAAGACTAAATAAGACATAAAGTTAGACAATAATGTACAGTTTTATTAGGATATATTTCAGGCTTTGTTCCCTCTGTTGTTTGCTCTGCTAAAATTTCCTGAACGCAGTCCTGTGGAAGTTAGGTAGAAGGTACAGAGGTTTTGAAGAGGTGAGAGGGCAGGGAGGTAGTTACCTTCCTGCTCAGTAATCAGATTACAACCAATGATTGTTCTGTTACTGTGCCAAGCAGGGCTTTCTACTTCATTTTGTGCACTACATTCCTTACTTCTCAAATGCATTTTGTGATCCACAGGCACATAGGTCTGAGTTTCTCTGCTCTGTTGAGTTCATTTCTCTATTTACTTTCTGTCTTCAAAATACTGATCTTGTTATCTTGTTACTGGTTTCATTAGTAAATAATAATCTTTTAAATTTTTTTATTATTGTTGGGCATGGTGGTGCATACCTTAATCCCAGCATTTGGGAAGCTGAGGCAGGAGGATCACTTCAAGTTCAAGGCCAGTCTGGGGTACTTAGTGAGACCCTGTGTCAAGACAGACAGACAGACAGACACACACACACACACACACACACCCTTTTACTATCATTTTTAGTAGAGTAAGAGAAGAGAAAGAACTGTCTTGGTTGATCTGCCATATTTAACTTAACTAGAAGTTCAATCTGGAAGCACTCTTTAAAAAAAGATGTCTTTGATGTCTGCTTGGAGAAAGGAGTTTGTATGATGGGACAAAGGAGATGCACAGATGTCAAATATTGTGCTGCAAGAGTCTCATAGTCTTGGAAAGTCTATAGTGTGATGCAAAGAGGGGAACAAAACAGAACGTGCTGTCAGATGAAAAACTGAGTGGACTTAGTGGACTGTGTATGAGAGTGTGTGTGTGTGTGTGTGTGTGTGTGTGTGTGCGCGCGCGCGCGCGCGCGCACGCGGGCCGCAACTTGGAAGAAGCCTGAGGAATCAGGATTGCTGCCTTTGAGTTCTAGTGAGGTGAGTGGCTATGCAATGTATTGTGGCATAGGGAAGAGTTAAGGAAACATGTTAGGGGAATGGCTATGGAAATCATAACTCTGTTTTCTACATGCCAAGTTTCAGATGCCTGAGGCTATCCAGTTAAAACACTAAGTTCGCATTTATGTAACAAAAGTAAGTTGGGGCTGGAGAGCAAATTTGATGTCATCAGTGGTAAGAGAGCACTAGGTATAACATGAAGAGAAAAGGGAACCTGGACTGAAGCATCTATCTGAGAAACATCCAGAGGTGGGAAGTGAATGCAGGTGGCGTTACAGGGTACCGTGGGGTGAACTGTTCTTTGAGAGGAGACTTTTAAGGCTGTGGACTGCATGTGTGGCATTGCACACCCATGAGAAGATGAAGGTGCATTCCCTTTCTAATTTAGCAGGGCAAGTGCTCTCTTCCTTTAGAATATTTATTTTTTTCTGTCACCTGCTGGATGTTACTTTGTGCATATCTTTAGTATGTGCAGGAATGATTTCTGGCACATAACAGTGAATACTTGTTTTTGTTTTGGAGACAGGGTCTCACCATGCAGTTTCGGTTGTCCTTGAATTGTCTATGTAGCCCAGGTTGGCCTTGACCTCATGACAGTCCTGCCTCAGCCTCGCGAGTGCTAGGATTATAAGCTTGCACCATCATGCCAGGCTAATAAATACTTGTTGAATGAATGGATCCCCCGGTAAAGAGTAGTGAAAAACCCCTTTTACGTTTTTAACAGCTGGCTTGGTCAGTACACTCCAGGGATGTGAACAGTTTTTGATTTACCTGTAAGTTACCACAGTCACCTCTTGCCTCCCTGAAAAAAGTTCTTATATAAATTACATAAGAATTTATTTTATTTATTACTTTTAAAAAATTGTTTTTTGGTACATTTTAGTTATATATAATCACATTACACAAGAACTTATTGATTAGTGATCTTTTTAACTGATTTTTTAAAATAAATACTTGCTTTGGGAGGTCCTTGTTTCTCAGTATAGAGATCTGGTCTGGAACAAATTATATCCTCTCTGTATTTAGTACATATGTAGAATTTAGAAAATATTTGGGTTTCCCTCTATGCAATTATTTGCTGCACACTAAAACATATTCCTCAGCAGAGGCACTTACTACTCTCAGAACTTTAGACAATAAAGTTGATTTTGCCTTTGGTGTTTTGAACCATTGTCTATGTATATATTGACTTTATTTTTCTCCTCCTTTAGAATACTTGAGTTTTGCTTTTACAGATACACTTCATTGCTTATTTGTTTGATGTTTAAGGGCCATGCTTTGGAGCCTAAACAGGATGCTTTCCAAGGTCAAGAAGCAGCAGTAATGATGGATCAGAAGGCAGCATTATATGGACAGACGTACCCAACACAGGGCCCTCCAATGCAAGGAGGCTTTAATCTTCAGGGACAGTCACCATCTTTTAACTCGATGATGAATCAGATGAGCCAGCAAGGCAGTTTTCCTCTCCAGGGGATGCATCCTAGGGCCAACATCATGAGACCTCGGACAAACACCCCGAAACAACTTAGGATGCAGCTTCAGCAGAGACTGCAGGGCCAGCAGGTAATCAACCACCTGTGGTGTGTTTGGTTGTGGCCTAAATGGCTTTCCCTTTGGTTGCACCTTACTTAGTTTTCAGGCTATATTCTTTAGAGTTCCCACTGCTTCTCCCTCCCTTGCCAACTAAATACTTTAATTTTCTGTGCTGTGTCAGATTTTATTTGTACAGATGGCTCCTATGTTAAGAAGTGATTGATTACCTTCATATATGAATATTCCAATATAAAAAATAATAGTGTCAGAAGTGATTGCTCTTTTAGGGAAACTGTTTCTTGAGGACTTTGTTTTTTAAGTGCTTGAGTCTATAATCAAGTAATTTAAGCCTTCTTAAATACTTGTCAGTGGTTTTTAGGTGTTTTATAAAACTAGAGCTCTCTTTTAATATTCTCAGAACTTGTCTGTTTCCCCTATTGTGTCCTTAATCTCTAGCTAGTGTTTTAAAATAATAGAAATATTTCTGTGATTTGTGTATGTCTTCAATGTGGTAAGTTCCTATATGTGGTGGTACTAATCCATGAAGTAGTCCAGTGACTTGAGTTTAGAATCCAGTGAGCCAGAGACTATGCAGTACCTGAATTTTCATAATAGCTTAGGTGCTTGGGAAAGATGTGTTCCTGGCATTATTGTGATTTTCATCATTTATTTCCACTAAAAGTCACTTAGGGTAAAGTACCAGGAGGTAGTTTATTCGATAACATTAAAGCAATTTCTGCAAGTTCCTGAATAATCCCAGAGTGTATAAATCCTTTGAGTTCCTAAAATAGTTTTTTTGGGGTGGGGCCGGAGATTTCTTTTTGGGTCAGTTTTCACTATACAGTTCAAGCTGGCCTTGAACTCACTTTGTTACCCAGGTCAGCCTTGAACTTAGCCTCCAGAGTGTTTAGATTACAGGTGTGGGCCACCACATCCAGCCTTGAAAGATAGTTTTTAAACTGTACACTTGTGCTTTTATTTTTCTCCCAGTGTCAAACAGTAAAGTTTTATATGCTGGGCAAAGATGTTTCAGCATTTACCTTTTTTGTTAAAAAAAAAAAAAAAATTCTTTTGCTCTATTAAAGTGCACCAGCTCAATTTAGATGCGACTTATCAGGCTAATGGATTTTGAGATAGCGTCATGACCTTGGTGGATTGGGGCATATTACCATGCTCCATGTGCATCCTAACAAACCCATCTCGCTTCAGTTCTTGAATCAGAGCCGGCAGGCACTTGAAATGAAGATTGAAAATCCCACTGGTGGTGCTGCTGCAGTGATGAGGCCCGTGATGCAGCCCCCGGTGAGCTCCCAGGTGAGGATGAGCAGAATCCCCTTTGTTGTCACCCTCCAGCACAGGTCTTGGTTTGTGGTTGACTCTCAGTCTGTGTAGATTGGACAGATCAGAGTAATTTTGAATTTTTTGTGTAAAACACTGCTCCATGTACACACTGAATGCCCTGTTTTTTCTCTTGATGGTGATGGGAATAATAAGGGGGGTTGTTATGTCATTAAAACTAATGATGAATATTTTTTTAATGTAATTCCCTCTAATCATTTGATGTGTTGCGAGACAATCTATCACTTAACTTTTTAGGAAGTTAAAATAGTAACTCTGTTAATATGTCCATTCCTAGATTATGAAACCCCATGCTCATGACATAAGAGATGCTCTATTTCCTGTAGTGAGAGGGCATGTGCTAACTCTTCGCTGCAGTGTAGGCAGTACTCAGATGCTTTTTAGGGCTGGGATGTAGCATATTTATGAAGGCTTTGGGTGCAATCTCCAGTATCCTGCACTTCCCACCCCATGGCTTAATGTTCAGCAGGCAGTCGACAGCATGACAGTCCTCTGTCTACTGTGGTTATAAATACTGTTCGTAATTGTGTAAAGTAAGTGAGAGTGTCAGTTTTCACTATGTTAGGCCTACATGGAAGTACGGATACTTTCTTCAGTATCAGCATCTTCTATAAGCTGAGCTAAGATGTCTTACAAAATTTTTTTTTAAGTTAATCTTTGCTGAGTTCATAAATCCCAAATCAGTGTTGCTTTACAGTCCTACCCTTTGTCTGCTTTTAGAGACTTTGCTTTCTTCTTGTGTGTGTGTGTTTTTTGTTATCTTTTTTTTTTTTTTTCCCTTTTTGTTTTTGGCTTTTTTTTGGTTGGTACTGGGTATTGAATGAATATTGTTCACAATGAGCTACATCTCCAGTCTTTTAAAAATTTGTATTTTGGGACAAGTCAGTAAACTACCTAGGCTGGTTTGACCTTAGAGTCCTTCTGGCTCAGCCTCCCACAGTGCTGGGATTACAGGTGTGAGCTATTACACCTGGCTGTTGTTTCACCTTTGATCATGTTACCACCTTAACCTCCAAACAGCTTTCTCTTTCTTTGTCTTCTACCTCTCCTTTCAGGTTTACAAAGACTGTAAGACCTCTGAGCTTCCTGCCTATCTCAGTAGAACCTTGTCTTTTATTTCTTTTTGAAGGGGGTGCCCTTCTTTGGTTTTCTTACAGCCTAAAATACTGTCCTGCCACTCCCCTGGTCTTCCTCTGTGTCTTCCCTTTTCCCACCTTTCCCTTCCTCTCCTTTTCCCTCCCCTCCCTGGAACTGGGGATTGAACCCAGGGCCTCTGCACTGAGTTCCATCCCCAGTTATTTTTGATTACTTTTTCATTTTGCGACAAGGTCCTGTTAAGTGACTAAATCACCCATGCTGTGCTTGCACTCAGTATTCTCCTACCTTAGCCTCACAGGGTATTCCTACTGTGCGTGGCCCCTCGAAAAACATGGGGTTCCTTTATTTTGCTCAGGCTGACCTCTAGCTCCTGAGCCTGGAAAGAGAGCCTTTTGCTTCTACCTCCTGTGAGTGCTGGAAGAACAAATATGTACCAGTTGTGCCAGGCTCAGAAAGTTTTTAACCATAATGAATAGTAGTTTTTTTGTGTGTGTGCTGGTAATAAACTCAGGACCTCATGCTTGCCAGGCAGGGCTGTACACTGAGCTATATCCCCGGACCCTTTTTCCTTTAATGTTAAATGTGCTGGTTACTTTTCTGTCTTTGATCCCTAATGTATTATGGGGGCACCATATGTATGAAACTTGGTGGCTTTTGCTATTTGTAATTGCATTCTTTTTTGTTATTAGCAGGGTTTTCTAAATGCCCAGATGGTTGCCCAGCGCAGCAGAGAGCTGCTAAGTCATCACTTCCGACAGCAAAGGGTGGCAATGATGATGCAGCAGCAGCAACAGCAACAGCAGCAGAGCCAGGCCTTCAGCCCGCCTCCAAATGTGACTGCTTCCCCCAGCATGGATGGTGTCTTGGCAGGATCTGCAGTGCCACAGGCTCCAGCACAGCAGTTTCCATATCCACCAAATTACGGTAATTGTGACAGAGACGATCCCATCCCCGCAGTGACATTTCTTAGGATTTAGCTAGGTCTGTTGCATGGATCACAAATACGATTTGCAGTCTTACTGCTTCATGAGAAAAACAAAAATGTTTTAACAAAAAAGAAAAGTTTGCTATAGGTAATGGAGACATATACATTCTATCATAGATGAGCACGTTTTTCAGGTCTTGTGTTTTCAGCTCTCCACCTGTTTAGGGGAGAAAGCCTTCAAAAATTCTTTTGTTCTTTTTTACATGTCCTAGTACAGTAGAATTCCAGTTTTTCCATATTTAAGTCAATGAAAAGGATGCAGTGTCTGGGATTTCGAAGTTCTTTTTCTGGTGACTTGAACTTAATAATGCAGACAGCACTTCAGTTCAACCTTTACAAGATGTCTGTTGGGGGCCCTTAAATTTCAGTGTGCACCTCTGCTTTCTGAGGCATGGTAGCTTCTCTGCCTTCTAAAGAGGGATGAACAGAGTGGTATGCATAGCATATTATGGATTCCATTTCATACAGAAAAGCCTTTGAAACCGCTGTCCTTCACTTGGTCTAGATGGTATGCTTCTTGGTAGTAAGTCCATGACTTTAGTTGTTGTCGTGGTGATAAGCAAGAATAACTTGGAGCCAGTTTCTTACAGCACTTCACATCTTATCACCGCCTCCCATCCCCTTTTCAAAAAGGAACAAAGTAGTATTTGAGCATCATAATTTCTTCTTTCTTTCTCTCTTTTAAGGAATGGGACAACAACCAGATACAGCATTTGGACGAGTGCCTAGTCCTCCTAATCCAATGATGTCATCAAGAATGGGTCCATCCCAGAACCCCATGATGCAGCACCCACAGACTGCACCCATATATCAGCCCTCAGAAATGAAGGGCTGGCCATCAGGAAACTTGGCCAGGAACAGGTGAACAATAATTAGTTTAAGAGCAATTCACATCCTTGTGCCATAAACTCAGGAAATTAACCCCTGTATTTCCTAGTCATAGTTGTTTTGATGGAAAATCAGAAGGCCTGAATTCACATCAGAAAATGTTACATGGCTTGACCCTTTTGAGCATCCTTTGTACTGTGCATATATTTCTTATGGTATTGAGTACAGATAGGTGTGAAAAATGGAAGGCCTCGCTTAAGTACAGGGACAGTTGACAAAACTGTTAGACGCTGTGTGTGCCCTGTTTTAAAATGACTCGAGGTGATACTATACTATCTTTACAGCTCCTTTCCCCAGCAGCAGTTTGCCCACCAGGGGAATCCTGCAGCATATGGTATGGTGCACATGAATGGCAACAGTGGTCACTTGGGACAGATGAACATGAACTCCATGCCCATGTCGGGCATGCCTATGGGTCCTGATCAGGTACGGGGATCCATTTCTTACCTGTTCATGAAGTTTTTCTTGTTCTCTGGGGAGAATCAAAGCCTCAACTGTAACCTAAAGATATGGGTAGATTTTAATTTGGATATAATATGGTAACTGGCTGGGTGTGGTGACATATATGCCTGTAATCCCAGCATTGTGGGAGGCTGAATTCCAGTTCAGGCAGTTTAGCAGTTTAGTAAGAGCCTATGTCCAAGTAAAAAGGGCTGAGGCTTTGAAGGTTCTGGGTTCAATCCCCAGGTCTCCACTCTTCAAAGAGAAAAAAATAAAAAAAAAATGTAAATAAAATTGTTTTGGTTGAAGGCCCTTACCCATTAGAAACTTGAGTAATTTTGGCTCTTGAGTCTGATCTGGTCAGCCAGAACTATAGGTGAAGGTGTTTTTTTTGGTGGCGGTTTTGTTTTTGTTCTGTTGAGTGCCTTGTTTAACTCTTGTTTTTTTCTGGTTGCTAACAGAAATATTGCTGACATCCCTATACCTGGACCTCTAAGGAAATAGTGTACAAATGCTACTGCCATAGGATTATTGCGAGGTAAAGAACCATTGTTCAGGCATCCAGTTGTCAAGCGAGGACCAGCTTTGATCTTCATCACGACTATTCCAAGATACGTCATTTGAGTAGGACTTAAAGTGAAGCGCAATATCTTTTTTGTTGTTTCTTCCGCTTTTGTATATCCTAGTGTCCAAAACAAATTTTTGGTATTATTTTGCCTTTTAGGTATCTAAGTGATTGTGGAGAAATGGAGTGAATGCGGTCACAATGTTATTCTTTGTCACTTCCTTCTGCCTTGTTAGCCGAAGTCGTTCAGCTAAATGTAGATGGGCTAGAGAGTAATGGACCGATCAGAACATCCATGGTTTCTCAAGTTGCAGTACTGAGCAAAGAGCATAGTCCATCTTGGAAGCATTTTGTTTCATAAAGTAATTTTATGCTGTCCTTTATGCAGTGGAATTGGCATTTCTGAGTTTTTGTTCTTTGCTGAGTTTTTATTGTCCTAGGCCTTATCCTAATGAACATTTTATTTGGCCCTAAGGTTCCATGATGACTTCACCTCCAGAGTTTGTCATTGATGTCCAGTAGCTTTGCAGAAGGGAAAATGAGATGACAGTATTTAATTGCAGCGGTGGCAATTTTTCATATGCTAACGTGCAGCTGAGTGCACTTTATTTAAGTAAAGAAGTAATGGATAAATGCAATATTCTTGGTCATGAGGAATGGTGAACTACATTCCTGGTTTTTGTCTCTACTAATCTGTTGGACAAGAACTACGATTTTTTTCTTTTAAAGTACTGGTGTCACCCTTTGCCTATATGGTAGAGCAATAATGCTTTTTGAAAACAAACTTCTGAAACTGTAAGGCCAGGTACTGCCTTCTGATTCAGAAGTTTGCAGTGTTTCTGTGAATAGGTTTTTTTGTAAATATGGTCTATTAAAATATTGTATTATGTAAAATATGTACATACTTTTTTTGTAGGTCACAACAACTCACTTTTACAGAGTTTGTGAAGCTGACTATTTAACATTCGTCGATTTTAGTAAGCTCTGTGTGGTGAGGATCCCCCCAGTCACCTGGGCATGGGGGTGGAGGGGTTGACAGGGCTACAGTTACTCCTCTCCCTCAGCGTTAGATGCCTCACCGTTTTCATTCTCTCAGTCTAAATGCTTTTTAAAGAGATCACTTGTTTAGATGTGAGCATTTAAAATTTAAAAACAAAAGTCCTTACCAGAGAACTAAGCACTTTGTTAATTTTGGGGGAATGACTAGATATAGAGACAAAAAAATCAGGAAATCTGAAGAAATTCAATTTGATTTAAAAAAATCTTTCGGATTTTAAGCAGTCCATAAATCATCTTTCCTTTTGCAAAATTTAAATTAAGTACCATGTTGTCTTTTCATCCATTTTAGGAGTGCTATAAGCTTTTGGTTGCTAGGAGCTGAAACCCACATTGAGATTGCAGGAGCAGAATCCTTGGTGTGTGGTTTCTCGTGCCTGCTCAGCTATCTTTATATTTTCCAATATAGAGTCTTCACTACATCCGTGAATTAGAATAGCGTCACTCTTATTTCTTAAAGAGCTTAGTACCCAGAATAGACTGTGTTGTAATTCAGAGCCACGGTCTGAGCACCTTTGTGCCCCCCCACCACACATACACAGACACACAGTTGCCTCTCCTTGACACCTCTTCTAGTCATTCTGGAATAAGGGATAAATCAAGTTTCATTCTCTCTACGGGATTATTCTATTAGGTTCAAACAGTAGAGTAAAATTTGGAATATCTATAAATTCTAAGTGACTTTGCCAGCCTTGATATCCTTTTTTAGTAATAACTGCAAACCAGTTCATTTTTTGAATGAAACACATTAGAAATCATTTAGCAATGATTTCTAGATGTCTGTGAAGGATAGGTAATTTTTTTGACATGCTTATGAATAAGTGAAGCTCCATATTTCTAGAACCACAATTAGAGTGGATTTCATGTTCCAGCACTCTGCAGACCACTGTGAGAGTGCTATTCCTATCCCTTCCCCACAGGTGTTAAAGATCTCAGATTTTAAAATCATAATCTTCCATTGCACAGCTTATGCTTTTCACTTGGCGCTTTGTTTTTTGTGTCACAGATGCACAGCCCAGGCGTAGCCCAGTGAGAGGCTCTTTCAGTCCGGGCAGGTTGGGTGTGTCTGAGCCTTCCTCAGATTGACTAGGTGAGGAGGACAGAATGGTGCTCCTACCTTTCTTGACTTCTCTTTTCTCAGTCCCAACTCCAGGCTACACAGAAGGCAGCAGCATCCCTTTTTTTCTTTTATTTTTTTTTTGGTATGGGAAAAAATATGAGGTTTATTATAAGTTTTCATATTTTCTACTAGTAGATTTTATTGGTACAAGTTCAATATTTTGATTTTATTTTAACAGATGCAGTCTTTGAAATGTTGTTTTTACCTTTATTGTCCTTTAATCTTTTTTGGATAATTCTTTGTACTTCTGCTGCCTACGTCTCCAAATCCCTTTTTTAAAACCTGGGTATTTCTTGGTAAAGAGTATAAGTCTTTTCATCTGCTTTTAGAATGTGAGATATTTCCAGTACCTACTTTTTTGCTGAATCCAAAGATATATAAATAAAAATATATATTTTATGAAGATCAAAATGATATAAAGGAGATACATGTTTCGTCCTTTAAATAATAGAAATTTCATTGTTAATGTTCATATTATGATGCCATTTTTTAAATTGTCCATCTGGATTGAAAGGTGTAAATATCAATACACAGTCCTACTTAGTTTATCAGTATTAAATATGTAAGGTGAGTTGGGGTTGGGTACTGTAGAAGATAATTTTCCTGATGGCGTACAAGTACTTTTATCAGGAGGCCCATGCAGCTGGAAAGTAAACAAAATTGATTCCCTGTTGCCCATATGCCGGTTCAAGTTCCTTTTTATTTGTAGAAGGCATGAGTTTTATTCACCAGTGGGAAGTTCACAGGAGCATATATCTGCTAGGATATGTGAAGATTTACCCCTGCAGCAGAGGAATAAGTTGTTTTCAATCCAATGTAGACCATTTCAAATGAGCAAGGTGTTTTCTTCTTATTCCCTCTTTTTTCTCTTTGCAATATATGGAATCTTGAAGATGGAAATGTCATTCTGAGAGCAATATTTTAATTCTCAGGAATTGACTTACAGTATTAAGAATTGATTTGGTTTCAGCCAAGTTTACATTGTTGATTTTTAAAAACAGATTTTTCTTTTACACTGCAAAGAATTTAAACCACATGGGATGACTCATGAGATGGGGTGGTGAGCTGTGACTTCTTTGCTGACCATTTTGGGTGTCCTTGTAAATAAAGGTTTCTATTTAAAATTGGCGGTTATGAGCATGATTTCTCGCCCCTCCCCCATCAGACTGGATTAAGGGCAAAAGAAAAAGTTAAAATAACAGCTCCAGTCAGTCTTAGGTACAGGTTCCATGTCCAAAAAAACAAAACAGAACAAAACCCCAAAACCAAAAACCAAAAAAACCACAACCTGTTTTTATTTGCGGTATTGAAAACTGGAACTATTTACATCTGTCATATGATAAATGGGCTGGACTGCTGATGACGGGGTTCCTCCTACCACCTGGAACCAGGTTTTGAAGTACCTAGCGAAAGGTGATGAACTGCTTTGCTGTTAACTTTTAAAATGTGAAACTCAACACCGGTGAGACCCCTTATGGTAAATTTAAGTCATTAATCTATAACCGTTTATTCCCCCTTAAAAAAAAAAAAAATTCCAAATTTAAGGTATCTGCTTCCAAAAAGGCATTGACTATTGGTATCTTGAGTGCTGTTAAAAAGGGGCAGGGGTCGACCTCCCAAGGATGGTGTTTCACAGATTTCTTCATAGTAATTGCTGGTCATTGGTTAGGGTTTTGAACGTTGTATGACAGTGCTTGAACTACACAGTTTTGTTACAAATACAAAGTTGGGACATACATCAACTTCATTTCTTTTCATTACCATAAAAAATATCAGTTCTGGAATGGCTAACAAAGGAGTGAATACTGGGCAGAATGGTATTTGGACAGGAACAGAAATGTCCACAACTGCATGGGATTTTCTTTTACACTGGCCACAGAGCGTTTATTGACACCACCACTCTTGAAAAATTGGGATATTCCCCTAAAAGGTCCCATGTTGGTTACATGTAAATAGTCACATTATATATACAGGGAAGGCAGTTTCTTCAGAGGCAACCAGAGTTATAGTGCTCGGTAAATGTCACTTTTTGTGCTACTGACTCACTGGTTTTTTGTTTGTTTGTTTGTTGTTTTTGTTTTTTCCCGGTACTGGGAATTGAACTCATGACCTTGCGCTTGCCAGGCAGGTGCTGTGCCACTGAGCTAAATCCCCAGCCCCCTCTGACTCACTGTTAAACTGCAATTTTCAGCATCTGCAAATTGTCTGTCCTGCTGTTTTGTGATGAACCAAGAAAATAAGAGGATTTAAAACAGGATTTTTTTTCTATGATTTAAAAAAATGCCAGCGACTTTCACCTCTCACCTCTGGGGGAAGTTTTCATGAAAATGTGCCCTTTTTCATCGCATGAGCATCTCACAGATGGTTAGTGGTGACTTTTTGATATGAAAATGCATTTTGTGCAACTGGTGAGGCATAATCCAGAGCAAAGCAGGGCCAAAATGGACTTCCTGAAGTTCTCTGCTTCTGATTGCTGTCCTCCAGAGCACGCCAATGTTGACTGAAAGCAGTTCTCTCTCTCTCAGACCTCCCAGCCTGAATCACAGGTCAGTCAGGAATCAGATGTGGCTGGTTCTTCATGGCCTGTTAGTCAGGTGAAGCGTCGGATTTCGGAGGTCCATCCCTGTTGCTGCTTAACCTTCCCAGCCTTCCCACAGTTGTCCCCTGTAGAATAAAACAAACTCTTCTCAGCCTTTGATTGTCACCTGGTTTAGGACTTTTTAGTCGGTCCTGCAGCTGAGTAAGCTTTGCTTCAGGGGTGTGGCTGCTGAAAATGAGCATTTCTAGGTCACCCCAGCACCCTGCCCCAGTGTCTCCACTTGTAATCACTCACTTAACACAGAGCCTGGCAAAGATGGCATTTGAGGATCGGGGTAGGGGAGCGGCCGAGGAGAATGTGAGGTGTAATTGGAAGCACCAAGGAAATGCTTCATTTCTCAGCAATAAAGAACAGGCCACTAAACAAGTAGACTGGACTGCAAATGGCAGGTCAGTAAGGGGGTTGGTTTGCCCACATGGTAAGTTAGTGTCAAATTAGTTGCCATTGTCAAAAATGAATTCCACAGCAGCAGTCCGCAGTTCTGGATTTCCTTAAGAAGGTGCACTCCTCTCTTGCAGGGGACAAACTTGCCACTCTTGTTAAAGTGCTGAACTTACAGCTTACCACAGTCTCCATGCAGCCCCTGCCAGCCTCTCAGCACTGCAGTGATACACGATAGGATGGACTTTTTGGAATCACTTAATGAAGTCACCCTATTACTGATACCCATCAGTTAGTGCTTTGGCAGACACAGCCTTCAAGATCTCAGGCAGTTAGAAGTCAGCTCTAGTTTACTAAGCACAGGTGATTACAGAGAGGACAACTGTTTTGGACATGGTATTATTAATCTGTCATTACCACTTGTCCTCTCTTCTCGGGAACAGTGAGGGTATTGGGGAATGGCATGCACAGAGAATAGCCTTGGCATAAAGAAGCAAGTTAGAACCAGATCTGTATTTGTAAATTGGTTCCTCAACTCACAGTGATTTGGAAGATGGTCTCTTCATTTCTGGCCACTTTCGACGCTGAAACTGCCTACGTTTGCAAGTGTCAAAAGGAGAACGAATGTTAACCATCACCAAGAAGGAAAGTCATTCCCAAAGAGCTCCCCAAGAACTGTACAGAGAAGGACCCCTGTCACTGTCAGGTGATCAGGCCCCAGGCAGACTGAGAAACAGCAGTTTCTCAACCTAAAAGGTGAAACCTCACAAACAAGAAACTGAAGGTCAGGCCAAGTTATGGGAACGTCAAGCTTTAGCAATAAAAGCGAATACCTGTATTGCTCATAGCTTCCTCCATCTTTAAGTCCTAAATGAGGGAGAAACGAACAAAAGAGAGACATTTTTAGGGCAAAAACGGAACAAGTAACGACAAATTTGCAGAAAACAACCTTGGGCTTTTGTTACTATCCCAAGATGCCAGTAGTGTTTCTTAGATGGCATGGACTGAATGAGCTGTACTTTCCTTAGGTCTCCTAGGTGGTCCTACAGATTGTTTGCCAGCAGGTGTCCCCATATCTTCTCTTTTTTTTGGGTAGTATATATATATTTTTTACCATATCTGTTGTAGGATGCTGATGCTTTCATTCAGCACTGTCCTTAGTCATGGTGGGGGAGGTACACGCTTGTGCTACTGTGGACTGACACTAGGGTCCCAGGGAAGGTGTCCTGATGATACAACAGCGTGATAGATGCATGGTCGTAGGAGTCAGCTGCCGGGTTCACTTTGTTCACCCATAAAATAAGACTAAGATGTACCCTAGAAGGTGGTCATGAGAATTATTGTGAATGCATATAAAATGCTTAGCATGGCCCCTGACATACAGTGACTAATACGGGATTGCGAGTGATCGTGCACTGCTTGCCAGAGCAGGCAGTGTGAGTGCCACAATTTCTGCGAACACTTGCTCTCCCCTTTCCATAACCAAAGCTGACTGTAGCAACTGGATTCTTCCTCTGTAGCAGCTTAGCCACTTTTCTGACAGGAACTTTAGGCATCATACTTGACACAGGTAAAAACTGTCCATGGGCTTTCAGGTGCCATAGGGCACTTGAAAAGGTTATATAGGTTAAATCAGTGTTTCATTTTGACTAGTAAGTAAATGGATTCCATTCCATTTGGGGTTTTCTTTTGTGTGTGTGTGTGGGGGGGTTGAGATAAGTTGCAATCACTGTGTAGCCAAGTCTGGCCTCAAACTTGTGGCGATTCTCCTGCCTCAGCCTCCTGAGTGCTGTGGGATTACAGGCGTGCGCCACCACACCTGGCTAGGTTTTCTCTTTTTTAGAAAAGAGATATAGTCAGCATCCTGAACTTAGAACTGCTGATTTTGCTCTTGTTGCACACAAAATCTAGGAGCTGAAGGTAACTTCTACTTCTGTTACCTCTGCTGTCTCCACCATGTTCTTATGGGCTTCACCACCTGGATCTCCAGCCTACCATCTTCCCTGGATAAGCGCTGTCACTATTTAACCCATACAGTTTGACCCTCCATTTAATACAGGCTGTTTGCTGCTTGGGGGTTAAACCTTCCATTGGCTTCCTGAAGTACCTGGGATAAAGTTAATTTCCTGCTGTGGCCTACCAACCCCTTATAGGATGGTTTCTGGCACACTCACTCTCCACCACCTTCCCTTGCCTCGGCTCTGACCACACTGGGCTGTTTTTGCCCGTCACATCCCCAGCACGCCAGCCCTCCATGGTTTAAAAGTGCATTGTTTCTTACTCTGCAGGACTCTGCTCAAAGATGACTTCCTAGAGGGGCCACCCCTGACCTAGTCTCTTATCTGAGGGAAACTGTGGTGGTTACATTGTACAACATCATCTTGTTCTCTCTCCATTCAAGCCAGAGGCTTCTTCCCATGAGGTCAGAGTATACTCATCTTTGCGATTTCCAGGGAATGAACAAAGAAAACAAAAACGAGAAGGAATTCTGTGTTTTCTGTATAAATCATCTAGATCTGTGATGGCCAACCTTTTACAGCTTTCAGTGGTAATAGCCCAGTGCAGCACAGGCCTTAGTTGGCCACCACTGGTCTAGCTACTCTTCTCTACAGAAGCACAGCGCATCAGAAGCCAGCTGACTGCTTGGCGGTGGGCGCCTTAAGTTTCCAGATGATGACCCATGTTGAATTGTATTATCTCCCAATTCCTGGTGAGCTCTGAAGTAATTCCTTCCTATGGCTACCCTGTCCTCCGCAGGCTTCGCCCCAGCACTACTCACCCAGGTCCATGTTCCGAGTCCGGGGGTTACACTGCTTGTAACCCTTGCAGCTCTTCAGCTCCATGAGCTGCACGTGTAACTGATTTAGCACCTCCCTGTCCAGTGTGTTCACTGCGTTCATCAGCTGGTTGAGAAAAAGGCAGGTTGTCACCAAGGTGAATCCAGGGACTCTTGCCTCCTGTGCTTCTGCCCCCCAGGGGACTTGTTCCAGGCAGCCAGAAGCAGTGGCTCCCAAGAAAGCAGCTGAGAGGTGGCTCATCCCACCTTCCACTTCTCTAAGAGCTAGAAGAGTTAGGTGGTGATTTAGCTTTTATTCCTACCAGGTCCTTTAATGGGAACTCGTACGAGAATAAAAACCACATTAAACCACATCTGTGCAAGTACTGTTGAGCTTCTGGAGCTACTGGTCAGGAAACTTACTAAGTTTGGAAGCCCTTTCAAGCCTTGGATTTGTCTATACCCTTCACTCAAAGTGCCTCACTTTCCTTTAGTTTGAAAAGGGCCCATTTTGTGAAGGGGTTGGTAAGTGACTGGGCCCTTGCCTACTCTGGGAGCTACTAGTGACTGCTTCACTTACATCCTCCGCCACCCCTTTTGGTGACACAGCGTGACCTGTCTGAGGACACCACTGGTAGCCTACATGGTAATCCGTTCAGATAAAGCAGCTGAGCCGCTGAGAGTTAAGAATGAAAGTTAACATAATTACTTTGGACTTTTCTTAAAAGGTTGATGGTTGGGCAACGCCAAGGTCACACTACAGTACGGCTCTAGTACTGCAGCTCAGTAGTGACTGTCACGGTACAAGGGCGCTCATATCCACTGTTCTGCTCATTTTCATCTTACATGCGGCTCAGGACCCCTCTGATCGTTTGTGTGTCTAGTGGTTTAAAATGTGGAAGCACTAAGCACCGTGCATGGCACACGTGCACGTTCCTTGTATGTAGGCCTGGGTGTTCAGTGTGTGGTCCTCCTTAGGGAACCTCCCTGAAGTTAGCTTGTGCCTAAGGGGGACAAAGGGTAACGAATGTATCAGGAATCAGGCGGGCTGATGAGACATCAGTTCCCTAGATTCTGGCTTCAGAACTCAGTCCTCTTGTCCTAGGCACTTAGTGGGACTTGGAAGCTTATCATTGCTTCTCCTAGAGCTAGGGACCTCCTGGCATTGTCGGTGTAACTCATATCCCTCTTTCTCCTGGTGTTATCTGTACCTGGTAGGGGTCTGTGTTGAGGTCAAAATACTCCAGGAAGCCAGTTGCAAATTCACAGAAGAGGAAGTTATGGGTCTCGTTGATTGTCCTCATGCACCAGTATGTATTATTGTTGGCACTGGTGCAGGCACAGAAAGGCCCCACTGCCAAGGGAAGAGAGAGCATGCCTTGAATGTGTCTGAAGGAAGAAGCCCGGTCCGGAAGCTGATTCCTGTCAGGGACATCCCCTGAGCCACTTCCTCAGATGCCAAGTGACACTCTGGAGCACCTGTAGACCGCTGATGTTGGCACCTGTTTCTGAGAGACCTGCAAGGCAGTGAGGCCTCGCAAGCCAGGCGTAGGTGACTTACCATGCCAAGTGGGCCCCAGCCTCCCATCCCTGTCCTGTGCCTGCCCCCAGCCTGCTCACATGTCCAGAGAGGTGCTGTTTGCCAGTGCTGGTTGTCGTGGGTGAAGCACGTGAGGCCCGGCATGCTGCACGTGTCATTGTTCTGCAGACGCTTGAGCAGCTTTCTAAGTTTCTTCTTGCGCTTCTGTTCCCGCAGCAGCCACACCTTGTCCTTCTCCTGCAGACCCTTCCTAGGAGCAAAAGAACCACACAAGGGCGGGCGTGGTGGCACACATCTGTAATCCCAGCCCTTGGGAGTGTGAAGCAGGAGGATTGTCACAAGTTCCGGTCCAGCCTGGGCTCCATAGTGAGCTCAAGGCCAGCCTGAACTGTATAGTGAGATCCTATCTCAAAAAACAAAAAAAACCCTGCACAACACTGGACCACTGAGGGATCAGTGACCCAAGCTTTGGTCTTCCTTTCCATGTGCAGCGCTAGATTGTGACCTCTCCAACAGAGGACCCCAAATCTCACCACTCGGGCCAGGAAGAGCTGGGACTAGAATCTGGGGCTTCTTTCTTCATGTACCATCCTTCAGTAGCTCCCAAGAAAAAAGCCACTGGGACTCCTGTGCACACCCTGTGCCCTCCCCTCCCAGGGTTCCAGCAATCCCATCTAACCACAAAGTGCTGGATACCTGCTCAGTGTGGCTCAGGAGTCAGAGGTCTCTAAGGACAGCCAACACACCTCCCGGGGAAAGCCAGGGCTGCCTTGTCTTGTTAGGGTTGGGCAGCCTCCTGAGGACCTCTGCTTTTCTTCTCTGGAGCTTGCCTTATTTGCTCTTACCTGAAAGGATGCAGGCTGGAACCTTTGTGCTTGAGGCGGCCTTTGTGTTGGGTGTGGTAGCTGGAACAGAGCACCATGTCACAGCTGTGCAGAGTGCCCCTGGCACATGCAGACTATAGTCCTAAGACTCGCTTACTCACTGCTGCCCACCCAGCCCCTCGCTGTGGGGTGGTGGTAGGAAGGGTACTGTGCTGTCGCCAGGGTGGCAGCTTCTTGCCTAGCTGGCTCTTCCATGTGGGGGCTGGGAGCTCCTGGCTGAAGGCTTTAGCCAGAGTGGTGGTGTCATAATTTAGCCAAGACTAGGACCTGAGCCTGGCTTTAGGTGGCTCAGCCTTGGCCTCCACCCGCTTCATCTTAAACTTAGCCAGGCCGGCACTAGAGATGTGTTGTTTTGGAAGCCTTTCTGGGAAGCCAGCAAAGATGGTGCAGGTGTGCTGTCCAGTTCAGGAGCTGTTGGCCACCTGTGGCTGTTGGAGCTTACACTAGGTAAAATGGAAAACGCTGTGGTTTGTGGCTACTACACTGGACAGTGCAGGTAGAACCATTTCCACCCTTGTGGGAGAAGTTCTTTTGGATAGGGCTGCTCTGGACTTCAGTCCCTCAAGCCAGGGGGCGCCCTGTGGTGACGTGGACCTCGAGCCACCTGGATGATTTCCAAGGGACGTGCTTTTATTTTTTTTAAGGACATGCTTTTAAAAGGTGCTTCCCCTGCCTCGAGCCAGTGCTGGATGGGAGAGCCTGCCTCCTGTGAGCAGCGCAGTGATCTGGGCCCCTGCGGGCTGTATGTACTGTGTTCCCAGTTGGCTCACAATGCGGATATCAATTACTAATTTTTTTTAACCCTGGGATAGGGTGAAGAATGCAAGGGTTTAGTAACATGAGGTGATGCTGTCTCCAGGAATGATACTCGGGAGCACGGGGCCATTTGCTAACTCCTCACCTAATTTTGTGGCAATCACATTCTTCTGGGCGCTTTTTCTTCAGGTGACCTCGGACTTCCCTGAGGTTCTTAATTTTGTTCTGTAGGGTTTCAATCTGAGGAGGGAGCAGGAGAGGAGGCCTTGAAGCAGTGGGCTGGGTGAGAAGGGCCCGGCCTGCTGACTGCCCCAGCCCTGCCTCCTCTGTACCCTGGACCCCATGGATTTGCCTGCATTTGCGGGTGCTGAGGAGGCTCTTCCACTGCGTAAAGGCAATTCCTTTCCCGCTAACCAGGCCCCTGTGAGGAGCTGTAAGTCATTCTGTCCCGGCCTGAGAACCCGCTGAGCCCACTGAGGGGTGTACTGTGTCTCCCGGGCGTGCTCAAAGGCCTAACTGTGGTAGAGATAGCTTGTGGGTCAGGGGTATGGTGTGGCAAGGTTGTCTTCCTTAGACAGCTTGCTGCAGGGGGCTGCTAGGACTGATGCTCCTGTACCCGGGTTGTGGATTCTACGGACCTTCCCTCACCTCTCCTGCCTCGGGCCTCCCTGAGGATGGTGAGTCGCTGAGTGCCTCTGAGCCTGTGGTGCCTGACAGTGTGCTCCTTGCCCCGTTACGCTCACCTCATGGTCGATGTGTAGCTTGTGGTCTTTCCAGGCCTGCAGGGACTTGTACAGGTCCAGGTCACACTGGACTGTGTCATTTTCTAGGATGTAGCACCTGATTGAGAGAAAGTGTCACATGTGTGGCCCTGAGGCATGAAAGGGGCCCAAGCTGCTCCTCCACCCCCAACCTCTGCCTGGACCCTCACCTGTGGGTCACTTTAATGGGGTTGGGGGCTGAGTAGTCTGGAAGGCCTCCAGTGCCACTGAAGCCCCCACCATCCTTGTCCTCTTGGTCCTCGAGAGCCCCCTGCCAGTGCCGCTTGGTAAGGTTGCGGGTCGGGGGTGCAGCATCCAGGCCTAGATGGTACACCTTGCCGTCTACCTGAACGGCCACGGAGCGGATGGAACGGTTACGGGCATAGCTGGCCTTGTACTCTGCGGGCATCAGAGGGTAGCTGCGTTAGGGAGGCTGGGAACGGCTGGCCAGGTCCCTTCAAGCAGCAGATCCTTCCTGAAGGTAAGGCTGAGCGTGAGGCTTAGTGTTGCACGGGACTTGTGAGCTTATGAAGTTTATCCACCTGGAAGCAGCTCCTGGGCCCCAGGGAGAGGACTTCAAGGTAATGACATTGGGGAGACTGAAGTCCTCGTGCTAAGAAATAACTGACGAGAGAAAATTATGACTCATCCATAGCAAGGAGCGTTCAGTTATGGAAGGAAGCCTTGCTGCATGCCGCAGCCTGGAGCGGTGGTGATGAATCTCTCAGTGCTTTCGCTGAGAACAGACCACTGCGGCACGTGTGCCATAGGTTCGCCACCACCGGGCTAGATGAATGTCAAAAGCATTATGTTATATGACAGAAGCCAGACACAAAGTCACACACGGTATCGTCCTGCATATGTGAACCACACGGGATAGGTCAGCCTGTAGAGGCAGAAAGCGGACTCGTGGTTGCTCGGGCTGGAGGAGAGGTACCCAGCGTCACTGCTTCATAGGTTTGCAGGTGATGAAAATATTTCAGATCTGGAGATGGTGGTACAATACTGGATGTATTAAAATGCTCCTAAATTGTACAAAACCGTAAAAATACTAAGCTTTATATGAACTTCGCCTCAATAAACAGAGGAGAAAAAAGTAATGGATATAAAGATATGGAGTAGGGGAAAAAAAAAGAGCCATGCAGCGATCTGGACAGAAATGGGTGGTCAGGGAGTCACCAGCCTGCCGAGCCTGACTTCCTCCGCAGGTGCTCTTTACTGCGGGGCAGGGGGTGTGTGCCTGCCTGTGGAAGGCGGGGCATGCAGGCTCAAGTCAGGCCCTGGGCTTCATGGTCTTCTATAATACTAAAAAGTTGTGACATTGTTAATATTAAAAAAAGTGGTAGTGATCAGATAGGAATTTAGATTTCCAGCGTCTGAAAAGAAAATAGAAGGTGTAACTGGGTTCTTAGTTATAAAGGATCAGGAAAGGCAAGAACCTATGGCATTTGGTTCTCTAGTCTCTGTCAGGTGTTTCAGTTTTTCTTTTTTTTTTTTTGGTCTGAGACAGGGTCTCGCTACGCAGTTCATCCTGGCCTTGAGCTCACTTTGTAGTCCAGGTGGGTCTTGAACTCACAACGATCCTCCTGCCTCAGCCTCCCGAGCGCTGGGATTACAGGCGTGCACCACCACGCCCGGCTAGGGGTTTCAGTTTTAAAACTCTGCCCTTTGATTTAAAACTTTAATTCCTGTGTGGCTCAGCTTGCAGTGAAGTACCTCAACCCTCTCCAAAATGTAGTTTCACGAGAAGGAGCTGGAGCCAGTTACCAGCCTAGACCACTAGATGGCGACCGAGGAGAGCTGGCTGGAGGCAGGAGGTAGTGGCATCTCGAATGCAGCAGGGACAAAGGCCTCTCCTTCCCCGGGGCTCCAGGATCCTGTCTTGCTGCCCCCACTCCTCGGGTCAAAAGTTTTGTGTCTTTCAGTTCTCATATTCCTTGTGCCTGAGTCATAAGGCCAGAGGATCTCCGGGGCTGCTGGGGAGGCTCACCCTTGTTGGCAAAGCTTTGATTGTTACTGCCTCTGGGCAGCTTTCTCTTGGGCATTTTATCTCACTGTAGCCAAGACCCCTGGGGCAGAGCACTGAGGAACTTCTCCTGTGCCGTCAGGTCGTGCCCTGCCCGTGTTGTCATGAAACAGACTATCTGCACCTTTAGGGGTTAGCTGCTTTGCACCTTTCCACCATCTGTCTCCTAGTTAGAAGGCTAGGGTTCCCGACCACGGCCGCGGGTCCTGACCTCGCCCTTTATGTGCGTGTAAGTGTGGCTCCACGGGAACACAGCTGCTCTCAGTTGCTCACCTCAGTACAGTCACAGAACTGAGCAGCTGAGGCGGAGACCACAGACCCGTAAAGCCTGAGTTAGTCACTGTCTGACTCTGCCCAGGTGTAACAGCCCCATATGACTTTTCCTGGAGTGCAGCCATACCTGCTCTTCACCTTTCAGCATCACTGTTGCCAGGGCCTCAGAGGAACCTCCTGCCACGCAAACGAGGTGGGACTGGGACTTAAATCCTAGTGTCCCGGAGCTTAGGCTGGAGGACCTGACTGCTCAGGTGCAAATCCTGGCTCCATGTGCGACCATGGTGATTCAGTTGACTTCCAAGCAGTGATGGTATCATGATGGTGCCCGGGTCATAGGGCCCTTTGGAGGATGACATGAAACAAAACTACCTGGTGAGCTGGCATTGACTCACTGCTCTGGGGGCTTGAGACTGCAGTTGTGACATCCTTGCCCAAAGTAATGGGCCTGCAAAGCCTGTGTGACCGGCTACCCCACACTCAGGCCACACTGGCTGTGTGGCTGGGACACACCAAGTACTTCCTTTTTTTTGGTACCGGGAATCGAACTGAGGACCTTGCGCTTGCCAGGCAGGCGCTTCTGCTGCTGAGCTATATCCCTGGCCCTCACCAAGCTCTTTCTGACTAACACTTGCTCTCTGGCTGGTCACCAGGCTTGCTCCATCTGCATTTGCACACCTCCACCTGCTCACAGTATTGTTGCCTTTCCTCCATGGCTTTTCACCATGGGAAGTGATGTGTTAATTTGTTTAAATCTTCACTCACCCGTGGTTCAAGTCAGAGTCTCTCACATTCAACTCTAATCTCACATCTGGTATTCAGTATTGCTTACAGATGCGCTGGGAGAGTAACAGTAAACATCGGCCACCTGGGACCGTCTCGGGATGGCCATCGCCCTCCGCTCTTCAGGACGTCTGTCCTGGGTTGGCTGGCTCTGCTTGGTTTCGGCACACCACAGCCATAATCCCAGCGGGCTGAGGTGGGCCAGGGCCCGAGCTGCCCAGGGAGGGCTTCTCAGCCTCAGCACAGTTAACTGGCTCATGGAGGCATCCTGTGTACGGCGGGGTGGTTAGCGGCATCCCTGGTCTCTGCCTGCTCAGTGCCAGCAGCACCCCAGTCACTTCCAATTGTGACAGCCAGAAACTCTCCAGATGTTGCTCAGAGCCCCCTGGGGACAAGATGCCTCTTGGCAGGAGATGGGACTGCAGTCTCCAGATCAGCCATGTGACTTTCCCACCCCTCCTAAGGAGTGGTCACCCTGGCCCTGCTCACAGGGCTGTTGCGGAGTCATCTAAGCCAGAGTTTTGAGGTCACGCTGCCCTAGGCAAGGACTTTGTACCAGGGCTGACCCACATGTCAGCTTATTTTCTTGCATTTTCCTTCTAACCATGCATGGGACAAGGGGTGGGGGAAGGTTAATTTAACCTCAAGTTCTTGTATTATTTAAAGATGATCTGTGCTGCATATTGAAGCCAAGAGATGCTATGTAATTTAATCTGGAAAAACTGATCATTGCATTCAGCTGGAAAGGCTCAGTAGTTACTAATCTGCTCATGAGGAAATGTGACAGGACATCAACTGGGAAGACTGCTTGAGGCAGGAGTGGGGTCATTCCAGAAAGTTCTATCTCTATGACAAAAGTGTCTATTGCTAGGCTGGACAGTCCATGGGAGCTAAAAAGGGACAGTACACCCACATCTCTAATTAGACTGGGGCAAGCCCCCAATAGCCTCAAAAAGGAAGACAATTCTGCCACATGGGTGACTCTTGACCCATGTTACACAGAATGAGAACAGGCAGTCAGTCACACAAAGACAGTGCCTTACGGTAGAGACAGAGAGCAGAAGGGTAGGGCCAGGGACCTGGATTAGGGAGACAGTGTTTAACACAGACAGAACTAAACAGAAAGTTCTGGAAGCTGGTTGTACAACAGTATGAATTACTCAGCATCGCTGAGGTGGAAACTTAAATGGTGAAGACTGTACATTTTATATGCTTTTTACAAGTCCCTAGGCTTTGGCTGTCCTTGGGTGAGGAAGCCTGAGAAATGGGTACATAGAGTCTGCCTACCTCGGGGTGGGGGGACACATCTGGTCAGCTGATCAACATCCAGGAGTGCTTCATGCACTTTTAAAGCAGTTTCATTCCCACTCGCAAGGCAGGCAGGGACCATCCTTTCTATTTTAGGGGGAGGACCTGAGCCACAGGATGGGACGTACCCAGTCACGTGTGACGGCCTGGCCGAGCCTCCCAGCCAGGGCCAGAAGAATCCTACTTGCTTCTGCTCCTTGGCTTTCAGGTTGCCACACGCTCCTGGGCTCTCTAGGGGGTGTGGCAGCTTCTCCAGCTGATGGAGCTCTCCCACCTTGTCCCAGATAACATCTCCTCTCATAACTTACAGTACTTCCTCATGCCCTGTGAAGTCACTCACACACCGACTTAATACTGACCCATGGCGCGGTGGACATATGGAGCTAGGTTCCTGTGGCTCTGGTCACGACACTTCAGGCACCAACACAGCCCTGTAAGTGTGCTTCACTGTAGAGACATTCTATCCATGCTGCGGATCCGTTACCCTTGAACTTACGGCCAGCAGCACAGCAACTCCGCCTGAAGGAAGCTCACTTACACCACGTATTTTCCCTGTAAGACACATCGTGGACTTCCTGCGCTTAGCAACCTGGCCAGTCCCTCAGCATGCATATGGGGACATTTAAAGGGTGAAACTGCCCAACAAGGCAGAAAAGCGTGGGATGTACGGCACTAAGCAGACCGCGGAAAGGACACTTCGTGTAGCGTGAGAGTTGGAACGAGGAAGGCTGTAGCCAGGAACATGCTAAACAACTCAAAGCAGCCTAGTCACCTCAGAGGTGCCTCAAGCATCGATTCGGGGGCTACACATCAATTTTAGAAGCAGGAGAATTTGCAAATGCGGAACCTGTGAAGAATAAGCATCAACTACAGCAGTGTGGCCTGATGGCTGTCCACTCAGGCCACTCCTGGAAGCCAACTCCTTCCTCTTCTGATGGCACAGCGCAGCCCGCACCCCCTGGCTTTTGGTCAGGTGTCTGAGCCAGGCCCATAGCAGGCTTCCTGCTTCTCTCGTCTTTGACAGCTCACACATATCTGATCTTGGCTCTTGCCTACCACACTCCCTCTGCCCCACTTTTTGCAGCAGCCCGTGTGTGTGTGTGTGTGTGTGTGTGTGTGTGTGTGTGTGTGTGGTGTCACTGCTGTCCCCATTGGAATGGGTGGCTCAAGTGAAGTCTGGCTGTGTTTCTGGCTCTTAGAATGATACTGGGTCAAAGATGCAAATGCCTTTGGAATTGTTTGAACAAATGGGACATCCCAAAATGCAGTCCTGTCCAGTTCTGCCCAGGCTGTGACACTTTTTTTTTTTGGTCTTTTTGAGACAGGGTCTCGCGATGCAGCCCAGGCTGGTCCTGAACTCGCAATGATCCTCCTGCCTCAGCCTCCTGAGTGCTCGGATGACATGCGTGCGCCACCATGCCCGGCTGACACTTACTCTTCTTGAAGAGCTTCTTCCGGCGTCCAACCAGGCCCAGCTTGTATTCGCTGCGGTCACAGGCGCAGGCTTCACTCCCCTGCCCGTAGTATTTGGGCACGAGGTTGGAAAGGGCTCTGCCGCTGCTGCTGGGCCGGACGAGGCCCTTGCACTTGTGTAACTTTAGCTTCCCCGAGGCGTCCTCCACACATTGCCACTTCTGCAAGGCACATCAGTGTCTCAGACACCAGGGCCTTGGTCACCCAGGTCCCCAAACCCAGGGACTGCCCTCTCCCTGCCCATACCCAGCAGTTGCCAGGCCCTACCCACCCCTACAGCCGCCAAGTGCCTGCTCGTCTCCACCGTCACTGCTTGTACCTCGTGGCGGCTGCCGTCAGCACAAGGCTACTACAGCCTCCACCCCCGGTTGGCTGCTTCAGTCGGCTCCTTTCTGTCCCTGCTCACGGGACAGCTGGAGGAGTCTAACAAGGGCAGGTTAGCTCGTCCCTCTAAAGCCTTCCAAGAGCTCCTGTCTTTAGGAAGAGGCCCAAGCACCTGGTTCTGGTCTTCTGCCCCCTGCACCATCTGGCCTCTGCCTCCCCTTCCGGCATCTTATCCTCCTGCTGCTCCACCCTTGCTTTCCAGAACTCTCTTCTGATACCCAAATGTGCTGCCGTCACAGAGCCTTGGCACGTGCTGTCCCTGTGGCCTAGAACGCTTTTCTGCAGCTCTTCCTGAAGTTGGAGTCTTCATCCTTCAGGTCTCTGCTTCTGTGTCATCTCTTTGCAGATGCCTTCCCTGACCACCTTGTGTAAAATCCTTTTCCCCTCACCAAGCAGTAGGTCCGTACAGGGAGCCAGGGTATCCATGTACTCATCGGACTCGCCTTTGGTCAGAGGTAACTACACATAACCACTTCCTAAAGCTCCCTCTGAATGATTTTCATGCTCTTGCCAGGTTCCAGCCTGCTAGACCCCCACTGGGTCCTGCAGCAGGATTCTCTCCCCTCTGCTTTTGCCTGCTCTGGCCCGCTGACTGCTTATTTAGGGCCTGTCCTATGCTCACGTGAGCTTCCCAGGACAAGAACTGGATCTGTTCCCCCTGGTTACTGAGCACCTACCCTATGCCAAGCACTGGGTGGTGGGCACTAGGTTCTTAAATGCAGCTTGCTCTACCCTGCTGGGCGGGTGCTATCATCATGCCCTCTTCAAGACGAGGCGCAGAGACATAGAGGGACTTGCCCTGGTCAGAGCCGGGAGGAGCTGCAGCTGCGATGGAACTGTCCCCGCCTGCCCTTGAAGGTCCTGCTTACGGAACCCACCTCCTCACCAGTCTGTTCTTACCCGGTGGTCAATGTGGCGTGCATGGCTTCCGGCCCCTCACACCCCTTCAGTGTGAGGCAGGCGCCATGCCCTCCTGCCTGCCTGCCCCAGCCTGCTCCCGCTCCTCCCCGGCCCCTTGAGCCTTGTGCGCTTTTACAGCCCCCCTCAACCTTCCAGGCCTCAGAAAAGCCAGTCAGCTCCTGCCATCTCTGACTGCTACCTTAATAGTTCTCTTATGGTCACTTCGCCTTTAGAAACCATTTCCTATGACTGCTAGAAAAGGAAGACCAGCCACAAAGAGGAAACCACGGAAGTGAAGATGCTGAACATAAAGTGAATGCCTGTGGCTACCTGCTGGGACCCTGGCGCGGGAGTCTGGACAGTGAGGAACCCTGTCACGCCCGTGCCACAGGACACTGTCCTCCGGCCGGACAGCGTCCAGGAGTTGCGGGGAAGGGGACCGCCCGCTGTGAGCTTCCCGGCGTGCCGCGGTTCGGCAGGTGGGGGGCGCACGCAGGCCAGAAGGAGGGGCAGCAGGGTGGCAGAGGGCTCCTCACCTGCCCCAGCTGCTCGCACGCCGTCTGGTACTCGGCGCGCTGGCACAGGTCCTTCACGCGCTGGAACTTGGGCAGGAAGTTCTCCTCCTGGGCGTCCACCTTGCCGCTCTCCCTTTTGTGGAGCAGTTTGCTGTGGGAGTGGGGCAGGGCCTGAGCTCTGGAGGGGCCTGGGGCTGTGGTTCGCCCTCACTTCGGAGGACGAGGGGCCGGCTGACCAGAGCTGCCGAGTTTTAAAAGACTTAGAACTCGGAATTTTATAGGAAACCTCCTGAAAGGCTTGAGTTGGCAATAAATGAACGGACAAGGAAGACATTATCCAGGCTGGGCAAGACGTGTCACAGGGTACATATGGCCTCCAGATGCAGACTGCATCAACCACAGGCACCGTGTCACCGGCTTTGGACACAGCCTCCAGGTCGTAAGAACGCCCCCCGCCGCCTTTAATGCCCCAGAACTCACCCTCTCTCCACCAGGAAGGAGTCCCGCCAGACCCTCATCTTCTTTTTCAAGTGAAACCTGGAAAACAGGCGAGCTCCAGCTTCTTCTCTGGGGCCCCTCCCCAACATCTCCTCCTCTTGGGGGAGGGTCTGTTCCCAAGCCAGCCTGGCCCACAGTCCCGGCGCCAGGCCAAGACTGGGGTCTGAAGTTCCAGCCGTGCGTGTGTACCCCCTGCCTGGCGGGGTGCCAAGGCCATCTGCACTTCGGTTAATTACGTTTCAGATTTTTCCTTTGCTTCATTAGAGTTGTAACTGTGGTCCTGCAGTGTGCGCTCCCTGTAATGCCACACTGCTCTTCCCATTTCCTAAATGGGCAGACTGAGGCCAAGAGGACGTTACCAGCTGTACCCTGACTCCTAGGGATCCTGGCCTCCAACTCAGTTCCTGTTCCCCATGAATACCCACTTATACTCCAATATCTCACTTGGCCTCTAATTGGAAGGAGGTGCCTCAGTGTGAACTGGTCAGCACCCCTCAGAGCTAGACTCTGGAAGGGAAGGAGGAACAGTGCAAGCCCGAGGCTGAAGTAACGCCTGGGGCCAGCGGCCTGGTGTGCAGTGCCAGCACTGGCCACGAGATGTCGCTGCCGCCTGCCTTTCCCCCTATGGCTCAGCTCCCCCTTCCCACCTATGTTTTGATCACCATTGCGGTTCCCTTCTGCCGCCTGGGACACCTAGGAACGTGTTCCCGTCACACTCCCCATCATTAAAGCCACGGAGCGTAGCAACAGTCCGAATTCCTGGAGCTGCATCCGGACTGTTGAGAAGCCCCTCGGCCTCTCTGGGACTCAAACTCCCAGACGGTAAGACGGATGTAATACAACTGCCTACCTCGCCGAGTTGCTGTGAGACTGGAAATGACAGCATCCCCTGTAAAGCGCTTAGAACAAGACCTGGGACATAACAAGGGATCAATTACAGCGAACGCCTGTGGCTCTGCTGTTGCTATTGTCTTCTCAGGCTTTGCATAAGCTTAGCTGTGACCCAGTCCTCCAGTCCAGGTGGAAGCCCCAGCCTTGGAGAGGGTCCCTTTTCCCTCTCCACGGCAGGCCAGTGGTCAGCACAGGGGGCCCTAGAACCCCACCTCCTGACTCTTAGAAACCTCCAGACCCACACAGCCCTAAATGTCTACTGGTTGGGGAGCCCAGTGTCCCTCCCCCGGAACCTGCTCCGCCCCCTCACCGGTTCACTGGTCGCTCCATATCCAGCAGCTTGAGGATGGATTTCCCATCCATGTCTGCAGGGATGTCCAGGCCGGCGATGTCCAGGATGGTGGGGGCCAGGTCGATGTTAAGGACGATATGGGGATTCCTGAGCAGACAGGAAGAGCAGGGACTTGGCCGCCTGGCCTCGCTCGGGAGAGAGGCGGCCAGAAGCAGAGGTGTCGCCAGGTGAGGACTCTGAATCATGCTACCTCAACCCCCAACAGTTCTCCTGTGGGCCCAACTCAGTCAGCTCCTGCCCTGCACTCACCCCCTTGCCTTCTAAGCCTCCCTACACGACAGCGCTGGGTTGACCCCCCGCCCCCACCACGGGGCTCTCCACCTTCGGCGTTGCACAGACCCTGGGCCTTCCTGGATCCTCTGACTTCTAGGCACACACCACCCCTCGCTGCCCTCTGGGGCTGGGCACAGTCTGGCCTCGGAGTCCCTCCATCCTTGCTGTGCCCTCTGCCCTGAACGTTCTCCCTGCAGAGATCTGTACGACAGTGACTTCCCCCGAAGCGCTTTCCTCAACTATTACCAAGGAGTTAGCCGGGCACGGTGGCACGCACTTGTAATCCCAGCGCTCTGGGAGGTTGAGGCAGGAAGGTTCCAAGTTGGAGCCCAGCCTGGGCAACTTAAAGCCTTGCAAGACCCTGTCTCAAAGTGAAGAAAGGGCTGGAGATGTAGCTCTGTTCAAGGGCAGCTCTGGTGAATCCCCAGTATGCCCTCCTAAGCACATGCGCATGGACACACACACACACACACACACACACACACACACAGTGTTGCAGACTGCTGAGCAGCTGGAGGCTTTGGGAGAGGTGAGCTGAGGCTGCATGGCGCAAGGCCTCCGAGGCCTGCACAGCAGCTTCCGCTGGCAGGCGAGGGAGCTGAGGAAGAGGCATGAGACTGCGCCGGCGGCCAGCTACCCACGGGGCTGAGGTCCCCCTGGCCAGGGTGGGGAGGACGCGATGGCTCTCCCCGGCCAGCATGCACGTCTTGCTCTGGGCCAACAGCTTCCAGCTCTAAGGCCAACTTGGCCTTGTTCAGCTTCCACTGCCTGACGTGCTTGACCTGGTCTCCCAAGTTTCTATCAGCCCCGGCTACAGTGATGGGCTCAGGGCCAGACACGTGACCCAAACCAGAACGAGAGCCATGCTCAGGGCTTTTCTTCCAACCACGTTCAGTTCCCTAAGCTGGACGGCCAAAGGTTTGAAGCTGCTGATCCTGCTACCAGCAAAGAAAAGCCTGCTAGAGGGTGAAGCCAACTCGGAGCTCCTTGATGGCGTTATAAAACGGCTGCAGCCAGGCACGCCTGAAGCCACGGACCCTTGCACATGCTTCTGCCTCTGTGCATTGGAGAAGTGCGTGCGCGGGGCGGGGGAGCTGCCTTTCCAAATTCCCTTCGCTCGCTCTGCCTCCCACATACCCCGGCTGATCCAAGGCTGCAGCTGTGATGACTGGCTGTGCTCCGCTCTCCCCTGCCCCAGACGGAGCACTTTTGCTGTCAGCTATGTCAGCACAAAGGCTAAGCCAGGGAGGATGGCTGGCTGAGGGCAGCGGCTCACGCGGAAGGAACATGGTCCCCTTTGTGCTGCCACCAGGAGCTGGCTCAGCTGATCTCAGGGTCACTGGCTTGGGGCTCCTCTCCGACAGCCACCAGAAGCAACCACCCCCTCCACCTGCTGGGAAGACCCCCACGCCCGGATTTCCTGGCACACTGCCCCACCACAATCAATCTGCGTCACAGGTGCTAACTGCTCCTGGCTCCTCCTGTCTCATCAGAAGGGTCAGAATCCACCCAGGTGACATAACAGCTCTTTCAAGTGGCACCGCTGAAACTGTGTGCCACCCAGGGGTGTGACGGTGTTGGGCTGCAGCTTTTAGCCCTTAGGAGCCTGGGCGTGGGGTGACACTTACAGAGAACCGGCCTCCACGTTGGGGCCCCTCACGTAGAATGGGACCCGGATGTCGAACTCATATGGCATGGACTTTCCTTTCACCAGGCCGAACTGGCCGATGTGGTAGCCGTGGTCGGCGGTGTAGACGATGTATGTGTTGTCCAGCTCCCCTGTTTCCACCAGCATGTTGTAAATCTGCAACCCAGGCCAGGAGCTGAGGTGCGGTAGGCCATGGGCCTTGCCCGCCACTGACCCGGGGCGAGTGACAAGGGGCGTGGGGTCCCGCGCTGGTCCTACCCTTGCTTCAGGTCACCTCCTAGCAAGACCCCGAGGATCCCATTTATAACTGTACTTCCCTAGTCTCCCAGGGTACTTTCCTTCTTCTATTTCTTACTTGTGGATTTAGTCTCTGCACTACTGAGGCTCCGAAAGGGCCGTGACTCCTGCCGTCTTGTTCCCTGCCGACTATCTCGTAATAAATGCCACTGATGAATGAAAGAAGCTGGACATGGCCTGTGGCAGGTGTTTATGACAGTGCTGCCCAGCAGCGGACCTTTGTGACAATGCAACGTTAAAGACTGTGCAGCCGGGCGTGGTGG
>NW_004955445.1:9982725-9999619 GCF_000276665.1 Chinchilla lanigera | reverse complement strand
TGAACATAATTACTGGTGTATGAAGTAGATCTCAATAAAGCTGTAAAAAATGCAATGGCAGAAGAAAAAAGTAGCCACAAGTGGCTGTCACATGGGGTAGCAAGAATGGAAGATCAAGAATGGAAGGCAGGGGCCAGGGATATGGCTCAGTGGTACAAGTTCCTACCTGGCAAGCACAAGGTCCTGAGTTCGATTCACGGTACAAAAAAAAAAAAAAATAAAAGGAAGGCCGAGGTTTGGCCTGGATTGTTCCAAGCCACTTTCCTTGGTCTAGATAGCACCATAGCATTTCTCTCTCCCTGCCTCTAGCTGACGGCCTTCGGGTATAAGCAGGGAGCTCCCAGCCCTGGGGGCCAGGGCTTAGGCGACGCCCAGGAGGGGGACCTACCGTCTCCATGGAGTCGTCCACAGACAGGAGGGTCTGGAGGCGCTTCCGCTGCAGCATGTTGGTGAACTCCATGTGGATGGGCTTCATGGGCCCCGTGTAGCGCATGATCCAATGCTTGTCCGGGTTGGGCGCGTAGTTGTAGCTTGGTGTGCTGGGGGCAGACACACAGGGGTCAGGCCTGGCTGCTCGGCTCGGGCCCCCAGGTGCGCCTTGCATAAGTGGCTATCATAGGTGGCTTGCTCTCCTTGGGGACGAGGGACATTGTGTGTCGTGGGCTCTGCTAAACACTATCTCAGCATTTCACAAAATGTCCGAGCCACTGGGAGTAGAACAGTGAATCACTTTGAACCATAAAGTGAGAAAAGCAGTCCCTTTCCTGCCCTCTCAGGCCAAAGCCGTAGCTTGGTGCCAGTCTTTCTGTGACACTTTCTGGAGTTTGGTCACCTCCCTTTTTAAAGAACAGAGGGGGCCCAGGTCAGAGCCTCCGGCAGGCCAGCCAGCTCTAATTTCCCAGAACTGCCGTGTGAGTGTGTGTGTGTGTCCCTCAGCTGCTCTGGGAGTGCCTAGTGCCAGTCACTGGGTAAGGGGTCTACAGAATGGCTTTCTGGGATGAATTCTGGTTTAAAAAGGTTGGAAATGGATTTGAAGATCAAGTACATTATAGTTGTGCATATATGGCCCAAATTCTGAGGCTAGCAGCCCGATGCCCACATTCCTTGACTGTCACAATTACTCTTCCTGTTGTTTAAGCCGCCCATTTACTAGAGCTGGTCAGAGGAGCTCGGGACCAGCTCAGGGTCTCCCTGAGTGAGGGAGAGAGCTGAGGGCGCTGGGCTTCCTGCTGTGCGGCAGCTGCGATGATGCACGACAGGAACAAATGCGTGGTGACCTTTACTGAGCAGCCGCCGTGTGCTGGGCACAGTCAAAGGGCTCCGCCTCTATCACCTCATTTAATACAACAGTCTGAGGAGCCAGCACTGTTCTCACTCTCCTCGGCGCAGGAGGGAGGGAATGGCCTTGCTACAGGCACTCAGTGGGCTCCAACTCGGGCAGCCAAGATGGCGGCCACCCTGTGCTGGCACCAACGCCTCCTGAGCCCAGGGCCAGGCTGAGGTCCTCATGTCACCGGTGCTGGGGCAAAACTGACTGAGGGTCCTGCGGGAGGGTTAAGCAGCAGAAACACAGAGGTGAACTCAGCGTCTGGCCTCGGACTCCGTGTGGTTTTGGTAACGCATTCCTCCATCCCAAACCAACAGCACCCTCTGTCACACCTTCTCATGCGGACCTGGGGCACCCACCAGCATGCAGGGTCTCCGGGTGCAGTGCTCCACTGCTGGGAAACAGCACTTCAACCCCAGAGAAGGTGGGACCTCTCACAGCAGGTCTGATGATGCTCGAGGCCCAGGGTCCCCTCACACCCCACCCCTGCAGTCCGTGCTGCAGAGGAAGCTTCAGCCTCCCTGTCCCCTGCGTGAAGACAAAGGGCTTTTCAGAACAGGTATCAAGCCGGGCGTGGTGGCGCACGCCTGTAATCCCAGCACTCAGGAGGCTGAGGCAGGAGGATCTTTGTGACTTCGAGACCAGCTTGGGCTACAAAGTGAGCTCTAGGCCAGCTGGAAGTGCATAACAAGACCCTGTCTCAAAAAGACAAAAAACAAGACAAAACAGAACAGGTATCAAGAGGCAAGGGACTGCAGGAGGGAGGGGAGGCAGGAGGGGTCTTGTGAGTGCAGGCCAACTCTTTCCCCTCGCACCTATACCTGCACATCAGGATCGTAGTGCCATCGTAAATGCCATCATCAAAATGGTCTTGGGTAGACACAATGTCGCTGCAGCTTTCAGCAGCCTGACAGGAGACCGTTGCTATGTGAAGCGGGAGGAAGTCACAGCCTGGAGACTCCTTCTAGACTTCGCGGCTGATCTGCAGCCTCCTGCTGCTAAATCCTCCCTGGCCCTCGCTTCCTTTGATTACGAGAGGGCTGCTCTCCCCTGCGGCCGGCTCAGGGCCTGACCTGTGTGTAGAACATTCTCGGGAACAAGACCTCCTCCCCACTGAGGACCAGAAGGGCTGCTGCTGGGCGGGGTCGGCAGAGCCAGCGAGGCTTGTGGTTCGTCACAGCTGTTCCCCAGGCTCCAAGGGCCCAGACCAGGATGTGACTCTTAGCAGTCATCCCTGACCCCACCAAAGGAGAGGCCGGGGGCTGCCAGCGGAGCAGGGCAGCTGCGTGTCGGAAGTCACCACAGTGACTTCTGCAGTCTCTTCTCCAAGGGACCCCTCTGAGAGGATTCTGAGGCCAGAAGAACGGGCCGTGCTGTGGGGGCCCATGCGGTAGACAGGGCTCCCGCCTGGCCCCTCCGCCTGCTGAGCAACCACGCGGAATGCAGGGCGCGGGCACTGGGGAACAGCTGCTTCTGCCCGGCGGGGTGCGGAGGTGTGACCGGGCCCTCGTGCCGCGTCTGCAAGGTGTGAACGGCTGCCCCAAAACCCACTCCCCGGGCTGCAGCACAGGCCAGGGGAGGAAAGCGGAGGCTGAGCTGTCGGGAAGACCTCTGCGGGGAGCTCGGAGGGCTGATGGGTGCGTGCGTGCGTGCGTGCGTGCGTGTGTACATACCTGAGAGCTTGTACATCTGTATGTTTGCCTGTGTATCTGCGTGTGTGTGTTTAACCCGTGTCTTTGTATCTCTGTGTCTGTGTGTGAGCATGCCTATGCTCTTTGGTGTGTATTTTTGTGTCTCTATGTGTCTGTGTGTACTTGTGTGTCTGTGTGTCTGTATAACTATATTTGTGTACCTGTGGGTCTGTGTGTATCTGTGTGGATGTGTTGGTATGTGTGTATGGTGTGTGTGTGTGTGTGTGTGTGTATATGGCGTGGCTTGCTGTTTCTGTGTCTGGCGTGTACATGGTCTGTCCACACGAGTGTCTGCATGTGTGTGGCATGGGGGGGACGGGCGAATGGGGGAGGGCAAGCAAGCAGCAGCGGCGGTGGAGGCAGCAGCCGTATCTGTCAGCTTGGACAAGGGACAAGGCAGTGTTGCTGGGGACGAGAGATCTGATCGAAGACTGCAGCAGCTGTGCTGTATGTGTGTGCTCTGTCCCCTCCTTGGCCCTTCTCCACTGAGTGAAATGTCATAATGAAATAGAATTTTTTTGGGGGGGTTTTGTTTTGGATGTCATAATACCCCAGGGACAAAAGAGCCTTCCAAACTTGACCCTAACGAGGCAAAGAGGACTCTCTGAGCAAGCAATAGAGGGTACTGCTCATTTTCAATTTCTGAAATTTTCAGTTCAAAGGGACAGTCGATGAGCAGGCAACGTTAAAAGAACTCATCACACAACTCGGGGTGCCTGGGTGCAGCCAAGCCCTCTTCTGTAGGAGCTGTGGTGGCAGTGCAGGACCCTCTGTGCCTCTGTCTCTGGGCGGGTGGCATGGACCCCGGGGATTGGGGGTGGGAAGGGAGGCTGGGGACTCCCTCCTGGGGTGGAGGGGAGCCGGGTGATCATCTGCAGTCTGCTCCCCTGAGGACCAGGGGACAAAGGTAACACCCAAGTGCTACCCTCTCTGAGCCACTCGGTGCTGTCAGAAAGTAATTACAGCGAGGAGGGTGAGGAGGGCAATGTATTCTGATCGTAATGAAAATTAAACACTCTGAATATTCAGCAGACTCCAAATTGCCCTGTCCTTGTCACCCTGGAATGTCACAGCAAGGACTGCTGAGTATAAGGGCTAAGGGGGAGGTGGCTTGTGGTAATGAGAAGCCAGAGCATTTTCTAGAAAGATAAACCAAGCCAACTGGATGGAGGCATCTAGAGGGGTGGGCAGAGATGGGCCACTCGAGCGGAGACTGGATTTGAACCCTCGCTGTGCCATTTAGCAGCTAAGCGACCTCAGGGAGCTGCTACCTCCCCTTTCCATGCCTGTTTCCTCATCTGCAGAAAGGGAACACCACACGTGAGAGCAGCCTTCAAGATGGCCCTCAGGGATCCCCCCTTCCCGGTCATCACAGCCCTACACAGACTGTTCTGTGTGACCAAGGGACTATGGCAGTGTGTGGTGTCACTTGGAGATTAGGTCATAAAAGATGGCAGCTTCCACCTCAGCCTCTCTTTCTCTGACTGTCTTCCCTGGGGAAAGTCATCACGTTGTTTGGACACTCTGCAGCCCTGGAGAGGCCCGCATGCCACAAACCTCGGTAGGAGGGCGAGCCCCAGGCAAGGCTCACGGCGACTGCCACCTCGCCTCAGCCTGAAGCGAAGACTCTGAGCAGGACCTCAGGGAAGCGACGCCCGGGTTCCTGACACGCAGACGCTGTCGCCTCATGCGGCTAAACTTCCACGTGCGTGGTTATGTGGCGATGGATACCTGACACCCCAAGGCCCACGGTGAGTACGGAGGGACCTGGTGCCGTGTGATGAGTGCAGCATAGAGCCCGCCACGGTCAGCGGCTGGTGGGACTCAGGACCCCTTCCCCGAAGAATGCTCTTAAATGTAGGAGAGAAAATCCACAGGCTCATAAAGGAAGCTTCAAATTACAGTGCTGTCCACAGCTCACGGTGGGAGGACCTGGGTCCCAAGTTAAGAGCCCTGCCTCCTGCTCTGGTCTGTACCCAGGCTGCCTGGATTTGGGCCCCCGCATTGCCCCAGACACGTGGTGTGCTTCTGGGGTCTCTACCCAGGAGGAGGAGAGAGGAGGCACGTTACCGCGGTCCCTAAAGCCTGACTCTCTCACCTCCAAGCTACCCAGTGGCTCTGCCAGGCAGGGCTGAGGCTTACATGTGCTGGGATGCATTGGGGAAGAGGCGTGAGTACTGGGGGGCCGAGTCCTCGGGGCCGTGGGGGGCTGCGTGGCTGATGACCATTAGGACCGGCCTGTGCGGGTACATCTTCTTGGACGTGCGGAAGAAGCTCACGCTGTCGTTGGTGATGAGGTCTGTGAGGTAATCCTGGCGGGGGAGAGAGGAGAGTGGTGAGGAGCCGTGCATCTGTACTGGGTGCCCGTATGTGCCAGGCATTGACTGAGTCACAGCGGTGAACAAAACAAACCCTGCCCTTGTGCAGCCGACAAGTCTCGGGGCCAGGCAGACCGTAAATCAGCAAGTAAAATATACAGAATGGGGCGAAGCTCAGAGGAGGAAACAGCAGAGCACAGATTTGGGAGCACCGGGGAAAACTGCCATTTGTCACTCCTTCCTGATAGACAGTTATAGAATGTTGCTATGGCGACCATTCCAATGTTTCAAACAGGAACTTAAGGCACAGAGAAGTTTAGTGTATGGTCCAATGCCACACAGCTGGTAAGTGGTGCCGTCAGGACTCCTGAGTCTGCTTTCTCAGCCTGAAGTATTTTCAAGGCCCTCGGGGTGGGGGGGGATTGGGTGGGTTCCATACTGCAGGGTGGGCACACCCCGGTCTGTGACTAAAGAACCAGGATGGTTACAAGGTGTGATGAGTGAAGGAAATAAGACAAGGAGATGTGACATCTGAGAGCCGGGAGCTGGGGTGGGGGAACGTAATTCTGCCAGGGGGCCTGTCTGAGGAGGTGGCAGCTGAGACCTGAATGATGAGCAGGAACTGGGTAGGAAGAGCTGTGTCCCTGGACTTCAGGCCCAGCCCCTGCTAGAGCCCCTGGGGGCTTCACTGACACCCAGGCCAGGTGCTGTAGGTCTGTGGTTCGGCCCAGGTGACAGACTTTCTAAAAGCTACCCAGAGGACTGCAGTGTGCAGCCAGGCTTGGTAATCATTGATACTGAGAGCATTCTGGGCAAAAGGAATAGCAAATGCAAGGGCTCTGCGGCAGAGAGAGCCTGCCATGCAGACCAGGACCAGAGAAGACGGCTGGGTGGCATCAGAAAGAGGATGACAAGGACAGCAGGTAAACATGGAGATGATACAAGGAGCAACACACACACACACACACACACACACACACACACACACAGAGTAATCTTCAAAAAACTGAGGAACCAGCCTGTAGGAGCAGGAGGAGAGAAGAGCTGGAGAAAACCAGCCAGACATTGAGGGCTTTAAAAGCTCAACAAAGAAGTTAAGGCATGTATAAACCCTTTTAAAACTTGGTAAATCTTTGCTGCTGATTCCTCCTGATGGTTTTGAGTTCTTGACATTTATTCTGCTTCCTAAAAAGCATCTGCCCCAAAGTATCACTCTCAAAAGGAAAGATTATTTTAGAGAGAGGAAAAAAAAGCGGGGGGGCATCAGCTTCTGTCCTGACTGTGATGGCTTCATGCGTGCACGGACGGGGGGGACACCACTGGGTTGCTGCTTACCGGGCAGACACACCATGCAGTGACCAGCAGCAGAGGGGGATGGGTGACTGACAGGACTGCTGTCACACCAGGCCATGCTGAGCAGACACGAACACGGCAGTAGGTCCGTGGTTACTGGTGTGGAAAGTTGTGCAAGATACACTGTAAGGGACAGGCCCAGTGGCAGAGCAGAAGGGGGAAAGCAGAGCAGAGAGGAGGAGCCAAACCCCTGACCTCGAAGCTCTGAGCATCAAGGAAAAACTTACAAGGCTCGCTAGCGAGGACTGGGGAAGGAGAGAAGGGCAGGGCACCACTTGCTACTTATATACTTTTTCCTCAACTGCTTTTAGTGGAGTGCTAAATGGTAAGAAAATGTTTCAGAAAGGGCTTTGTTCACTCTATTATATAGAGTATATTATATAATTCACAGAGTTGCTGCTATAGTTGTGGGTATGATCTAACGGTATTAGACTTTTTTTTTTTTTGACACAGCTACATAGTTCAGGCTGGTCTTGAACTCACTATGTAGCCTAGACTGGCCTCGAACTCATAGTGGTCCTCCTGCCTCAGCCTCCTGAGTGCTGGGATTATAGGGGTGCACCATTACACCCTGCTAGATGTGTTTTTAAAGTGACAAAGGGAGCCACACGCTGAAACTCACTGCCTCCAGCCAGTGGCATGGGGGGAAAGAGGACTGTGGCTCTTCACAATCAAGCTCCCTTCACTGCGGGGTTCTAGAGCTAGAAGACTGTTAGCTGGCGGTCAATTAACATTTCCAGTGATCTTCCACGACCCTCCTTTCCCAGGACAATAAATAGCGGGTGTGAACAGCAGTGAAAAAACAACAAACTAGAGCCACACAGATCAACATGGGCCACACATGGCTTCATCTGACGATGGCTAACGGCACAACAGGGACAAGTCTTAAGTCGTACTGGGTGAGACACGGCATCACTTCTATAAAAGTCTAGGAACACACCATCTCGTACAATGTCTAAGATACCTGCCACTGACATAAAGCAGTAAGCACCAAGCTCAGAGTCCTGGTCACCTCCGGGAGAGACGGCAGGACCGGAGAGGACAGGAGACCTGCAAAGGGAAGCTCGGGCTCCCGCAGGCTCCGACATCCTTGCTCCCACACTGGATTTCTGCACCTGCCTCTTAGGTCGGCTGAGAGTTTCAAGTGCTAATAGCCGTTAAGCTCCTGCCACAGCGCCCTGCACAGCTGGCTCTTGATAAGATTAAGCCAGTAATTATGACCGGCCGGGTGCTTGGTGGGTTTTCTGCGTGCCTAACGGCCGCTCATCCTTATCGGTCCGCTCAGAGGTCACTCCTGTGCTCGGTCTCCGCTCACCTCCATCTGCACGGACACCACGTCCCTCCTCCCTCCATGTGGACTGGGTGGGGACCCCAGGGGAGGTCACCAAGAGAAAGCCACCACTCTGGCCACTCACAGGGGCCAGAGTGAAGGACCGGGGGTCTGGGCCTTGGTGGTGGGGACATTGTAGTCCTGTCCGGGAGGGGTCAGACCAGGCTGCTGACTGAGTTGAGGGGCAGCTAAGGTAGGAGAGCAGCTCCCTGCTCCTGTGGCTCCCTGTCTGGGTGCTTGGGGGAAGGGCACCGAACTGGGTCCAGGAGAAAGAAAGCGGGCAAGGGTAGGATGGGCGTGTGTGTGCGTGCAGAGTTCAGATCTGGACAAGCTGGGTTTGGGGTGTGTGTGTGGGCCGTGGGGGAAGACTCTGAGATTCAGAGCTGGGGGTCAGTCAGACAGGAGGGGAGCCTTGCTGGCCCTATCGTCCTTGGGGAGGTTGCCCCTCTGCATGCCCTGCTGGGGCCAGCCACTCCCCGACACCCAGGGCAGGGCGGGGCGGCCGGAGCGAGCAGGCCCAGACTTTGCTCTGGCACGCTTCCGGCAGGCCTGCGATGCCAGGGCTTGGGACTGTGCTCCTGTCAGGCTTTGGAAATGACAGCTGGAGAGAGCGGCGGTGGCTTGGATACCTGCTCTGGGGCCTTCCTGGGCGCACCCCCAGTTGCTACCCACTTAACCCATGCTTCTGTGAGACTGCGAGCCTGCGGCTCTGGGCGGAAGCACGCGTTCTCCAAGCAGCCGCCGGCCATGGCTGTGTCCGCAAAGGGCAGCTGGGGCATGCAACTGTGGTGGTGGGCAGCACTGCTCACGCCTCAGCGCTCTGTATGGAGCTCAACGGTCTCTGCCGTGTGGGTCGGTCCCTCACCCCCATCGCCCTTGTCTCTGTTTTCTCTGCTACACAGACGGCTGACGTGCTCACTTAGCAAGGGTCAGCAGTGCCGGCAGGGCTGGGCGTGGCGGCGGGTGGGTCCTGCCCTGTGGTGCTTGGTGCTGTGTAGAGCTGGGATGCCCTGGCTCTCTGAAGAATGACTGCTCTGGCCGCTGGGGAAAGTGACGAAGGACAAGAAGGCACCGGTGAGCCCAGAGGGGCCCTGCGCACATCCTTGCCCCCCAAAGCCCGAACTTCTGCTTTGTTGGTCTTTGGCTGAGGCAAGCTCACCCCAAGTCTCACAGGGCATCTCCTAAACTGCAGTCTCCTTGTCTCCAGGCTACCTTTTCCGCTGGAGAGGCCCACATGAGTCCCACGGGTCGCTGTGCGCCTGGCCTGACTCCAGGGCTCTGGGGCCCGCCCTGGCGTGGGGTGCAGCGGGGGAAGGTGGCTTGCTAAGTCAGCCTTGAGTAAAGGGTCTCCCTTTCCTGAGCTGCTGGCTTCCACAGGCAGAGATTTTTCTAATTTTCATTGCAAATCACAGTGCTGACCCCTCAGCCCTGGGCCTTCCTGGCAGTTTGTTTACCAAGAGATTTGCTTCCCTTCGAGGCGCCGTGAGACTTCACGCAGGTGGTTCTGGAGTCACAACCGGGTTTATCCCAGCTTACGACTTGCTGGCTGGGGGGGCTCCAGGCCTGACACTGTTAGAGGCTCAGACTCTGCACCTAGCAAAGTGTGCCTGGCGAACTGTCCTGTCTTCACGTGGCGGGGTGAGTGCCAGAGAGCACAGCACGAAGTGAAGCCGGCACCGCAAAACCCATCCTGAGCAGGGGCCCACAGTTACCATCCATGGACTCGGCTGATCAGCATGGCAACTTTGCAAAGAGGACGCTGTACCCATCCTACAGATGGAGAAATGGAGGCCACAGATTAAGCAAGGCACCCACAGCTAGTGCCAAGGCCTTTGTGTTGGGGGGGTCTTGTCCATCTTTTTATCCCCCCCCCCAAACAAAATTACTAGCGAGAGGCTGTACACAGCAGTTTTGAGCAGGCATCAGTCACACTTTCCTGTAAGTGCACACGGGAGACACTGAGGCGCTGTAGGCTGGGAAGCACCAGGGCAGCACCAGAGCCACGCCAGGAGAGGGCACGGTCGAGTCGGGCTCTGGGAAAGCTTGATGCCAGACTCAAGTTTCCATGTGTCATGAAAATCATTCTTAAGAAATTTATTGTGAGCTGGGTGTAGTGGTGCACGCCTGTAATCCCAGCACTCGGGAAGCTGAGGCAGGAGGATCATTGTGAGTTTGAGGCCCGTCGGGGCTACAAAGTGAGCTCAAGGCCAGCCTGAACTGCACAGCGAGACCCTGTCTCAAAAAAAAATTGTTTTGATTGTGATTAAAAAGAAAACATGAGATCAACTCTCAACACAATTCTAAGTGTAGAGTGCAGGATTGTCCTTAAGTGCAGAGCTGTCATCCGGAATCTCCTCCTGCACACTGCCCGAACTGCAGCCCTGGAAACCAACGACTCCCCTGTCCCCTCCCTCCCCAGCGGCCACCCTTCTCCCTGCTTCTGTGCATTTCATGACTTTCGATTCCTCAGTTGGGGGCAGCGGGTGTGGGGTATGCTGCTGTGATTGCAGCACTAAGGAGGATCGTCTCAATTTCGAGGCCAGCTTATGCTACACAGTGAGTTCAAAGCCAGCCTGAACTACACGGAAGACCTTGTCTCCAAAACACCAAAAGAGGCGGGGGTGTCTTTCTGTGCTTGTAGCACATTATTGCACTTAGCACATTGTTGTCAGTGTCTATTGGTGTTTCTGCACATGATAGGCTTGATCTCTCTCTCTCTTCCTTTTTAGTGGGAGGTGGGAGGTGGGAGGTTTGAGACAAGGTCTCTCTATATAGTTCAGGCTGTTCTCGAACTCACTATGTAGCCCAGGCTGTCCTCAAACTCACAGAGATCCTCCTGCACCACCATGCCTGGCAGTACTGACCTCTTTTTGAAGGTAGACTAATATTCCACTGTTTCTAAATATTATGTGAAAATTACTCTTCAGTTTTTACCTTTTACTTTTTAAAAACTAACTGAAAGTCTAAAACTGTTCTTGGGCTGAGGTGTGTGTGTGTGACTGGGGAGGGATTAAAGCCCATCTCTCCAGAGTGGGTTAGGTTTCCTGGGATGCCTGCTCAAAACTCCTGGGACTGGGCTGGTGCCTTCAAGAGCAGGTCTTAAAAAAGTGAGTCTGGTTTTCTGGGCTCGCATGCTTCTGCTGCCTGGGACACCAGATCCTTCCACACTTGCCAGCTCCTGCCAGCTGAGGCCACCAGGGGGCCCGCGCCACATGCCAGGGCCACGCTGTCTGGACCATCCAGACAGAATCACGAGCCAAACAGATCTCTTTTCCGTGTCAAGGCCCCAGACTCAGGCATCCTGCGGTGGCCACAGATGGACCGAGACACCAGGCACAGGCCTGGGCTACCAGCCCCAGCTTAGCGCTGTCCCCTTTGTCTGCCAAGCTGCCAGGACCCGAACCCTGGACCTGAGCCAGTTCTGGCCCCGAAGCCCCCTGCCGACCCTGTCACCATGCCCCTGGTAGCCGGCAGCCCAGGAATCCTGGCACCCATCTCAGGGGCTCCTCCCGTTCACAGGGTGCCAAGCGTGGCAGGAAGCAGGCAAAAGAGCAGATGTTCTAGCTTCAGCCCCACGGGCCCCAGGGAACCCTGGGTAAGTTGATTCCCAGGCTGCACCGAGCGGAGCTCGGCCTGAAAGGAGGGAGCGGTCTGCAGGATATTTAGAGACTTTGCCGGCATGGAGGCTGGGAGAAGGCAGAGGGTGTGTTCAAACCCTCCGAGACTACAGTTTCTGTTCCCAAGAAGTCCAGCAGGGCTGCTCAATTCCCTCACCAGGCCTTTGCAATTAATTGCTAAGGAAGTAATGGAGGCTGATTATGTGCTGAACGAGGCCCAGGGGGTACGAGGGGGTGCTGCATGGGAGACGCGTGGTTTTTGTCCCCTGGGGCCTGGATTGCCAGATGTACACACAGGAAGACATCAGCCCTGACTGCTGTTGAAGGCAAGAGGGCCCGAATGTGCTGTGCTTCCACAAAGGGAAGGGGACGGCTTCTCTGGCTGCTCAGCCAGTGGCAACTCCATTTTATTGGGCCTGTGTTCTGGGAAGGCTCAGGAGCACGCATGCTGATTGGCTAAGGGACAGACATGTGATGGTTCCGAGCCAATGAGAAGCAGTGAGACTTGCTGGGGATCCTGGAAAAGACCCCCAAGCGTGTAGCAGGGCAGGAAGTGAGAGGATGGCAGGGTGGCCATACTGCTACAAAGAGGGGAGGGACAGTCAGTGTGCAAACGAGGCGAGGGGACCAAGAACACAGAGCAGAGAGCAGAAATGACTTCTGAGTCCCTGGGTCCAACCATGCCTGATTCCATTACTGCTGGATTTTCAGTTCTGTACGCTAATGTGTTTCCTCTGCAGTCAAACCGTTTGGAGTTGAATTCCTGTTTACAAACAACCGAAAGAAGCCAGTCTGAGTCAAGAAAGGATCATCCTGTACCTCGGGCAGGCTGAGAAGAGCTCATGCGAGGGAAGCTGAGGGAGCTGTGGTTAAAGGCGGGGCTGAGGGGCACTAGTGAGGGTCCTTCAGGATGGTGTAACACCTAGCAAGGCCGGTGGGGTTGGCATGGCTCACTCTTGGGCTGACAGAACAGGAGACAGGGATGGTGTGTGTGTGTGTGTGTGTGTGTGTACACTGTGGTGAGGCGCTCTGACCGTAACACATGTGCACGTCACTTCATAGTGTACAACACACACTTAGGTGCCAGATTGTGAGCCGCACAAGGACGCCCAGTGGGTCTGCTTTTGTTACCCCTGAGGAGCTGGCACCCAGAGCAGTGGCCGGCACCCAGCAGGCCCTCGATAAGTACTTGTGGGAGGGGTTGAGTGAGCAATACAACCACGCTCGAGCAGTCCACTCACCACACGCGATGCCGTGAAAACCGGAAATACTTCACATAAAACACTCACACAGTGCCCAGCACGTAGTAGGTGTTCAACAAACAGAAGTTCTCACTGTGAGGTGGGGGTGTCCACCTGCAGAGCCCAGTGTGGCTCTCGGGAGCGAGTGGCGTACCCAAGTACCAAGGTGACACACAAGGTGTCAGAGCTGCGGCTCCAAACCTCGTGCGCTGACTCACACAGGACGCTCGCGGCGCGTCCTGAAGGTGGAGGAAGAGGGACAGTGCGACGCACCCCAGAGGCTGCAGCCCACCGTTCAGGCCCGGCTCGGCATGCTTGACTCACGCAGGAGCTTAGCAAGGGCTGAATTAGTTGCCGGTATGTGCAAATCCGGAGATTTCAGAGGTAAAAAGTGCGAATCTGTGGTTTCCACTGAAAAATCCGAATGGGTGGCTGTACCGGGCCCGGCCTGCCAGGCCCTTTTCCGCACCCCCCACTGCTCCCTCCTGCCCCCTGCTCCCAGCTTGCTGCCCTGCTGCACAAGTGCCCATCCCCGGGCCCTGGAGGACAATTCAGGAAGTGCCACCATAGCCCAGCGAATCCGGGGTTGTCACAGTGAGCCAGGCCCAGGGCTGGTGGCAGCGAGCACGGGGAAGCAGAGGAGGGGATCTAACAGTCTGGACAGACTGTCCCTGCAGTGTGTGCGCCGGACTGGACCCAGGCTCGGACAGGGCAGGAAGAGTTGGCCATGTCCACTGCACTGCATAAATTCTGCACGTGGGGAACAGGGACGGCAGTCTCTCCTCCTCCTCTTCACCACCACCCTCATCCACGCCAGCGGTCAGCAGACGCTACCCCTGGGCCGAGTCAGGCCCGCTCTCATTTCTGTGAATGGTGTCGCTGGCACGCGGTTGGCTGTACGATGTCCCCCAAAGGCCCCGTGGTGAGAGCTTGGTCCCCGCCTGTGGGAACGGTGGGACCTTTGAGGGGTGGGCCTATAGGAAGAGGTCAGACTGCTAGGATTGTCCTCAGGGCGTCCTGGGACCCTGGCCCCCGCCATTGTCCTGTGAAGCCACAGGCCCAAAAACCACGGCCGGAAACCCTGGAAAACATGGGCCAAACACCCTCTTCCTGTGTGAAGCTGGTGGTCTCGGGAGCTCTGCCAGCGACGGCTAAGGCAGCCATGCCGGTTGCCGTTCATACGGTCATGGCCGCGCCCACACTCCGGTGGCAGAATGGGGAGGCTGCGACAGAGACCGCCTGACTTGTAAAGACCGAAACATTCACAGAATCCGTTCCTGCCCCGAGCTAAGCTAAGGGGTTGAGTATTTATCACGTGCAAAGGGGCTCTCCGCACGCTCTGCATGGTTTGACACGCCTGGGCCTCAAACACCGTTGTGACGAAACTACAAGGCAGCATCACTGCCCCACAGCAAGGCGGCTCTGACAACACCAAGCCCGGAGGAGGAGTCTGGAGCCGGGGGAGCGCTGCGCGCTGGGGCTGGAAGCGTCAGCTGGCTCAGTGTGTCCCCACAAGTCACGTCAGGGAGAGAAACAGGTACAGATGTCACCTCAAGCCACGTACAAGGAGGCGCACAGCACCTTAGCCCAAGATGGATTCAAACTGGAGACAACGCAAACGTCCATCAGTTGCCGGAGGGACAGACCTCCTGCCATCCATCCGTGCAGAGAACATTACTGAGGCGATGGGACACATCAGAGGTTTGTGCACTGTGTGGGTGAGTCTCACACCCGCCGTGTGGAGCAAGAACAGCCGGCGGGAAGAAGCACAGGTTCTAGAACGCCAAAGACAACCCAAGCACTGGCGTGGAAGTTTGGACGGAAAGGGGTCCGGGGTCCTCCTGGGGCTGGGGTTGCTCCCTGTTTTGGGCTAGGAATGCACGAAGGTCCATCGAGGGCCCTCGTAAGAGCCATGCACTTCACCGTCCCTCAGCTGAACTTGGACTGGAAATGGAAATGACCTCGGAGGGAGGTGGCTTCCGCAGGCACTCGGGCAGCTCTGCACCCTGCAGCCCCGCGCCTGGTGTGGTACACAGAGAGGGACCCAGGCGCCCAGGGAGAGGTGCTAGACTCGTCCTAGCAGCTGTTGACAGCGGCCCTGAAGTGGAAGCACCCACCACCCCGATAAGAGTAAAACCAGCAGACGACCTGATGCGGCAGGAGCAGGACGCAACGCTGCCGCCGACCTCAACAGACGCCAGGTGGGAGGGGCCCTGCGCCGGGAGACTCTGCAACGCCAGACGGGAGAGCGGTTCAGAGATCCTCTGAGACATGCAGTCTGACGGCAGAGGGTGGCGCTGCAGGTCACGGGTTTCAGTGGGTGTCGGCCTCGGGTGCAGGGCCCTGGGGTCAGGCCGCCCCCGCGCGGACAGGCGAAGCTCCCGCCCGGACGCGCAGCTCACCTTGGAGTAGTCGAAGCCATGCTTCTCCTTCACCCCGTTGCGACACAGCGTGTAGTTGTAGAAGCGGGAGTTTTTCAGGAGTCCGACCCACTCCTTCCAGCCGGGCGGCACGTAGGAGCCGTTGTACTCGTTGAGGTACTTCCCGAAGAAAGCTGGAGGGGCAGGGGGCAGAAGGCCGCATGAGAAGACAGCGAAGTCTCTCTTGGTGTGAATGCCACGTGCCCATGAGGATGAGCGGCCCACCCGCCCCTCTGCCCTGGCTGCTGTGGAGCCAGCAGAGCCCTGGGACCCTTCTTGCTTTTTTTTTTTTTTGCTTTGGTGGTACTAGGGATTGAATCCAGGGCGTTTTCATTGAGCTACATCCCCAGCCTTATTTATTTTTTATTTTGAGACAGGATCTCACTAAAGTTAGCAGACTGAGATCAAACTTGCAACCCTCCTGCCTCAGCCTCCCACACTGCTGGGATTACAGGTGTGCAGCACCATGCCCGGCCTGAGTGAAAACATTTGATTCTGTGATGTCTGGAACAACTGCAGTGACAATTTCTGTGGGTGACAAAGTGACGGATTCTGCTGATACACTGATTTATGGCTTATGTTTATACTGAAAGCAAAACTTTAGTTTCAGTGTAGGTTTATGAAAAATAAGAATATAACTGTTCCCCATTCAAGTTGAGGGACACTTCAGGTTCTATGAACTACAGCGACCGGATGGCTAACCCAAAACGGGCAACTCCATGTGCCGTGGGGCGGCAGGCCTCTCGCGCTCTGCCGGGGGGTGTGCCAAGTGGTCCGGTGTGGTGGGACACTTTTTGGTGGTGTCTGCTAAACTTGAACACGTAACTTGTGATCCAGCAATGTGCAAAGGAAAGTCTCTGTAGGGCCACCAAAGGTCACACACACAGCAGGCTCCCGGGAGTGCATTCCTAACAACCCAGAGCCAGAAACAAAATATACACCCACGAAAGTGGGGAAGCAGAGCCCTGCACTTTCCCACAATGGAAAACTACAGACACGAGAAAGACCCAGTGCCGCCTCTGAGAGCACAGTGTGTCTCAAGCGCCCGATACACACCAGGTGCACAGTGCACACGGCGTGATGCCATTTGCGTGAAGTTCAAAACCAGGCAGGAGGGGCCCGTGGGTTGGGCATGAAGACTGTGGTTATCCCTGGACACGGGAAGGAGGCCGAGTGGGAGGGCAGGGGACTTCTTGGGGTGGTCCTGTCCTGTTTCTTGCTGATACCGGTGGTTCTGTTGGCGAAATCTCACTGGCCTGGACATCTGGGGGTGGAGCACTTTTCCATCCCCACACTTACACCACAGCTAAGCTTGTGTAAGAGAACCCCCCTACTTTCAGGTAGCAAAATCTTCGGAGAAGCCAGGTGGGGTGGTGCATGCCTACAACCCCAGTACTCAGGAGGCTGAGACAGGAGGGTCACCATGAGTTCAAGGACAGCTTGGGCTACATAGTGAGTCCCATGCCAGCCTGAACTACACAGCGAGATCCTGTCCCAGAAAACAAACACAAAAATCTTTTTGAGGAATGAGGAAATAGAATCTTCTTAGTGATCTCTTTCTTGTTCCTTCCTTTCCTCCCTTCCCTTCCCTTCCCCT
>NW_004955445.1:9979360-9982595 GCF_000276665.1 Chinchilla lanigera | reverse complement strand
TCCCCTCCCCTCCCCTCCCCTTCTCCTTCCTTTCTTCATTCCTTCCTTCCTTCCTGGGGAACAAACCCAGGGGCACTCTAACCATGGGCTACATCCCCAGCCCTCTGTACTCAGAGACAGTCTCCTGAGTTGCAAGCTTGCCCAGGCTGGGCCCAACCTTGTGCTCCTCCTGCCTCAGCTTCCCAGAATGCTGGGATTACAGGTGTGTGCCACTATGCCCACTTCAATACTCTTTTGTATTGCATCTTTACCCAGTGAGCATGTGCGCTTTTTAATAATTATAACCCACAAAGCCATTTTTAAGGGATGGGAACATTCGTGAGGGTTTTGCCAGAGACAGAGGTCTTAGCCCAGCCTGCTCTTCCCAGAGGGCGGCACTGGGTCTGCGAGATGCTGAGACTGCTGAGAGCACAAGGCCACGAGTGCCACAGGGGCTGGAGGGATGCGAGAGGCCTGTGAGCTCTGCACTGTCCCCCGGGACCAAGGGGCGCTCTGTGGGTGTCAGTGCAGAACCCAAGGCAGTGTCGGGAGGCAGGGAGGCCCACCGAGGCAGGGGAGCAGGTGGGGGCTGGGCTCGAGGGGCACCGCCTGGGACCCTAGAGCAGAGAGCGGCGCAGAGGCTGCCACATCCTGTGTGGCCTTTCCTGGAGGCTTGCAGGTGGCCGGCACTGCCCAGGAAGGAGGACCCCTCCGGAGCTCAAACAGTGCGCACACTGAGGAAACACCTTGGGGAAGATCTGGGTGAGGGGGACGTGAAAATAGGAAGGGAGGCTCCGACAGCTGACAGCCTCAGCCTCCGGGAGAAGGTGCCTCCCCGCGTGGGAGGGCAGAGCGAAAATAACCCAGAGAACCTGGCACCGTCCTGGGAGGAGGCGGCAGGCACGGCGGCACCATCTGAGGCCTGAGTTGCTTCCAGTATTTAAAAAGTGAGAGGTAATTAGGTGGCAGGTGCCTCATTAGAGTGTGCCTGGCTGGCTGTCAGGGAGGAAGTGCCTGAGATCCAGCAGGAGGCGGTGGCCGGGTGGCGGAAGGCCGGCCTGGCCGCCTGTCTCTGTACCCAGCCCCAGGGTCCCCAGGACACATCCGGCAACGTCCGGAGGCCGGGACGCTGCGAACCCTCCACCGATGCACAGGGCAGGCGGCTCCCTGCGAAGATGACCCCGAATGAGACGCTAATGGCGCTGGAGCGGAGAAGCCCGATCCCACTGAAGAGCCCAGCCCTCCGGCACCTCTTAGCTCTTTAGTGCCACCTCGTGAGGGCCGAAGGGGCCCTGCCGAGCCAGTTCGGCTCAGGGCACCAGACCTACTAGACCCTGACCGGCCTCCCCACGCAGGGCCCGACCCTGAGACGCCCGGCTTTCCACCTCCCCTGCCCCGGGGACAGGGACAACGGGGGAGCGGGCAGACACACGAGGGCTCTGCTCCACAGCTGCCTGCGCAGGACGAGGGTGGGGCTGAGCCCGGTCGCGGGCTGAGGCTCGCTGGGCCCTGGCACAGACGAAGGGCGGCTTTGGGGGCTCACTGTCCCCTCGCCTCTCCTCCTGGCAGGCAGCGGCCCACAGGAAACTGGGTTCAGGGGGCCTCGAGTATGCGGCTTCCTCGGACCCAACCCTGGGGTCTGCTCAGGACACTCCAGGGCCGTGGCGTTCCGGCGCCGGCACCTACCTCAGTTTTCTTTTCCTGTTGGCCCAGCAAGGAAGGGGCGAACTCCAACCCCCTCCCCCAGGGAGCAAACAACACTGGCGATGACGGAGAAGTTTCCTTCGGAAACAACTGAAGTCCAAAGAGCTAAACAAGAAAGATGTTAGGTAACTAATACAACCGGCAGACGCAGGTGTGGTTAAAACCACAATGGCGGCGGACGAAAGGGGTGAGTTTGGGGCAACCTTGCGGGGTTGTGCAGTTTCACACAGCCCTCTGACAGCTACGGCCACGCCCTGTGCTTGCTGACATTTGAGCCAAGGGTGGATGGCACACACACGGTACGTGCTACACAGCGTGCGTGCGCAGCGGGCTCTGCCGTGGAGGTTGGCTACGCGCGCACCGTGTCGCCCGTTCACACGATGACAGAATACCCAGCCACACACTTCCCAGGTCTCGTCCCAGTGTTGTGGGAGCCTGACTGCAGTATTCAAACACCTGCGGTATGCAGCAGCCACAGGCACAGGAAATACAGGGTGATGAAGACGGCGCAGTGGCGGTAACTGTGGTGCAGGATGGGAAGGAGAATGCTTGGGCAGAGGGGCACCGTGAGATGCCTTGGAGGGTACCCCTGGCCCGGGGCTCAGAGAAGGCTTCAGGAACGATGAGAAGGAATCCACAGGGATAAGGGACAGGAGGGAAACTGCTCCAGGCACAGGGACCTTTGAGGTGCAAAGGTCCTGAGGCAGGAACAAGCGTGGGGCATTTGAGGAACCTGAGGAGGACAGAGAGGGCAGGGGGAGGGGACCTCACTGGGACAAGGGCCCAGATCACCCCAGGTCCTGGAGGCCACGGCGAGGAGATACACATGTGCCCTGAGATGTGTGCGCCAGGTTTTGTGTTTTATGTGCGGTTTCTGGAGACACTCCCACAGCATTTGATGTACTCTGAGAGGAACCCAGGACCACGAGACACAGAAGCTGCTGGGGATTTCACACCCTCCGTCTGCAGAACGAGCGGAGGAAAGGTGTGGGGCTCTCACCCGGCCTCCTGAGCCCCTGCTCATGACCCCACAGGTACCGAGGCCCAGGTCTTCCTGGGGAGCCTGTGGCTCGGGATGCTAAGGAGCTTCCCTCCTGCCGGCGGAGGCCCACCCGGGCCACTGCTGTCCAGCACCATGGCGTCAGCGCCTCCGCTCTTTCTTCTTGAAGGACCTGCGCCTCTCACAAGAGCTCTCCTCTCCCACCCCGACAAATCCAGAAAGAGTTTATTATGCAGGCTCCACAGGCCCGAAAACAGGGCTTCAGTCAGAGGCTTTTAGTGCCAAATTAGATTTTGCTCTCATTTGATTAGATTTCCCCAAGGCAGCTTTTAAAATGGTTATTCGGGCACCAATAGAGGTGGGAGAAGCAAATTAGCATGGGCCCAGAGCAGGGGGATCCAGCCAAGAGAAAGAGCTGGAATTAAAACCAAGATTAAAGGCGCAGCCCGAATCATGCTGGAGCTAGGAACTTGGGCTCGCGGAGCTGGGTGGGCCAGGATGCTGCGAGAGGCGGCGATCCTGGAGGTGTGCGGGGTGGGGGGTAGGTGTGGG
>NW_004955445.1:9920788-9971385 GCF_000276665.1 Chinchilla lanigera | reverse complement strand
AAAAAAAAGAGAAGCTCTGAATCTGGGTTTTTGGTACAAGTTTTAGGTTTTAAGAAGCACCTTATAATGAAATAGAACACATCTGGGCCGGATGTGGTGGTGCATGCCTGTACTCCCAGTCCTCAGGAGGCTGAGACAGGAGGATCATTGTGAGTTCAAGGCCAGCCTGGGCTGCAAAGTGAGCTCAAGGTCTGCCTGAACTGCACAGCAAGACCCTATCTCTAAAAGACACACATGCGCGCGCGCGTGCGCGTGCGCGCGCGCACACACACACACACACACACACACAAAAGAACACATTTGGGGTTGAAGGGTAGACTCAGGCTGTCAGCTTTGGCTTTGCAAGATCCAAAATTGGCCCCAGTGGGTGCAAAATGAGGCAGAGCTGGCCCAGGATGAGTTTTGCTCTCACCCTGCCACCAGAAGGGCCTTGCGTTGGGCGGTGTTTGCCATCTGTCTGGGCTTCCTGGGGGCTCCTGGTCCAGGCAGCAGGGAACAATCCCACAACCCTGGGGGGAGCCGGGGTCTCCTGAGGAACAGCAGAAAGTGAGAAAAACGTCCTTCTGCGAACTCTAGAGCGCTATAAATATTAGATGTGAGATGCCACAGGCCTGAATCTTTGTTTTTTTTGGCAGACAAATTGGCTGAGGAGGCAGAGCTGGGAGAAATGCATTAAACCCGCCCAGAGCCCCACAGCTGTGGCTGGGGCACTTCTGAGAGTCTGTAACCAGATCGCTTTCACTTTGGGCTGCTCGCGAGGTTAGAGCACCAGCAGCTTCCTCTGCTTTGGAAAGGACACCGGATGCAAACTGGCACACGGAGCGGTGAATGAAAACTGCCAAAGCTCTGGGTGCCAGGGGCGGGGTCCTACCGACCTGACGACCAGAGAGAGCAGAGGAAGCAAGGGGGCCGGGTTCTGCACACAGAAGGCAGGGGTGCCGGCTTCCTGGGAGAAACATCCCCCTCCCGCCTGGCCCCTGGGGAGGCTGCCTCTGGGTTTCAATAGCAGGCATCTGCTTTATTTTGCTATCCAGCACCCATTCTCCTGTCTGTATGTCTGTTTCTCTCCCAGAGAAATTCCCAGTATTGGGAATTGAAGTTTTGCCTTTGTCTTGAGCTATATCCCCAGTCTTTTTTAAAAAAATTCTGATACAGGGTCTTGCTAAAATGGCTAGGCCGAGCTCTAACTTGTAATCTTAGCTGGGCGTGGTGGCGCATGCCTATAATCCCAGTACTCGGGAAGCTGAGGCAGGAGGATATTGTGGGTTTGAGGTCAGCCTGGGCTACACAGTGAGTTCAAGGCCAGCCTGAATTGCAGCGAGACCCTGTCTCAAAAAACAATGTCCCCCCTCCAAAAAAAAAAAAATGCATAAATCTAACTTGAAATCATCTTGCCTCAGCTTCCCCAAGCACCAGGATTCTAGGCTCTTCTGTCTTTTTGTAACTGTGCCTTCTGTTGGCAAAAGAAGGAACCAGTTTTTCCTCTCCCAGCCTTACCTGTTCTGGCAGTTATTTCCTGGCTAGGAGCATGATTTGGGCCTGGCCAATCAGGTAATCCTAGTTTCTCCCTGGCTCCAGTGATTGGCTGAGGGAGAGACATATGACCCTTGCTGAGCCAATGAGAGCCTCCCCTGGGACTTTCACTGACGCCAGGGTAAAGAGGCCTCCCTCTCATCTCAAGGGTCATTAAGGTGATGAGATAGCACTGTGGGGGTCACCTTCCACCACAAACGAGAACCTTCCTAAGAATAAAGCCAACCCCAAGCAAAGAAAATCCAAGAAGCAGAGAGCCAGCATTCTCAAGACAGTATTTGAGCACTCGGATCCAGCAAAGTTTGAACTAATTTCAAATATGTTTTTTGACGCCAGACAAGGGAGCTATAGATCCAAACTCCAGTTTGTCCCTACTTTCCACCTACTTGAAGGCTCAGGCGTAACAGTCATCCATTCAGAGGGCGATCATTACTCAGGAGACAAAGCAGGGTGTCGTGGCAGAGAATGACAGCAGCTGGAGCGGGCATGCTCATGGGTACAGCCACGTCGGGGGAGAGGAGGGGATGGGCCGGGAAGTTCTCGAGGAAAGAGAACTTGGTGACAAGCAACAGTGTGAACAGTGAGTTAGATGGAGACAACCACAAATGCAAAGGTCCTGGGGCAGGAAGGGCCTGACAGTGTTTGGGGAACAGTATATAGGCGGGGCAGCCTGGGTGCTGTCAGAAAGGGGGAGAGAAGTAGGAGGTGTAGACAGAGAGGTAAGAGGGCCAGGCATGAGCTGTGGGTTTACTTGAAAAGCAGTGGGCAGCCAGTGGAGGGCTTTAAGCAAGAAGTGACGTGGTCTGATTTCCATTTTTTTCCCCCACTACCGGGAATTGAACTCAGGACCTTGCACTTGTCAGGCAGATCTTGGTGCCATTGAGCTATATCCCTGGTCCCCGATTCCCATTTTTCAAAGCACCATCCGGCTGCTCAGTGGGGAGGAAGAACAGTTCATTTCTGGGGAGAAGCAGAGACAGGCAGATACCCAGGGCCTGGGTGCAGGGCCATCCCTCGTCACGCCCCTTTCCAAGGTCCTGCCGCCCACCTGCCTGCTCCTGGCGGGACTGCTGCTGTGGAACACGGCTGGGTACAAGGACCCGAGGCCCCAGGGCCTGGCTGCAGCAAGCGTAGGCCAAGCATCACTGAAGGTGGTGCACAGGGTGGCTTCCCTGGGCTGCTAACCGAAGCTGGCTTCAGCCACCACACCCCGAGAGGGTCAGGCAGCTCCGGCGGAGGAAAACAGGGACACTCACTGCCTGTGAAGTCAAGCTCGGCAGGGAAGGCTCTCAGCGACAGGTCTATCACCTGCATAGTCACCATCAGGATAAGATGTATCTTAAAATCTTTCCTTTGCCCCCTTTAAAGTGCAGCTCTGCCCAGAAGGCTGGGACGGAGGAGGGGGAGAAAATCCACACGAGGTCCTCAGAGCAAGGTCGGAAGAGCCTTACAGTCGGTGGATATTTAATTATGGTCTTGGAGGAATCTGACACCAACCTGATCCTTCCAAGAGCTGTTCTAAATGCCATTAGACTGATGTCCCACTTCTGTGACAAACACCTTGTAAGGCTCCCTTATTTTCCTGAAGGGAAATTTATAGGTAACAAGAGCTACCTATGCACATCATTTAAAAAAAGAAAAAATAATATATATATATAACACTCTAACTGCAATCTACAAGAAAAAGAAAAGGAAAGCAATTTATAATAAAGGAAGATTTCAATATGAAATTTCTCGAGCACATCCATCAAGGAGACACGACGGAGCGGGCAGATGCGGCAGTTACAAATGTGGCTGTGGGCGTATGGCATTTGCAATTCAAATCCTTTGGGTGTCACTGCCATCAGGGATGGGATTTTCAAAAATAAGGAATAACTCCGGGAAAAGTTCTGCATTCAATTATAATATTCCACCCATTTCCTTGTCACATACATTCCTGGGAAATTCAGGGTATATTAACACTGTAGAAGAAGCCGTCAGTATTTATATACAAAATAGGCATGAAATAACCTACCTACATGAATGATTTAGTCTGAAATCCGGAAGCCACGTGGGAGGCAAGGCATCTTGGAGCTGCGTGGGCTCTCTGGGCAGAGAAGGCCATCAGAGTCGGGCCTCTGTCTGCAGGAAGGTGGCTGCACCCAAGCCTGTATCACCACCAGCAGCAATGCTTTCATAGATTTTAACCTGTAGGGGGCACTGTGCTCCCTTGAGAGCCGCCAGTTAGAACAAAGCTTTCAACCCAGTGACCTACGGCCTAATGCACACCCAGGTAGGCCTGTCTGGTGTTTTTAGTCATTTATTTCTAAAAGGCAGAGCTAATCGTCCACATGTGAAGCCTAGGTCCCTATCTACCTAGCTTGCCCTTTAGCTGCGTGTTCCCTGCCTGGCCCCCTTTCCCGTGTGAGCTCAGCATCCCCACGGTGGGAAGGCTGACAGCAAGGGCAGACACTAGGGGCTCTGACTCCTTGCCTTTGCCAAAACCCCTTGAACCTTCTCCTGAGCCCCTAGAAGGCTCACTGCGCATGCTGGGTGGGACAGGATGGGACAGTGCCGGAAAAGCATGGGGCCCCCTGACGCTGGGACCCCAGTGTGATGCAGGAGAGATCGGGAAGGTTGTGAGGGAAGACAGAGAGAGGAGCTGGGGCTGTGGGGGGCACACCCACCTCACAGGGCTGACCAAAGCTTGTGAAGCCCTCAGCACTGGTCTGGGGAGGGCAGAAGCTCCACAGTAACTTCCATTTTTACCACAGCTGTCATTTATTCTCTACGGTTCATGTGGCTGCATCCCTTCCAAAAATGGTTTTGCCTGAATTAGGCTCTGTCCTCACACCGCCACGGACCTCTCTGTGATGAAGGACGCGCTCTGTATCTGCACCACCCACCACGGAGCCCGTGTGTCTACTGAACGCTCAAAACACTGCTTGTGTGCCCTAGAAACTGAAATGTTAATTTGATTTTATTTTAATTAATTTAAATGGCTCCCTGTGGTTCCTGGCAACCATACTGGCCTGTGTGGCTTTAATCTAACCCTTTCTAGAATGTTCTGGGAGTCCCAGCTGGCGCCTTTTCATGGCTCAGCAGGTAGAGTTTGCTGATCCCCCACCTCAGCTGGCCTGTCCCCCACTTTTGTTTTGACCTCCAAGGCGGTTTCGGGGACTGCCAAGGGAGAGGGGGCTGAGAAGGGGAGAGCCTGCACGGAGCCGACCGGCGAGGCGGGACATGCTGCTTGCACTGAGGACCACAGCCGGGGGGCGGGGTGGCCGAGTTCCCGCTGGCCTGCAGGGTCGCAGCCCTAGCTCAGCACCAAGGCTCCGCAGCCTCAGTGGAGGTGACCTGGTGAGAGAAGGCTGCTACGCTGGGATGTGCCATGTCCCCCTACATCTATGCTAAAGTCCAGACCCAAAGACACACCAGGTGCTTGTGAACTGACATGATCTGAACAGTGGTCTCTGCAGTCAAGTTAGATGAGGTCGCATTTCCTTATGAGAGGGCGAACGATGGATCCAGATAGAGAGGGGGCACACGCAGACAGAGGCTGCAGACTCGCAGCCGGCACAAGCACCTGGGCTACAGACGTTCTCCCCTGGTATCTTCAGACACAGTGCGGCCCTAAGGACACCTGGCTTCTCATTTCTGGCTTCCAGAACTGGGCGAGAGTAAATATTTTTTGCTATCAGCCACCCAGCTTATGGTACTTTGTCACTGCAGCCCCTGGAAAACAAAACACAGGGGCCCGGATGGAGAGGGGTTGGCTGGATGCAAACAAACCTCACCCCAGCATGCGGGGAGCTGCGGAGGCTGCCTGCACCCTCTTCACAGCGGCCGCCTCTTCCCCTGGCCAGGGACCTCCCCCAGGTATGGGCACTGGGGCGGCGCTGCATCGTGGGCCACAGGGCGACTTGCACATGCGCGTCACAGCACTGCCGCACAGACGGGCAGACTGAGGCTCAGGGCGGGGGAGGCCCGGGCCCCAGGGTCACTCAAGAGCTTGTGGCAGAGCCCGATTTGCAGACTCCTGCCTGAGTGTCTCTCTCGCTTGGAAGCACGGTCTTGGAGGAAGAGAGTAGACCGTAGGATTTCCCGAATCCAGCTGGAAGTCGACTGTAGGAGACGTGGAAGTGGCCGATGTGTGGCTCCTGAGGGGGCCTGGGCCAGCCTGGGTCCTTCCAGGGCCGCGTGACCGGCGGAGGCCCAGACCTCCAGGCTCCCTGCTGCTGGAGGAGCACGTACTACGGCGCAGAAGGGGACACCGCGCTGTCACACCAACAGGCGCAGGCAGCGGGAGGCCGAGGGGCAGCTGGGCTGGGGAAGAAGGGGCTGTGTGTGCAAGCGTGTGTGCGCACGTGTGAGCACTCGAGGGGAGAGGAAGCGCAGGGCGCAAGGCGTACGTGTGTGCGTACGGGGGTGCGTACGTGTGTGCGCACGTGTGAGCACTCGAGGGGAGAGGAAGCGCAGGGCGCAAGGGCGGGAGAAAAGCCAGGCACAGAGAAGCTCGCCTTTGTGAAGGGAGGGACAGCTGCACCGGGACCCCGGGGAACAACTCAGTCCTCTCTTCTCTGCGTGCAAAGAAAGGCAGAGATGCGGGAGGGGTGGCGAGGAAAAAGGGGTACAGGAAAGAGGCTGGGGCTGCGGGCCGGAGGAGAGTGCGCATGCCCGCTCCCCACAAAGACCTACTGAGCCCCAGGGACGGGCAAGCACTGTTCTCTGCTCAGGGACTCAGGAGGGGACAGAACGTGCAGCCCCTCCTTCCCTGGAGCTGGCGGTTCAGAAACGAGACAGCCGCGGGGCTAAGAGGGTGGAAGACACAGCCGCGGGGGGAAAGGGTCAGGGAAGCCGGAGGGAGCAAGAACCCGGGTGGGAGATGTCACTGAGGGTGGGAGGCGGACAATAAGCACACACTCAGGCGGGGCCAGGAGCTCTGCGGGACAAGAAAGATGAGGAGGTGAAGGGCCCACTGGGGTGCTCAGGAAGGCTTCCCTGGGTGGTGACACTGGCACACAGCCCCGAGGACAGACCGTGAGCAGGCCGTGCAGAAGATAGAGGCAGGTTCCAGAGAAGGAAAACCATGCTGGCCCTGAGGTGGGTGGGTGCCGCATGTCACAGACGGTTAAAGCGGCAAGGAGAGCCGCTGTGGTCGGAGTGGAGTGACTGAAGGAGAATAACTTTCACACTCTGGGGACAGATGCTCTCCTGCTCTTGCTGAACATGAATGAGGAGGCATGGAACCGGAAGTGCCAGCCGCCATCTTGGGCCCTTGTGCTACCCCTGGACATTTATCCTCCCAAGGGTGCTCATATCTGAGGCCTCCAGTTTTAGGATGAAGTCTCGATACTCCTAAACCAAAGGGTGTGACTCTGCCTAAAGCTCGCCTGTACCTTTAACACTTGGGGTTTTTAACACAAACGTCTATAGTTTGCCAGAACCAGTTACAGCTGGGGTTTCTGTCGCATGGTCCATGGGTCACCAGCATCACCGGTCCTCAGGAGCAGTAGACACAGCCAGGAAGTGCCCTGGCCCCGGGGCCATCAGAATCCACACGGCCCCGCCTCAGAACCACGGGTGCAGAGCCCAAGCGGAACTGCTGAGTGGAAGGATGCACACTTCCGGCTCTGCCAGAAACGAGCAGAGTGCTCGTCCAAGGGCACGGCCGACCTGCGTTCCCATGGTGTGTGTGACTTCCTGTCCCCACACCCTCACCCACGCTGGGTGTGACTGGATGCGGTGGAAGTGGGTAAGACGTGACAGCCGTTCTTGGCTCCATCTGCAGCTCACTGACCACTGCGCGGAGCAGCCCATGCCCCCACGCTTTGCTTACCCCTGCAGCTCACTGTGCCGGAGGCGGTCTGTGGGACGCAGCGCTCCCTGTGGTCGTCATCATCATCATCATCGTCATCGTCATCATCATCATCGTCATCATCATCGTACCAGGCACCCCCGTGACACATGAACCTTCACAAAACCCTCTGAGCTAAGTAACATCCCCGGTGACGGAGGTAACCGAGATGTAGAAGTTAAATGAGCCAGCTAAGCCCTCACAGCCGCAAAGTGGCAGAGCCCGGCTTTGAACTCAGTGAAAGACCCTGCCAAGAGCAGGGAGCAGGCTCCTTCCGAGCACCCCGCAGGACTCTGACGGTGGGTTCACCCAGTGTAGTCAGAGCAGCAGGGGCCTCACCTGCCGCTGAAATGCGCTGAGGGTGGCTAAGGACATTTGATAAAACCTGAGGACGTCTCTTATCCCCCCACGGGTGTCCCTATGTGCGACGCAGGTCCTCCAAGTTGCAGGAAGCCAGACCCAGAAATATCCATTAACAAATTGCTGTTTATCCTGCTTAAACTCGGCGTCTCTCCCTTCATCCCTTGTCAATCTCTATTGCAAACACGGGGAGCGCGCCAAGCAAGACGATTGCAAAATGAAATTGCTAATCTTTTAAAAGATGCAGGGTTTTGTGAAATTAATTAAAGTGATGCTGGAGGACAGCTCGAAACACATGCAAATCCTCTGCCTAATAATAATCCGGTGTCAGAGATAAGTGGAGAGCGGCTATTCAAGAGGATGAGGAAGGAACAAGCTCCTCACGGCGGGGAGATGTGGATGTCAAGGAGTAAGAACGGCCCGGGGAAAGACTGATGAGCTCATCACGTACTTTGGCAAGGATGCCACGGGTGTGCAGCGAAGACGGCAGGTGAAAGCAAGGGTAACCCGTGGTGCTATCACTTAAGTTTGCGGGACAAATCACACCCACCCCAGCTGACACAGCGTCAATTTATTTCCTCCATCAACCCCTTAGTTACAATTAGAGCCCAACCTGTGCTAAGCATCAGCGCGACCTGACATGAGGCTGTTTCCAAGATGTTCTAGTTTCACTTTTCAAGATAAAATACCTAACTGACACATTTTATAAAGCACTGTTTGTTGAGACCCTGGTCCGCATAAGTGCGATCTTTCTGGTGCCGGTCTCCCTCAGTTCCGGCGCCCACCTGTGTACGAAGGGCGGAAAAGCATAGATGACCGAGGTCAGGCACTGTGGCTGAGACTTTAACTTTCCCTCAGTAGCCATTTTCTTCTGTTTTCAAAGAAAAATCATGTTGTCTGGGAAAATGACCGCCAGAATAATGACCATGTTTCCCAGGCTTCTTTGCAGCCAGAGGGGGCCGTGTGACTTAGGTACAGAGAAACAGAGACTGAGGCTTGGACCAATTCACGGGGCAGGGCCCCAGGGCAGCATGGGATTTTAACCGAGAGGAACATACAGCAGGGATTTTGGGTCTCACACACAGCCAAACTTAGATCCAACGTGATCAACTTCAACAGAGGCCTGCTCGGACACAGGTGAGCTTACGGCACGAGCGCCGCAGCAGGCTGTTTGTCATCTGTGAAAGCTCTAAAAGGTTCACCATCCCTGATACGGGGTGTGACATGGTGTAAGACTGCAGAAGCAAACGACTTTCTGTGCTTGGGGGGTTAAAAATTCACTAAATAACCTAATATGTGGCATCCAAGTCAAATCAATCTAAAAGGGATGCTCAATTTATAGTAGTTTTTTTTGGTATCATTTTTCTCAGTCAACAGACAGTGAGCAGTGTAGACACTTAATATCATGCAGTTAAGACCTTTTCACTTTAAATATAACATGAAACTCAGATAGGAGCTTCCTAGCCGCCAGGGTAAGAGGGAAAGCGTAAAAGGTTCGTAATACTTGTTGCTTAATAACCAGGAGCACATCGGTTCATCAGAGTAAACGGACCTTTTTGGAGTCCTGAGCTCTAAAAACTCCAGAAAGCCCCCCGCACAGAGAGACAGTCTATGTACAATGAATACAACGCTCAGTGACAACCCGACAGAAAATGTAAACGTTCTTGCGGATGCCTGCTTACGTTTGATACCACGCTCCTGTCTCCACTGAGGGTAAAATCAAGCACAGACGGGTAAAAGCAGTTGTCTGCAGCTTTTTGGTGATTTGGTGATTCAAAGATAAAGTCTGGGAAACCAGTTTTATTCCTGAGGTCCTTCCTTCTTGTGTCCAACCTGTACGATTGTGAAACACCAGGCTCCCACCCGAAGTCCCCCCAGACGTCAGGAGACGTGCAAGTTTGCGGCCCAGCCCCTCTGTGCTGTACGGCTGCCCTGGCCATTCGTATACCCTGTGCAAACTTTTTTTTTTAGGTACTGGGAATCGAACTCAGGACCTTGTGCTGGCCAGGCAGGCACTTGTGCCGCTGAGCTATATCTCCAGTCCCCTCCATGCAGTTTTAGGGGCCTTCCTGCTCCGTTGGCATCTAAAGGGGGAGGTTTGGGGTGTACCTTTCAGCCAGAGATGGAAAAGGGGGTGTGTGAGGCGCTCCTGCCTCTGGCATGTTTTCTTTGGCCCACAGCAGGAATTTAAAAAAAACTTGAGTTTTATCAACATTTTAAAACATTAGGATATTTCCGCTAAAATTTTAAATGTAAACATAATGTGGAGGTTAACAACTCCCTCAGTCAGGGCTTGAGCCTTCACTGGGTCCCCACCTGTCCCCTGTTCACCAAGGACACAGCTGGCTGTGTACAGCGACCCAGAGGGCAGCAGCAGGCAGGCCAGACTACGCACCTGCATAGGGAGCGAGCCCTTCCCAGTTCCCGCAGCAGGGGCCACTCTGGAGGCGATTCTGGCCGAGGGATGAGGGTACAGGAAACCAACAGCACCGGCCCGGCCGGTTCCCTTCCCGAGGGCCCTGCCAGCCCATGCTGGGCATCTGACAGGACGTGGCGAGCCTCGAGGGCTGCAGGCTCAGCTGAAGGAGGCGTCTGTCCTTCCCCACGTCCCTCCCACCCCAGCAACGCCCTGTCACTTGGATGTAACCTCCCAGGTTACAACATTTGAGCCTCAAAATCTGGTTTCACAGCTGCCCCAGCTCCTTGCCCACGGTGGGGAGTATTTATTTATTTATTTTTAAAATTAAAACAATTTGAATTAATTGAGCTGGAGGATTTTGCAATGGTGCTGGAGTAGGAGACTCCACTACGAGTGCATCTCTGTCTCTGCAGCCGCCCTGATGGGGGAGCCTGGGGAACCCACCCCACGACCCCTGCAGGGTGACAAACGGGAAGGCTGGGGGTGTTGCACCCAGGTTGGCATGCATGAGAAAGAGGTCCATTGCCACGGCGACTCTGCCTCATCCCGGTCATCCCCATGGCGGGTGGTCAGGTCCCCGATCTGCTCCTCTCCAACCCCCACCTCAGTGTTCTAAAACCTTCTTCATGCTGATGGTCTGAGTCAATAAAATAGTTCCCTAGATTCACTAAGGTAGCAGAAAACACAAATTCCTGCATGGCTACCTTGGCCTCCCCATAACCTCATCTCTATTTAAATAGACCCTCCCTCTTTTGGAATGCAAATTTCTTTGAGAAAGTCACTTCGGATCATTACTGCAGACAGATCTGTATTTTCTGCTCTCTCCACACAGAAATGAAAAGGGCTGGTACTGCACCCCTAGACATGTGCGCAGCCCCAGGCTCCACTCCCAGCACCACAAAAAAAGAAAACAAAGCAGACCCAACTTTGAAAGGAAAGCTGTTCTGTGTACGATCCAGGACCATCTCGGGGACCCGCAGTGCGTGGGCCACACCCTGGGCAGCGGGCACTCAGCGAGGTCGCCGGTCCCTCCCGGGGCCCTGCCCCAACTCACCTGTCCGGTAGCCCGTGCTGTTGAGGTACACGGCGAAGGTGCGGCTCTCGTGCTGCGCCTGCCAGGAGGGCGAGGAGCAGTTCTCGTTGTTGGTGTAGGTGTTGTGGTTGTGGACATACTTGCCGGTGAGAATGGAAGAGCGCGAGGGGCAGCACATGGGCGTGGTCACGAAGGCGTTGGTGAAGTGCGCCCCACCCTGCTCCATGATGCGCCGCGTCTTGTTCATCACCTGCATGGAGCCTGCAATGACACGGGGCAGGTGACACGGCGTGCGCTGTGCCTGGTTGCGGGGGCCTGCATCCTCACCCTGTGCCCGCTGGACAGCCAGATGGGGGTAGTCGGGGACAGTCCTGCAGAGCCGCACTAACATTCCTGTGGGTGTAGGTAAAAAGCTGTTTTTAAATGATCTGAGCCTAGAATCAAACTGTTTTACAATATAAACAGCATGTCTTTTCGCAGGGTGTTAATATACATTGATATTTTTGGAAAGCGAGCACCATGTAAACGGAGGGAAGATTACACTTTGCTTTGTTTGGAACTTTCCCAAGAACTGTCCGCGCCTGCTGGAATCCGGTCATGCCACCCGGGGCAGCCCTCTCCGCGTCTTTCTCAGCCGAAACGCTCTGCACCAGACGCACCACCTCCTTGGCCCGCTCGGAACCCACTTCCACTCCCCACCCCTCGTCAAGCTGCACCTCTGCCCGGAGCCCCTTGGGGTCGCCCTGGCTCCCGCCTCTCCTGGGCGCTCATCCCCTGCCTGCAGCACCAGGCTTGGGACTTAACTGTACACCCCAGGAAGCTGTTTCCTTCTTGCCCGTTCTTGCTTCCCAGGGAAGCTGGAAGCGGGTGAGGCGCCAGGGAGGAAGCAGATGAAGGCGTGTAGGAGCTGTGCAGGCAGGCCCTGTGCTTTGCTGACTGCTGCAGGTGGCACTGCCGGTGTGTGGCGCGCAGGAGGCGCTCCACAGAGGAAGGGCAGTGTACAGAAGGGCGCTGTGTCTGGCGCCCTGTAAAGATGAACTGCAAACGCTGAGATCTAGTGAAACGCTTCACAGAGACCCTTTCTCTCCCTTCTAGGGCCAGCGTGGCTTCCCCTTTTCCTTGCAGTTCTCAGCGTCCTCCCGCTACAGACAGGACGGTGTGCTGAGAGCTGGGGGAGGCAGGGAGGACCCTCCCTGGGGCTTCCAGAGGGAGCACAGCCTGCCGGCACCTCCACTTTGCACTTCTGGCCTCCAGAGTGGTGGGAGTAAAATCCTCTTTTAAGCCACCGGTTTGCAGTAATTTGTTTGGATCTGTAGGAAACCCATGCAAGATCCACCGGCATGCGGCGTTCTTGTCTGACAGCCGAGATCACCATCACCTAGCAACTCCCTAGAGACAGGAAAACAACTAACGGGCCTACCTCACTCGGTCCCTCGGGGCGAAGAATGGGAAGGAGATTTATAGGACTTTCACCCCATCGCTACCAGCCAGGGAAGGAAAGAGCCGGAGCTTCCCCGGGGGCCCACAGATCCTATCTCTTCATATCTCCTCGGTGCTTACAACTATCCAGTACCTCCCACTGCACTCGGAGTAAGGCCCGAGTTCCTTCCTGCGGCCCCCTTCCCGCCTTCCTCTGACCTCCTCGTGCTCACGTGCTGGCCGACGCTGCCCTCCTGTCTCCCAGGTGCCCCGGGCTCACCCCTGCCCGAGGGTCCTGCCCCTGCGCTGCGCCCGTCGGGTCCTCCTCCTGAGGCTTGCTTGGCAGGCAGCACTCGCCCTTCTCACTCTAGTCCAAGTCCCCCCACAGCGGGCCCAGGACCTTGAGAGCTGGAGGAGCCCCGGTCTCTTCTGCAATCACCCCAAGCACGAGTGTGCGCCGGCTGGACCTGGTAAAGTCTGGAGGACGGACGGCCCAAGGCTGCTGAGCCCTGCTGTGCCTCCCTGGTAGCTGAGCTGGTTGGCGCTGGCTGGTCAAAGGGCCCCAGAAACCTAGCCCTCCCCCCTCCCGAGGAGCCTCACTGCTGGCAGGAACCCTGCAGTTGCCCACCAGTTACACCCGGGCCCAGGGAACTCTCAGGACGTGTGGCCTTCATGATGGATGTTTTTGCTGCCCAGGCACTTGAAGATTTCTGCCCAGTTCATGGCACAAAGCCGGTTCCCTCCGGCGCACCCCACGGGTGGCCTTGGCCTACAGGCTCAGAGACCACACGGGCTGCAGGTCCCTTGTGCCTGGCATGGCTCCAGCAGCTGGGAGCCGGCCTAATTCCTTCACTGTTGCACCTCCACCCCAGCATGCCGCCTGGCACCTAGTGGGTGCCCAACAAACTTCTGCTGAGGTCACAGAGGAGAGACGGTCTTAGCCTCCTGGGTTGCCACGTAACACAGGAGCCCAAGCGGGTGTGCGGCCACAGGCAGGGCACGGGTGTCAGTGCCCTGCGCAGCGGACTTCTACAATTTGGCCTTTGCACTGAACAAATCATGTGCTCCCTGGTCTGCCACACTCCCCAGCACTCCCTCAGCTTCACAACACCCCGCCAGCTCCCAGCCCCTGCCAGGCCGCAGAGGGCTGGTGCTACCCCTCCCTAATAGAGCTAGGCAGTTAGGACAGCTCCAACTTATCCCTGGGGCGGAGGGCAGTATCACAAGTCAGTTATGCTGTCGTTAGCCGAATGCTTATTGCTGGGTACAAGACACGTATCCCTTAACTCTCCCAGGGGTCCATTTTACAGAAGAGGGACTGGAACTTGGGCTGTTAAGGTGCCCGTCACACCACACGGCCAGGAGGGCGGTCTCAGAACTCGGCTGTCCCACAGAGGAGGTGGACACTGAGTTCCATGCTCATTAGATGGTCCAGGTCCACCACGAGGAGCAGTGACTGTGTCCCAAGGAACTGCCCAGAAGGCCCTGTGCTCTTGGCTGGGCTTCAGTGAGGCCCCGGGCGCGTCCTTGGTGACCCGGAGGTGACTAGCTGGGCACTCAGAGTCCCGGCACTAGACACCCGGGAGAACGGTGGTGTGGAAAGGATTCCCGTTCCCACCGTCTGCTGAACTCCAAGGAAAGGACCAGCTGCAGCCTGAGCACCAGGCAGGTGGCTGCATCAGCTTGGATGTCATCATTTGGTTTAATTTCTTTCTACTTAGGGCTCCTACTTTCTCCTTTAAAGAAGCAGAAATTTTTTCTTTTTTTTTTAAAGAAACAACTACACTGATATAACAAAGCCAATACAGTCCAGGTGGGAGACAGTGGCCGGCATCCGGCAGACATGACTCGCTGCAACCAGACCTGTCTACCCCGATGTCACTTCTAACAGACACCTGAGTGCCACCCCACAGCCCAGCTCCGGAAGTCACCGCGCCCTCCTCTCCTCCCGAGGCCCCTCATCTGTCCTTTGGTTTCTTGAGCACTAACTGTGGCTACTCCTTGAGTTCCCGTATGAAACCTGTCAGCAGAGCCTGGCACTCTGTTGTGGGCATCTATGATCAGACCTGGTCACCTCTTCCCTGGGCAGGTGATCATCCTCTCTCCCAAGGATCCTTCCCACCCCCGCTGCAGCCACAGGGGCCCCTCCTCTGTCCAGGACCTTGTGTGTCCTGTAACCATGCAGCTGCTGCCCCCCTCGTCCCTACTCATGGGCTCTCCTTGCCGTGATGCCCTGGAGCCCTGGAATGTCAGAGCTCCGAGGCCCAGGGTTACCGACCCTGCTCCACTGCGCTAGCCTCAGTGCCTGGAACAGTGCTGGAGTACCTCAGTAGGTGCTCAATAAATATTTCTTACACGTATGAATCCTGAGCATGCCAGGCATAATGAACTCTTTGCCTCCCATTCCCAGGCCACAGGGGAAAGAAAGGAGCAGGTAATACAGAGCCACTCAATGTCCCACTATCTTCAGACTGTAGGGAGGACGCAAGCTGGCTCCTCACCTGGCCGCCAGAAATGCAGGCCAGGCTGCCACCTGAAGAATGCTGGGGAGGTGGCACCCCGAATGCTGTGCAGATGAGAAGAGAGAGGCTCTGGAACTATTTCTTTTTAGCTACTCAAGATTGAGCCTGAGCTGGGCGTGGTGGTGCACGCCTGTAATCCCAGCACTCGGGAGGCTGAGGCAGGAGGATCATTATGAGTTCGAGGGCAGCCTGGGCTACAAAGTGAGCTCAAGGCCAGCCTGAACGGCATAGCAAGACCCTGTCTCAAAAAAACAAAAGGAAGATTGAGCCTAAGGCCGCACATGTGCTAGGCAAGCATTCTACCACTGGCTGCATCCCTTCGCCCCTTTTATTTTGAGATAGGGTCTTGCTAAATTGCCCGAGCTGGCTATGTTCCTGCCTCAGCCTCCTGAGTAGCTGGGTGACAGGCATGCCTTTCTTATTTTTAATGGGCTTAAAACCCAGGTCTTAAAGTGCTTTGTCCTGCTTCCTCCCCACGTGGGAGGGGCCTCGCTGCTGTGTCCTGGCCGGCAGCGCCCTGAGTGTGCACATGCGCCTGCTGCAATCATCCAGCCGAGGAGGGCTGTGTCGCTCTGCCATGCAAGTACAGTTCCACAGTGCCCAGCGACAGCGGCATCTGTGCACAAGCAGCACGATGTGCCGAGCCTCCCTTGGGGGACAGTGACCAGGCACCATAAACCCACATCATGGAAACATATGATCTAATTCCCCGCTAGCCCCGATGCAGATGCTAGCTCCGGCGGCAGGAGGGCCTGGCAGATGCGGCCACGCAGAAATCAAAACGCCAGTTTTCAATATTTCCAACAAAGCCATGCCAGTCAGCCAAACTTACTGTGTTCAACATAAATCTGGGGACAAGCTGGTTTCCTTCTGTGACCAACCTTCCTGCCGCCCTGGGCTGGAGATGAGGTCATCCTGACACCTCTCTATGGCTCTGCCGGCCAGGGGACCTCACCCCTACCCCCACCAATGGGATTTTTAAACTCCAGGGCGGAAACCCTGACTGCCAACCAGTCTGCCCCGTGACACTCAGCTGCCCGCCCCACTCATGAGTGCTTTCGAGGCCTCTCAGTGCGGCAACTGTGTTATTATTTGAGACCTTTCTATTAAGTGACTTGAAAAAAAGCCCTTCCTGTCAACCCAGGTACCTGCGTGAGATTATCGGTACAACATATTTTTGGATGTACAATACAATGAGTCTGTAAGTACTGAGATCAGTGTCAGGGGGAATGCTGAATTAATCTGCTCTTTTTATCACTGCTAGGGATGGAACCCAGCACCCCATGCACTAGACAAGCCTCCACTCCCTGAGCTACATCCCCAGCCCAATTTGTTCTAATGGCCCGAGTCAGAACCACCATTATCTACGCGGACTTAGCAGGTGCTGGGGACTTTCAAGATTCAAAACATGACCCACTTTGTGGCTTTCCCAGGGCATTTCCTGCCCCAGGCCTGCTGCCGGCAGGAGCAGGTACACACCGTGGCCCTGCGGGACAGACTCCTGGGGCCCCCACTTGGGTGGCATAGAAGGCACTGCTTCTGATCAATAGCTAATGAGATGATGGCTTCCTATGTTTTCTTAAAACTACAGGCAAAAAGTCTGTGGTGGGAGGGCCTCCTCGGGGAAGCAGCGGGAGGTGGTTTGGGACACAGGGAGAAGCAGAACCGGAGCCGGTAAGCTCAGGGTCCTGATGGGAATCTACCTAACCATCGTCTCTTTCCTGGATCTCTGCTGTCGACTCCTAAGTGGTCTCTTGTTTTCATCCTTATCTATTTGCTACTGTCTTGACTTGGCAGCCAGTGGGCTCCTTTGTACACAGCATAAAACCCAAAGCCCTCCTGTTGGCCTAGAAGGAAACTCACCCTCCCTGGTGTGGCCCCTGCCCCTCCCCCATAGGCACACCTGCTGCACCTCCTTCCTGCCGCAGGACCTTTGCACCTGCTGTGCTCCAGCCCCGACTCCATTTCTCACTGTCAAGACTCCCTAGATAGCTCCTCCCAAGCTGCGCTGATGAAAGTCACTCTATCCTCCCCTTTCTGGCTTTGTACTGCTTTTCTTGACACTTACGTATGAGTAAATGATGAGAAAATGTTCCTAGGAGACTCACAGACTGTGGAGGGCACCTACTGCAGGGTGAGGGGTGGATGAGGAGTCCAGGGCTGTCTTTGAAGCGTTTGAAAATTTTCGCATAGGGCTGTTTGGCTCAAGGAGAGCTGACTACAAAAGTGCTAACAGTGTGAGCTCCCGCTGCTCGTGGCCTTCCCACCCACACCTTTTATCTGGGAACAGATAACCTGGCAAGGAATGTTCCAGCGAGGCCTCTGGGCGAGGACCCCGGCGCTGCGGAGATTACGGAGCCTTTGAAGGCTGCACAAGAGGGCAGGATCCGGAGGCCACAGCCGGACCTGCCCACGCAGCGTGTATTCCTGGGGCTGAAGAAGCGGTTACTTGCCCATACTTTGAAAAGCAGCACATTTTCCTAGCGCCCCATCACGACTTTAGAGAGCACCCGGCATCTCTGCAGTCACGAGCTCCTTCCTCCAAAACACATTAAAAATGATGCTGCACGGCTGTTTCTATAGAAATGAATATATTAATACCCCGTACCAAAACATTTCTTCCCATCTTAAATTTCCTTGCTGTATTGATTTTAAAAGCATTTAAGACATTTTTCATGGGCCCCTAAAAGCATCCTGGGTCATCAGCACTGCTCCTGCTGGGCCTAAGGGGAAGAGAACTCTGGAGTTTCTGTACAAAGTTCTTCTAGTTTCTTCTTAAAAAAAAAAAAATTGGGAAATCTGCCTGCGCTGGGTGCACGTCCCCTCCTGGCACAATCAGCTGGCGCTGGGAAGCAGCCACCCTTGAGGCGGCCGGGGCTCCCCTGTCACTGTAGACCCTGCCACCCCCGTGAGCCGTGAGCTTCCAGCTGGGGGGCCCTGTCGTTCCGTGACCACACAGGCTGCTGAGTCGCTGCCCACAGAAGGAAAGAGAGGCAGAAGGTATCTCGAGTCCACAGCTCTATCACAGTGCAGCGGGGAGGCCTCGAGTTCCCAGCAAACGTGCAGTGCAGCGGGCAGGATCTCGCGCCTGGTCTCCCTGGGGGCTCTGCAGGGGGAAGAAGGCGATGCCGTGGTGTCTGCGATGACCAGCACACCAGCCTCTCCCTGCATCGGCGCACATGTCACTTGCCACTTTCTACCTGCGTCTGCCCAGGGGCTTTGAGCTGGGCTTTTGTTCTTTCCTGGGGTTGAGGGGCAGGATGTCCAGGCCGCCTGGCAGTGGCAGGTGAGGGGAAAGGGGACGTGACACTTCCGGCTCAGGCCCGTCTTCCCTGCCTGCTCAGATCTGTACACTGACAAGGATCGGCTGCTGAACATGGATGCGGGTATTTCACACACATGTGCACACGCGCGCGCGCACACACACACACACACACACACACACACACAGGCATGCCTCAGATCTAGGCTAAGGCACCTGTGGCTTTTGGGCACCAAGGAACCCTGAATCAAGAGACCAGAGCAGGAGGTGTACGCTGCTTTCAACTACCTACTTCCCTTGTGCCTCTGTTTCCCTCTGTCACAACAGCACATGGATAACTAGGCACGAGGTTCTTTTGACTATGAAATTTTAGGATGATTCTAGAACACTGTATCGCCAAACCCAGCAGGGTGGCAAGGGCTCTAGAGGACAGAGGCTGGAATTTGAATTCTGATCTTTCTACTTCTTGTGAAGCGGATAGATTGTTTCAATGATTTAATGCCTGTACCTCAGTTTCTCCATCTGCAAAGTGGGGAGAGAAACAGTACCTCTTCTTTAGGTTTGTTCTGAAGTTTAACTGGGAAAAACATAGTTTAATGTTGGGTGTAGGGAAAGCACCTAACTCATATTAGCTCTGAAACCTTTCCATGACTATAGATTCCCAATCTGGTCTAACACAGACTTCACACATGGAGCCCCCTGGGTAGACTCCTGCTTGCCCAAAAGTACTGAAAAACTGGAATTGCTAACTTTTTTCTTCAGGCAGGTTTTACATCAATCCACCTTCCCTGCTTTGCTTGAAAAAATAGAAAAAAATGTGGCGTGGGTGGGCCCGCAGGTGGGCAGACCTGAGCACCGGGACGCACGTCAGAAGGGCCCTGCATCCCCGCCTGCTCCTGCGCAGTGCTGGCCTGGCCCATCCAGAGCGGCTGAGGCTGGGGGCACACAGCTCTGAGTCCAGGACCCCTGGCTGATTCTTCTCCAGCTGAAGGAGCAGCTGACGCATGCTGGGAAGGGACTGTTCCCCCATGGCAGACAGTGCGGCAGAGTGGCCGGGAGGGCGGTGGGTTTGGGTCCAGGCCCAGCAGAGCCTTTGCTGGTAGGGCAGGCGACAAAGGGCCTGAACTCTGGCCGAGGGCAGGAAGCACCTGTGTCCTGCGCCACCTTGGGGCTGCTGCCGGGCTCGCCAGGCTGGAGCTCACTTGGTGGCCCCTCAATGCTCCCTGGAGTGTCCACGCTGCAGTGCCATCTGTGTGGGGGCCTGCTGCCCCAGGGGCACCTGCTTAATGGCCACCTTAGGAGAGGTGACTCTCCCAGAACAGCTCTGTCCCCGTGGGAGGCCAAGAGGAATGTCTGGAGGACAAAGGGCGGTAATCAGAGGCCACATCGGGCAGCGGGACTGGGCAGTGGTTAACGCCATGCTCACTGCCGCTGGTGACCATGACCCCTGAGCCTGTCATGGTCCAGGAGAACCGTGCTGGGTTCTCAGGTGAGGTTTCCTCCGATGGTGCACAGGGAGATGGTTCCTGACTCTTGGCTGGTGCAAAAGGAAGTCCAGCACGATAGCTGGTTTTAGCTGTGAAAAGCCGAGGCTCGCTCAGCTTTGGCTCTTCAACCCACTGCTGGAGAGAGCACGCTGCTCTTTGCTTCTCCGCCACCCTCTGCTGGCCCTGGCTGCAGAGGCTTCTGGGAGGAAACCGATACTGTTGTTCTCGGTGCAGATGGGCGGGGGCATGGTGGTCAGTGGGACTCAGCAATCCCTGGCCCCCTCCTCCCAGAGAAAATCCACCAGAAACATTGATTGCTCCTGACCTAACACTGCGGTCCTTGGCGATTGGTCAACACGGTGGGGTCCAGACGTTGTCCCGCTTTTGAGGGGTGGGGCTCGCAGCCACTGGCCTGCAACGCGGCTTCACATCTGTCCGAGGCCCCTGTCTCCCTCCCATCCAGTCTCTGCACACGGTACCACCTGCCCACTCTCAGCCCTGCCCTCCGGGTCCATCAGCCTCTGTCTTGGGCAGTGCCCCACTTGGACAACTGCACTTCACACTGCCCTGCCTGTTCTGCTCCTGTACCCAGGCCGCTCCTCTCCACCAGCAGCTGGGACAAGTTCCACGTACCCAACCTGCTCAGGTGACTTTCCACGTACCTCGTGTGAAATCTAGGTCCACTCACACGCCTACTTTGGTCTGCATGCCCCCCCCCGTCCTCTCTGCCCATCCCCACCCCCTGCCCTTCACTCCCCAGGCCCTGCTGCCCCCGCTAGGCTCCCTGTTGGGCCTGTCGCTGCCCCCGTTGGGCCTGTCGCTGCCACAGGGCTCTTGCGTCCTGCCTGCAAGGCCCCTTCCCCGGTTCCCACCTGCAGGTCTCAGCAGACGCAAACGTGCTACGCCACCCTCGCCGGGACCCTCACTCTCCATCGCTGGTGTGGCCGGGGCCCCAGACCACTCGCCAATATCCGTTTCCCCTTCTTCCTGTTCCCAGGCCCTGCTCTGATCCTGAAGTGCAGGGGCTGGCAACAGGGCCCGCAACCGTCCCTCTGGCCGGCAGGATCTGCTCTCCGACCCCAGGGAAGCCCCGGCAGCCCCTGGCTTAGGCTGACGCTGTCCAGTGGGAGGTGCCGGAAGGAGGCTGGCCTAAGTGGAAAGCGCAGTTGGGCTCCGGACTCCTCCATCTTCCTCCCCGTGGTGTCCACAGGGTGGCCCTGCACTGGGTGGGTCTGTCATCAGGTTCCAGTAGCCACTCACTCCGTTATCCCCTTGGTCTCGAGGTAGGAGTGACCCTCCGTCAGTAACTAGCCTTGGGGGCACCCCATTATCCCCACACCCTAGCACAACACAGTTAAGCCCCCCTGAGTAATCCAAACTCGTATGTGCTCACATTCCTTGGAGATCACGTGGCCAAATAATTTCTGTCCATGTTGCATGTGCCTTGTGGGATGAGGTCTGTAAAGAGTGCTGACTTCACTTGAAGGTCCACTCCTTTTGCCCTTCTGCTTCCTCTTTCCTGTTGTCTGGAATGTGCCTGTGACTGCTGGAGCTCTAGCAGCCATTCTGAAGCACAAGGTGACCTTGAAGATGAAAGCTACACAGTAATAATGATAAAGCAGACAGAGAGCTTGGGTCCCTGATAACCTTGAAGTCATGGTGCCAATCTTGAACTACCAACCTCCAGTTAATTTCACGTGAGCAAGAAGCAACATTCTACCTTGCAGAAACAACCATGACTCTCTATCTTCCTTTACAAGGAGCCAAATCTATTTCTGATATAATACGTTCCTTTCAAACTCAAGTGATTCCCCAAGTGCTGCTGAAATGAGGTTAAAAAAAAAAAACAACTTGCAGGAATGTGCTTAGCAAGAACACCACCAGGGTGGGTCCGAAGGAGGCTCTCTTCCTCTGAGATAACCTGCTCGCACATGTTTTTCTTCTTTGAGTGAGTGGTGGCAGCAGGAATGCTAGGAGGTGGGAACTCGCAGGCTGAGCTGGAAGGCCCTGGAGCCGAGCCGGTGTCTGGAATCTGGGCACGCTGTCCTGGGCCAGCAGCCATCTGGCCCCTGTGGAGCACCCAGCCTGAAGTTCTGAATCCGCCTCCTGGCTATCGCTCTGCAGGGCAGGGTGCGGTTTCCTTGTGTTCGCAGATGGGAAGAGGAAGACGGGGCTGCCCAGAAGCCAGCCAGGCCGTTCTGTTCAAACCTGCCTCGCAGCCGCCTGAGCTGGGGCCACGGCCTGCAGGATCGCAGGGTCCTCTGGGAATCCAGACCCTTGGGCCCAGGAGAGCACAAACGAGTGCTCAAGGCCTGCTGAGTTCCCAGCTTCTCGAGCCGCTGCGTCCCCTTGGACAGTGCCTTGTGGCACTGCACGGGTGCCTGCAACTTCTCAGACCCAGGCCTCCGCACCTCTGGAAGCAGAGAGGTCACCTGGTGGGCTTTCAGGACGAACGCTGAGGTCATCCACACCTCCTCACGCCCGCTCTGCATAGGGCGCAGCAGCACGTCTCACCACCTCGGCAACATGCGCCGCTCCTGCCGACTCTCCCCGCTGCTGAGCCACCAGCAGCTGGTGCCCGGACCGTGGCACAGGCCTCTCTGTGGACGCGTCTCAGCGCAGCCCTCCAGTGCGTTCTCCAGGGAGCAGCCAGAGGGGACACAGTGAAAGCAAAATCGGGCCCTGCCCTTCCTCTTCCCAGCATCCTCCACTGCGGGCCATGTCACGCACCCTGCTCTGCAGAGCCCAGCGGACACTGCCACCCACTCTGACCCCTCTCCGGCTGCTCACCCTGCTCTGCCACTCTGCCCTGGTCTCTGATGGCAGAGCTGCCCCAGGGCTCCGGGCTGCTGCAAATGCTCAAATGTCCCCTTCGCAGTGAGGCCCCCGCTATATAAAGTTGCAACTCTCCCCCCTCTGCCCCCGGCTCCTCGCCTGATCCCTCGCCCTTGCTTTGTTCTCACCACTGGTCACGCTCTTATATGCTGTTGTATTGCTTGTGTATTCACTGTTACAGTGGAGCAGAAGCTCTGTAAAAGCAGAGATTTTGTCTGTTTGCTGCCGGATCACCAGGGTACACAGCGGGTGCTCACTAAACACTTGGGGAACAGATGAGTCTGCGCATCCTGCTGCAGAGATGCCATCTGAGAGAGGAGCATCTCCTGCATGCGGCCGTACACCAGGCCCTCCATCGCCTCTGGCGCCAGCTCCTGTGTTCCTGCAGGGAACCACGTCTACCCCAGTCCCCGTGCTCATGGGTCAAGGGGCTCCAGGGATGTGCAGTGGTCCAGGCTGGCCACCCACTGTGTTACGCCTCGGAACAGCTCAGCGTGGACCAGACATTCCACAGCGCATCAGGCCCGAGAGTCACTTTGGGGACTTCCATTGGCATCTGGGGGAGACAGCCTCTGTCTCTGCCCAGGCATGGCCCACGTGGTGCCCCACAGGCCTGGCCATGCCAGAAGTGCCAGATGGCGAGCTGGCCCAAGCAGGGAGCCAACTTGGAGGAAAGCAGAGAGCAGGTAATTCAAAGGCAGGTGACATTCCTAGATCCAACCACACCTGAAGCTCAAAATATACTTGCACTTTTCATATCCTTGAGTCAAATAATTTTTTTTTTTAAGTTTGTTGGCTCAACCCCGCTTGAGTTTCAAGAAGTCGCGTGTAACAGAGAAGATCTAGACTGGCAGAGAGGGTTGGGAGTCACGGTTTTACATCCGCTTTGCAGCCCTGGCATCCTTTGCCACCCACGATGACACAACTCTGCTCCCCATCCCACGCGCGTGACAATGGCAGAAGAGCCGCGGCAGACTCATGCACGCCAGGCTCGTGCTCCTGGCATTGCTGCCCGCGCCTGGCCAGCTTACCCTGACCACATCGGCCGGAAGGGGACTAGGGTGACCTTGCTCTTCCAGGCTATGAGACTCACAGGGAAAACTCACTCTTAAATGTAACAGTGTAGACGAGTGGCATTCCACAGTGCCGGCCTGGCAGTGCTACAGGAGGAAGGCTTCGGCAGCAGTGAGATCAAACCCTCTCCCTCTCTCTCTCTCTCTCTCTCATGTGTGTGCATGTGCGCGCGCGCACACACACATACACACACACACATAGACACGCCTTAACATCCAGGATGCCCAGGAAGAGCAGGAAGACACATTGCCACCTTCAGTTTATAGTGGGTAAACAGAGGCACAGAGAAGTCAAGTAACTTTCCCAAGGCCACACAGTGAGTAGCAGAACAAGGATGTGAGCCCGGCCGATCAGCCACTCAGTGCTCACCCTACACCCTCACTGGGGGTTTTATTTGCATTTGAGGATGTTCTGAAAGGTGAAGAATTTCTTTCCAGGTATAACATGTTCTCCGTGGTTCATCCAGCTTTGGGGAACAGAGCCGAAGTCTGACCATCTAAAGAGCCCCGGGCACAGGCCCTCAGGAGAATGAGCAGGAGAGCAGCCACCTGAGATTCTGGGGCCCGGGGTCTGGCTGCACCCCCAGCCCCGAGGCACAAGCCCACTGCCGCGTGGCGCCCACGTGCGTGTGTCCCGGGACAAGGCAGTGGCCCGGTGCTCGTGCTCTGTCGCCATCTTGCTGAGGAGGAGTCTTGGGGAGCTGCTCTTTCACCTCAGCCCCTGCCTCTGAAGCTGCTCAACCTCAGTGATAGAGACACCGGCTCGTGGGAAGCAGCGCTCGCTGCCATTTAGAGGACACCGCTCAGCTTTCCAGGTACTCAGCTTTGCAGTGATCGCTGACCCAAGCCAAGGGACACCGGCTTTTCCCCTACGGTCAGGATGCAGAGCTCCCTTTTACAGTAACACTGAAGCTTTGCAGTGGGAGCCAGCTGAAGGAGCATCTTGAGAACCAGGGTGTTGCAGAGAGACTTGTGTTGCAGGCCCGGACCATGCCCGCCTCCTGCTGCCTCGGCCTGCCCAGCCCTGGCAGCTCACTAAAAGTTGGGCCGCATCAAATTAAACCTGGCGGAGTCCCCAGGGCCCCAGCCTCCTTGACCAAAGGGCATCGTGAAACAGGGTCTTGGTTTCTAGGCTTCTCCTCTCTCGCTGCCCAGGGTGGAGAAGCAGCCATGGGCCTGCTGGTCCCCAGCTTATCCAAACTCAAGGGTTTCCCTGAATGCTCTGCAACTATACCATGCACTCGGGCCACTCAGTGAGTGGGAAGCTGCAGGGACAAGCTCCCCGGGGCACGTGACACTTCCAAGAAAGTCCAGGGAGCCAAATGCACTCGAGGAAGGGAGAAAGAACCTTCCATGCTACAGCCCCCGCCCCCAGCCCTGCAGGTAGGAAACCGGACGTGCCCTCTTCCTGCTGTGTGCTGCGCCCGGCCTCTGAAGCAGACCTAATTAGGGTGGACGGCTGCCCTCCATGCTGGGACTGGAAGAGGCCTGGACTGTCTCTGCAGAGAAGCCTCCGGCCCGGAGAACTGTCAGAACTGCCGCACGGATGAGCAGAAAATAGCAGATGATAAATTTTTTAGGACCACCCTCTGCTTGCCAGTTGTAGCAGACTGTGAGATAATGTGTTGGGCTTTTTTGGAACATGCATTATTGATCTGGGTCTGTCTAGTGGTTTATAAAAAGCTCATCAGCCCCCTGACTACCCTTTCCCGCCCCTTACCTCCTGAGGAAGCTCGGCCCGCTTCAAAAGCCGGGTCTGCTGGGGGAGGGAGGGAGGGAGGCTGGCTCGTCCCGGAGGGGAGGACTGGCAGGCACTCATCTGGGCCAGCAAGTGCTCCTGTGGGGAGCTTGCACACCACCGAACAGAGGGCCCTGGTCCTACCATATCACTTCCTGGAATTTATCTTTCCCAAACCGTCACTCTAGTGTGCAAAAACACAGAGAAAAGATAGTCCCAGCAATAGGATTTGTAACAGCAAAAAGAGAATAAATATGCTAGCGATCTGGAAACAACTCAGTGTCCATCCCAGGAAACTGGTTAAGCATAACGGTGAACACTGTGGGCTCTGGGTTCAAATCCTGTTTAACTGCATACTAGTGCAACCCTGGACAAGTGCCTCCACTTCTCCATACCTCAGTTTCTCTGTTTGTAAAACCGAGAGAACGATTCTCTGCATTTAAAGTCAGCTGTGGTTTGGCTTTTTTTGTCTTTTCCTCCACCCTCACCCCCCACAGTGTCTTTCCTTCTGTTCACTTATTCTGTTGGTTTTATTAAGAGTCACAAACATAAAACTGCAGGCAGATTCAGCCATGAGGTGCAGGGGCTCACTCATTATTACCTGCAGGGTCAGGCCCCAAACTCAGGGGCTGCCCTGATTCTTCTCTTTTGCTTAACCTCCAATCCACCCGCCTGCTCCCTTTCCAAACAGACAGCCAGCTGGGCCTCGCCCCGCCAGCTCCGCGGCGCCACCTGGTCCAAGCTTCAATGTGAAGCTCAGTTACGGCACCAGCCTGCCCTGGGCCCCGCAGCCTCTGCTCCTCCTCCTGGCCCCCCAATCTCAGCGTAAGGGCTGGAGAAGAGTGCTGGGACCTGGATGCGGTTGTGGTACTTCTCTGAGGAAGGCCCTGCTTCTGTGTCCATTGCACTAGGTCCCTCACCGGGAGCCAAGTCAGCTCTCGGCCCCTCTCTCCGTGAATGGCTTGCGCCCTGCATGTGGGCTCCCTGGCATGATCCCTGTCCGCTCCCCAGCACCTGGCACGCTGTGTTACACAGAGCTGCTTCACGAATGGACATCTGGGGCATCTCGAATTCCCCAGCATCACGACAGAACAGCTCGAGGGGCCACACAAGGTGAGACCAGGGGCTGCCCGCGAATACAGTCTGTGAAATTCCACCAGACACAAAACTCACATTCTCACGGCCACAGTCTGCAGACTCCCTGTGGTTATCAAATGTACCTCGTTCTGATTGCTGCCGGGAGACGGGGATCCTACGTGTCAAACTGTCAATAAGGCTCCGGGCTCTGGTTGCTTCCTGGCTGCAAATTCCTTTCACACTGATAAGCTCCCCGAGAAAAATCTATACTTGTGATCATTAATACAAATCATTGCAAGCAGTGACTGGGTTTTCTATAAAGAACCTTTTGGATAGCTAAAGACAGAATCAGGTTGCCAGCAGCAATATTCTGTTGTCCTCTGAGAGGGGACGGAGGCAAAGGGCACGCCTCTCGCCTGATCAATGATCCATGGTCCTTAGCACAACTCCCTAGCGCCTCGAAGATCTCCATCTTCTCTGTCCACTCTTGTGTTCTACTTCGCTTCTCCAGGCTCCAGACACATTGGCCCTTTTGGTCCTGCCTCTGGACCTTTGCACATGTTGTTCCCTCTGCCTGGAACACTTTACTCTAGATTTCCATACCACTTTCTCACCTGACGATGATAAGGGAAATATAATTCAAAGGAGCAGGAAAATGCATATGGCAGGCAGCATCCAGGGCAGCAGCTCCAGCACAGGTGGTTACAGAGCACCTGCAAGGTGACTGTGCCCTCCTGAGATGCGCCCTACGTGTGAAACCCGAGGCAGATGTCAAAAACTAGCTAAGAGCATGCAAAATACTTCCTAAATATTTTTTATACGGACTACAAGTTGAGGTGATACTAGTTTGGATATACTGGGTTATTAAGATGAATTCTACCAGTTTCTCTTTACTCTTAAGCAATGTAGCTGCTAGAAAGTGCAAAATTGCATTTGTCATTTGCATCCATGACTTGAATTACATAGTCGTCCCTCGTTCTCCAGGAGGGCCTGGCTTCGGGATGCCCCTCCGGTACCAAAACCTGCAGATATGCAATCCCTTGCACAGTCGGGCATGGTATTTGCATAGAACCCTTCGGCCATCCTCCATATATGTTAAATCACATCTAGATGACTAGCAGTCTCGAATCCAATGTTAATGCTAGGCAAATACTTCTGTACTGTTTAGGGAATCACGCCAATGGAAAAGATCTGTACACCTTCAGTACAGATGAAATTTTTCCCCTATATTTTCAATGCACAGTTTGCTGAACCCACATGCGGACATGGATCTGGGGGATACAGAGGTTTATTTCTATGGGAAAGCAGTCATGTAGGGTTTCAGTGGAGAGATGGGACCCATAGAATCAGAAAATTCAAGGGGAGAAGACATGGGATAAAGAGAAAGACAGCTGCAGCTGGGAGAGATCCCACAGGTGAGCAAGTGACAGAAGCGGAATTTGACCTTGGGGGCAGGAGGTCTGGCTGACGGGACTCCAGAGGGCCCCCTCTTGTCAGCAATCTCCTGCTGCTGCTGCTGAGGACCAGGTGGGAGGAGAGCCCGAGGCCTTGCTGAGGAGGGCGGAGGTCAGAGGATGCTTTAGGTGGTGGTCCAGGATGGGGCTGGCTGGGGAAATTGCGTGAACATCTCTCCTCTTTGTGATTTTGGGGAAGTTCAGGAATGGTTCCGCATTAGAAGACTAGAGACTCCTTCACCTTGAGGATGGGCTCTGAACCCACAACTTGGGGGCCAACCCAAGAGGGTGCCGGTTCAAAAGCACTCAGAAGGGAGCCCTCGTCTCCCCGCCTGCCCTGCCCCGGGCGCCTCTCCGGAGCCCCGAGACGCTCTGCGGGTGGGGGGCGCTTACCCAGCTCCACGTCCTGGTCGTCAGTCAGCACCAGGATGATGTTGGGCCGGATGTTCCTGCGGTCCCTCTGGAAGCGGCCCTTGAGGCGGTGGTGGGACAGGAGGGCCGAGCTCCCGCCCAGCAGGGAGCAGACTGTCGTGGAGAGCAGGCAGAGCAGCAGGCTGGGGGGCGCCATCTTCATTTTTGGCCAATCCGTCACGCCTCTGGGGATGCGGGGTCTGAAGTTGCGTCTTGGGGATCTTATCCTTCTGCCCCTTCCCTCCTGATGCACCACCTAGGGGCGAAGGTCAAGAATCGGGTCATGGTGTATGTCCCGCTCGTTCTGCACGGCGGCTCGCCGGTGGCTGGTGTAGACCATGAGAGTCCTGCTCAGGGCCACATCAAGCAGACACCAGACTTGGCTACTAAATACTTGCAATTGGCATGGGGGCAGGGGCAGACTGGCAGCAAAGTCCCTGCGACCCCTCTGAACTCTCCCCAGGGACAGCTTAACGTGTGGGTGGCAGCCCAGACCCTGGTCAGTGACCAGCCCAGCTCTGAACGTTACCTCCGTCCTATCCAACAGACCGATCCAACAGCAGGCCAAGCAGTGGCTGGTCCAAGGGGCCAGGGACATTCCTGCCAGCTTGGGGCAGTGGACGGTCCCTGAGGTGTGGACCCCAGGCAGGAAGGGGCACCTGTAGGCTTTGGGCTGCACCACCTGCTGACTCCCATCACAGACCAGTTCCTCCTGGGCTTGGTGTGCCCACCAATAACCCAGGGAAGAGCCTCAGTTTCCCCATGAATAAAAGAGGGGGACATGGTCATTATGAACTCAGTCCACATGAAGATGTAGCAAAGCCCCTTGGCAAGAGATCGCAGAGCTGGACTAAATGGGTTCCCTCAGGTTTAAGTTACAGAAGAAACAAAATGACAAGAGAAAACAGCGGGCTACAAGGGAGAGGGAGAAGAACTGCGACGTTCTTCCACGACCTCAGTCACCGTCTCGTCCCCAGGTCAGACCAGGCCACAAGTCCAGCTGAGGGAGCGGAGATGGACAGCAGACGTGGCCAAGTGGGTCTCTGATCTGTGCTCCGGCTCTGCGCTCTGCTAAGGAGTCGGGACGCCAGGACGCATCATCATGGCTGTGACCTTCAAGGAGTCTGGTCCCTGTTGTCGAGTGGAACCCGGCCACCACCACAAAGCCTGGGCTCGGGGCGCTCAGCAAGGGCTCCGGGTCCTGCAGGGGCTGCGCTGCCTGTGTCCTCTCTCCTGGGGACAGCAACAGCTGCTGAGGTTCTCCCCACTGCCCCGCCCCACTCTGCACTCTACTGGGGGGCAGTGAGGGAGACCTCCCTCCAGTGAGGGTCAGGTCACGGAGCAGGATGACAGCCGCTCCCTCCCCAGGGCACCCGCGCCTCTGCCTATGACCAGAGAGCTGCTGTCACCCTCCTGCATCTGGTCCCCCCGCCCCAGGCCCAGGGTCGTAAGGGTTCCTCTCTGCTGCTGGCTCCTGTGCTGCCCCTCCCCTTGTCTCGTGGTCTGCCTCTCAGGGTCCTGACCCAGGCCTGGATGCGGTGCGAGGCTGCCCAGGATGGCCTGGTCCCCTCTGCCATCTCCTCCTCCCGAACGGTGGCTCTGCACACCTGGGACGGGCGCCAGGTCATCCCTGCAGACGCCAAGGTGACAGCCCACAGACAGCCCTGGGGGGTGCAGTCCCAGCGGGCACCTGCGCGGCTGCAGCTCAGGGGCCACCAGGTGGTGCTGGGTAACAGCGTGCACTCTGGAATTCCTTCCAGAGCGATTTCGAGTGAGGAGCTTAACAGCTCTGTGCCTCAGTTTCGTCAGAGGCAAACTGGGTGTGGAAGATTTAAGGAGTCCCCGCAGGACACTGAGGCAGAGCGCGGGCCCTGCGGCATGGGGCTGTGGTCACTCTCCTGCGGGGTCTCCTTCAGGCCCACGTCAACCCCCGGCAGATACCATCACCTCCTCACCCCAGCTGAGGAAACCCCGGCTCAACCACTGTTCTGCAAGCACCCGAGAAGCCCTGTGCCGCTCCTCACCTTCAAGCTGGGTGCCCAGCTCTCCACTCAAGCAGCGCCCGCCTTCTGCGCCCTTTGGTGACTATTTGCTCACTGCACTTTAAATGGTCTTATTTGAAAATAAAACTACAAACACACAGTTTGGAAGAATAAAACATTCTATCTACCCAAGCATAAATGGAAAATGGGCATCGCTTCACGTGGAGCTAATCACATAAATAGAGTCGAAGAAAGCTGGGCTGCGGCGGCCCCGCGCCCTTCTCAACACTGGAAGCCAGGCCCCCGGCTCTCCACTCGGGTGCTCTCGTTAGCGCAGATTAGCAGGTGCGGAAAGGAGTCGGCAGCACATTAGCACCATCCCAGACTTCCCGCTGCGGGCAAGGGGCGGCGCTGAGGGCTGACAGGAGAGACGCCGGAGCCCACCCCTTGGTGTGAGAACCCCCCATGACGACGGGATGCCCTCAACACACACTGGGATTCTCTGCACTCGAAGCTGTGGATGTGCTGATTGCACTTCCACGTTCCTCCAGCTGCACAGCCACGCAGAGAGGATAACACGCAAGGGAGATCCCCAGGGGTGCCCTCCACAGGCCGAACCTCTCCCACCACAACTAAGAACAACAAATGCTTCCTGAGAGCGCTTGGTGCCCCAGCCACTGCCTGAGCATCTTACAGGTGTCCACCTGTTGTTTATTCATTGATACTAAACCCATTTAACAGATGAGGAAGCCAAGGCCCAGTCACCATCATTTCCCCATGAGATCACGTGGCAGAGAAAGGTTCACATTCATCTGCCTGTTCAACAGACCCCCTGGAGGCAAATCTGGGAGCAAGTTCCTAGGAACACTGTCTTAGTTACTCTTCTCTCGTTGCTGAGAGAAAACACCTGACACCTGAAGTGAAAGGAGGAAAGGTTCATGTGGGCCACAGCTTGTAGAGATTTCAGCCCATCATTGGCTGGCTCCAAGGCAGGGCAGCAAGACAGGCAGGCATCACAGAGCAGGAACAGCTCATGGCGGGCAGAAGGTGGCAAAGCAAGCAAGAGACAAGCCTCTTTCCGTCCCTTCTATTGTATCCAGGCTACTGGGACTAGAGCAGTGCCACACCAATCAGTGGGCTGACTTAGTAATCACCTACCTTTAATCCTAGCAGTGCACCATGAATCAATCACACACTCTAGGTTCAGCCACCTCTGAAAAAGCCCCACCTATGACCGCATGAGGCTTTGGGGGCCATCGAGACACACACCATAACGAACACCCTGGCTTTAGTTTCCTCCTTTGCCAAATAAGGCAGCAGGTGGCCAGGTGTTCTCTGAGGGCCTTTCTGGCTTGGGGGCTGCACTGTGTGGGTACGGCGGAGCCGGAAGATACAGTGTCTTGGGAGTCCTGGGCCAGAGCGCTATCAGCTGGGTTTCTGGGTTCCGGTCCCGGCTCCCTCCCTCTTGGTCCCCCTCCTCCGGAGGGCCTAACCTGCCAACAGGACGCCCTTCCTTCCTGCGGATGGAGTCAGAGCTCCGCAACCAGGGCGCAGGGTAACAGGAGCTAATTATTTCATCAGATCAAGTCATCAGTGGGTCGATTTTTGATGAATTCCCCTGGCTCAGACTCATCCTGGCCTCGTGCCAGCCTCTCTCCGGATGCTGAAGGAATCAATTAAAAATGACACAAGGGATTCTGCACGCGCCCCCTTTCCTTCTTAGTAAAACATTCCAAGTGGCTGTCACGGGAGTCTGTGGTGAATCGCATAGTGCTGCTGATTAACACCTGAGCCACCCCACAGACACTGCCTGTCCTACCCGCTCTTTGGAGGTCTGTCCAGCACCTCCTCTTTGTCCAGTGCTTTCTCACAGGACTCAGCGAAGGGCCCCAGACCAGCAGGACATCTCTGGGCGCAGCTGATGTCCCGAGTACTTAGAGACAGGGCTCCTGCTTCTGAATCCATCTGCTGATCTACAGAGGGTCTTGGGGTGATCGCCGACCTCTAGTCCTGGTCACCACAGCTGTGGGGAAGCGGCTGGGAACTCACCCGGGCCTGCCCGGAAAGACCCAGATGGGCTGCTGTCACTGAGGATCCCCAAATCTGACGAAAGACACAGAGAGAAGTTTGGATCAGGCAACTGAGGGTGTGGGAGAGGAAGTGGGCAGAGCAGAAGAAGGCCCGGCTCAGACGGCGGCTCCTGACAGGAGGGAAAAGGAACCGCAGGGTGGGTAGAGATGCCGGCGAGCAACTGACCCAGGCCCCCTGTGTTCCAGCGCGCTCACCACCTAGCTCTCCCTCTACTTACAGACATTACTAAGGGCCTGGCGTGTGTGAGGCAGGACAATCTCGTCTACACGGTGCTTTGCTGCGTCCAGCCTCCCTCTCATGAAGCAGCCAGGAAGATCCTGTTCCAACAAAGCAAGAGCCTGTCTTCCTCTACTAAAAGCCCTGAACAATCTACAAACCTTCCAAAGGCCCACTACGACCCTAGCGATAGACCTGACCTTACCCCTTTCTTTCCTCCCTCACCTGGGTCCAGCCATGCGGCCTCCGCATTGCCCCTTGAACATGCTGAGTGGGCCCAACCCCAGGACCTTTGCACTTGTGATTTCTTCCACTTGGAACCTTCACCCAGATACAGTATCTTCATGGCCCTGTCCTCACCTCCTTCTGATCCACCTTTGCACGCTGAAACTGAAGTCTCTGCCCTCTCTGGTAGCATTTACCACCTCTGGCAACTGGCTGTTTTACTTATTTCTGTCAAGTCTCTTCAACAGAATGTCACCTCCCTAAAGGCACAGGTATTTTTCAGCATTGTTCATTTCTGTATCCCTAACACCCAAAACAGTGCTTGGGACATAGCAAGCACTCAAAATATTTATGGATGTGACTAGGAATTTTCTCCCTCCCTGCTCCTGGTAAGGGCCCCTCATTGTCCTGAGAGACCATTGTTGCTTCCTTCCCCCTTGCCTAGGGGGACTACCTGACCCAGATGGAGCCAATCAGCACAACCCATCTCTCTAGCTCCAGTGATTGGCCCAGACACAGACATGTGATCCAGGTCTGGCCAATGAGAGGGCATCCCAGACCATGGAAAGGTTACTGTGGGTGCTAGAAGTGGGTGAATCTTGTGCTGGTGGCAACTGCCAACTGGATACTCAAGAGAAGATTCTGGTGACACGGGGCTGTGCTATTGTGTACCCTGAAGGCAGTTACAGTTAGGAGGGCTGGAGGAGAGGCTGGGCACTTCCAAGGCACCCTCCCCGGCAGGTTGCTGGGCGCTAACCACACCGCTCTGAGCAAACACTCCCGCCATAGCCCATCCAGGCATTGGTATCACTCATTTTCTCATACTCTGCTCTTGCCGTTGCTGGAGGGCACCACACGCTTCCTGCCAGGCCCCAAGCTGAAAAGACATGGAAGCAGCATGGCCAAGGCCACACTTACATTCTGACCCCAGGCCCACTCTCCATGCTTGCTTGGAGACCAAGGAATGATAGGAGGGCCTGAGGTTATGCGCGCCGTAGACAGGAAGAAGAAAGGGGAACTGCTTGCCTGTGGACAGCCGCGGAGGGCTACCCGGGATGTATTAACGGAATCAGGGTTGAGAAACCTCATAGGAGCCAAGTGCGAGAACCCACAGGATGTAGAGAAACCCTGAAGAAGAGGGCAGAGCACAGGGTGCTCCAGGCCGGGAAAGAGTCTGAGCCAACAGCAGGCAGATGGGAGGGGAGAGGCCAAGGGGGAGGGCCGGGACTGTGTGCTCTCGAGCCTCACAGCTGGGAAGTTTCCAGAAGCACAACACACACAGGCACCTGTTAAACCTTCCACTCCCTGGCATCCCACTTCTTCCTTGCTGCAGGATTTCTCCAGCCCTGTTCTTTTTTTTTTTTGTTTTTTTCTGGTACCGGGAATCGAACTCATGACCTTGCACTTGCCAGGCAGGCCCTGTGCTGCTGAGCTAAATCCCCAGCCCCCTCCAGCCCTGTTCTCTCTAGGGCTGCCAGACAGGGCAGGAGCATGAGCAGTCCATGGCCACAGTCTCTCCCCATCACCCTCCTCAGAGCAGGTCACCCATTAGGTAGTCTCTGTGCCAGTGTGAAATTCCCCCTGGAGGCAGAGAACCAAGCCGTCTCTCAAAAGCAGGAACCAGGGACAAGGAAGGTTCTTCAGAGAGAGGGAGGTGGTAAAGGTCAAGTTTCAAGACGGGTCTCAGGATCTGGACTAGAAATTGGGCATCAAGCGAAGGGCATACAATAGGCCAAAATTCAGGGGCTAGCAAACCCATTGCCTGAGCGACTATCAATGCAAACAGGACACTGTAGGCTCCTGTGTGCCAGGCACAGTTCTTGGCACTGTGGAAAAAACAGCAGGAAATCAGAGTCCCTGCCCTCAGGAAGCCGACAGCGTATGCCGTCAGCAGAGCAAACACTGCAGATGGAAGATTCCAGGGAAGCTGAGGGGTGAGAAACAGGAACGGAAAGAATGGAAAACTGTTGGAATGGGATAATGGGTCACAGCTAGAGTTCAGTGCAAGTTTGGAAATAATATATTCTAAGTCTCAGGAAGCCGAGCTTCCAAATGTTCTGCACGTTGGGTGAGGAGATGGTCAAGAGGCCACAAAACTTATTTACTCAAAATATCTGAGCACCAGGTACATGCCTGTACTGATTCCTCATCAGTGAAAACACCAGGCAAAAATCTCCGCTCTCCTGTAGCTAACAGAGTGGATACAGGCAAGTGGATAGATCAATATATACTTGAGGAAAACACGGAAGGACCTGGCTGGGATCTGCGCCAGGCCACCTGAGTTTAATTCTCAGCTCCACTACTCATGAGTTGTTGGGCAGGTGACTTAGCTTCTTATGGCCTCAGTGACCTCATCTATAAAGTGGGAACAACAACACCATTCATTATATACAGCTGTGAGGATGAACTAGCTTACTATTGGGAAACCTGAGCAAATCAGAATATAGTAAGTGGCCAATCAATGTTGCGTTGTTATTTACTGAGTTGGAGCCACTCAGCATTCTCTCAACCAGCTTTCCAAAACAGCTGCTCGTTTTCGTTTGGGGATCCTCTTTTCCCCATCCTTGGACCATGATTTAAATCAGGCCCCAGTTCAGTAGACCATGTGATCAGGTCTGAACCAATCAGAGCCTTCCATCTCCCTTGCCTCAGTGATTGGCCAGAGTAATCCAGCGGCTATGTCCTGACTGGTCAGAAAGAGGCACTGCTTTTTCTAAGTGGCCAGCTTGTTCCCTATCATTCTGGTGTGACAAAGCGGAGACCCTTGCGCCATCTTGCCTCGGGACGTGAGAAGGAAGCCAATACACAAAAGGGGTGACTTTGTGAACTGAAAGCCACTTGGGTCCCGACAACATTTCACAAGCAGACCCAGTTAACCCCAAGGAGAAAAATCACTTCTGGGTTGTTTCAAGCTCAATATTTTCCCCTTTCTCCTTCAGACAGTGTGAGCTATTGTCTTTCTAGGTCAGCTTCCTCATTCTTTGACTCTTTAGGGATCTGAGTCAAATTCCCTTTTCTCCTCTTAGTTCATTCCAAGTTGCTTTTCTGTCACTTACAACCAAATGAGCTCACAAGGAAGAGCTGGTAGGAGGCAGAGTGTTGACACAGGTGGCTTCCAAGGCAGCTCTGGGCTGGTGGGGCCAGTGGGATGGGAGAGGAAGACAGGGACAAGAGCAGGCTCCTTCAGACAACGCTCCTCATCTTTAGCTGTCACGTGACAAGAGAAGGTGGCGTGGCAGAGTGGAAGGAAGCTGGGAGTCACGAGTTCCGATCCTGACCGGTGGAGGTGCTGGGTGATGTTCCCTGCCCTTGGCCCAGCTCTGCCCTTTGCACAGCACATCACAGCCTGTGCTCCCTTCGTGCGGGCCTCACACTGGGCAGGGCTGCCTCTTTCCTGTTTCTTCCCATAGCCCCAGCCTCTGGCACAGCCTAGCTGCTAATTCTTCCAGCCACTCACAAATGTTTCCTGAGCACCTACTATGCCTTATTCTAAATACTGGGATCAGGAAGTGAATAGTCATGGATCAGACACCAAAATAAACCCTATGGCAGATGGGGTAGTGAGTCCTGGGGGATATGGGAGGGCAGGGAGAGCAGAGGTGCTGCGAAGGGGGGTGCTGTGCTACTTAAAACTCAGTGGTCAAGAAGGGCTCTTGGACAGGTGGAGAGAAGACTTTTGCTTTGTGGATATTTTGGGGAGCAGCATTCTAGCCCCAGGGAAGAGTGAAGGCAGATGTTCGGAGGTAGGGACTCGCCTGCGTGCCTGAGGGACAAAGTGAGGATTTGCAGCTGGGTGGGGTGGACAAGGCAGACCTGGTGGCGGTTGGGCCCAGGGTGACGCAACCTGGTGCAGGTCCTCACAGGGTCCTTCTGCTGTGCGCGGTGGCGGGGGCGGATGCCAAGAGGCGGCAAGATGATTGCCACCGTCCAGGGACAGGGGACGGGGGCTGGGACCAGGGTGGGAGCAGCGAAGGGGCAAGAGGGGACAGAGTCCAGGTGCTGTGCAATGAATAAACGAGGGGCTGTCTGAATGGCAGGGACAGGGACACCGGCATTTGCCAAATGCTCTGGAGACTGATCCTGTATGATGAATCCCCCCATATGGAATAAAATCTCTTTATGTGCAGGCACTCGTGGTCGGAAATTCAAACGGGACACAGCAGAATGGTCTCTGCTTTATAACATCTGTGCAAGTGGTCTCAGGAGCTGGGCCTGGGTCACTTGGTGGCTGCTGCAGGCAGCTGGTCCCCAGTGACCTGTGTGTGGCTTCTGCACGGTGTGGTCTGGGCTTCCTCCTGGCAGGGTGGCCTCAGGGTGGCATGCGACTTCCTAAGTGGCAGCTGAGGGCTCCAAAAGCCAGGAGCTGCTGGTGTTCTCTGCTGTCCCTCAGGGTCCTCTAACTGTGGGCCATACACAGCCAGACAGATCCAAAGGGGGATGCAGACCCCACCTCCCCATGGGGGTGCCTTGGTCACACACCAGTGAACCTGCAGGCCTGTAGCCATTGGAAAACACCCACCCGCCCCTCAGGAAATGAGAGATGTGTCAGATTCCAGCTGGGAGCTGGCGTCACACCTGCTCCAGAGTCCCTGAGCCTCAGCAAATCGAGGGTGACCTGAACCCCCTTCTCACGTGACTCAAAGGGCTAAAGTAATGGTGTCAGAGTCCAGGGGGCTCTGAGGGGCAGAGGGCAGGAAAGGCTGGTCCTGGGAGTGAGGTACCCCAGCAGCCACTCCTCTACTGCTGAGAACTCGTTTTCCTAGTGAGTGAGAGAAAAGGAAACACCTTTGTGAAATATTTTAAAAAGCTCACTTCTTCCCACTCCTGTTTTAAAGTCCTCTCCCTTGCTTTTAAGTGGAAAGGAAGCCACTTAACAAGCGCAGAAAACCACCCCAAAATGTGGCATGTGATTTGGGGAAGTGGCCCTAACTGCCCCCAACCCTTCTCAGGGACTAAGGCGACTGCACATAGGCCTCCGAGCTGAGAGCCACTGTCTCCGTGGCACTGTCCAGGAGTCCCGGGGGGACGAGGCACTGAGACTTGCCCTGGGGATGTTGGAGCGGGGCTCAAGGACGTGAACCGCACCTGGCTGGCGGGAGGCTGCAGCCTAACCTGCCAGCCGCGGCCCGAGACCACACGGTTTTCCTTCGGGGCCCAGAGCCAAAGGTGGCTTTTATGGCCAGCTCCCAGAAAGTCTGGAGACAGCAGCTTCCAAGCAGGGGCTTGAGGCATGAAGCAAATGACCCCTCTGCAAGGGGTGACAAGAGACGCGCCCCGCGCACTCCAGCCTGGGGCTTGGCGTGCTGCTCTCCCCTGCCTGCTTGCCGGTGCTAGGCCCGTCCTGTTTTCCCTTCTGACTGCAGTCGGTTGGTTTGGGAAGGAAGTGCTCGTCTCCCAGGGGAGGGGGCCCCAGCTGCGCCCGGCCAGGGTCTCTCAGCCTCCCGCTGATCACACTGTACCCCAGGGATGCAGAACAGCACCCACTCCCAGGTCTGACAACCTCTCTAGATGCTGCCAAATGTCCCCAAGGGGGAATTAGAGCCTCCACTGAGAACCACAGCGCCGATAACGCCAACAGCAGAAACGGAACTCAGCGACAGGGAGGGTCAGGTCCGGCTGGCCAGGGGCCCTGGATCTCGTTCCAAAAGAAGTGGGCTTCCTGGAGGACCGTGAGGGCGCCTCAGAGGGCCTGGAAGAGGGCGGGGGAAACAACCTGCTCACGGCCAGAGTCAACGTCACGGACGCCCTGGGCCTGGTCCAGTGGGGGGACTGGGTGGCCGAGTCTTGCAGGCAGGCCTGAGGCCTGGATGCTGCCTGGTCACCTCTGGAGAGACACCTGTCTGCAGTGGCTTTGTCCAAAGCAGGGATACAAACTCAGATGCCTCCAGGGGCCAGGTACAAACCTGGAGAGTGAAGAGCCCGGGATTAGGGTTACAAGCGAGATGGGTACCCGGGCCGCACTGGAGACCCCATAAAAACATCCACTCTGTTCTAAACACTGAGCACACCAAGCAAAGCCCCTCAGAGCACGGCTGGGGCACCTTCACCACCATCTGCTCTTCCTGAGCACCTTCAATGTGTCACGTTCTCTGGGATGCTGGGAAGCAGCAGAGGACTTGAGGCAGGCCTATCTTCAGGTGCTGACATTCTGGTGGGGAAGTTGGATACTCAACAAGTGAGGAATTTCGGTGTCCTGTGAACTTTGGAGGAAGTTTACAGAGTGATAGTATAGACAGTAAATCAGGGCAGGCCTCTTGGAGGAGGGAACATTTGGGCCAAGATGAGAAGGTTGGAGGCAGGCTGATCATGAACAAAATGTTCTCTAAGCAAAGGAAAAAGCACATGCAAAGGGCCTGTGGTGGGAATGACCAGAATGAAGACATGCACGGCAGAAGCAGGGAGTGTGAGTGGCAGGCTGGCAAGATAAGGGGGCACTGCCTTCCTGAGCCCCAGCCTTGTGGGCAAGCCACACCTGCTGTCTTCTCTGACTGTTTAGGGGAAGCGGGAATCAGACAGAAATTTCCACCTCTGTTCTTTGTTCCTTTGTCTCAGCTGAGGACAAAAGCTTCCCTGGCAGGGAGTTACAGAGTTATTTTTGCAAAAGGCCTTTGGCCAAAAGCAATAAAGTCGGACTTGAACAGAGTCATTATTCACACCTAATTGTGGGCTGGTTCTCAGCAGGGCTGCCACAGGCCGGCCTGGCCATGCCCGCCCCCACCCCATTTTTGAACTGCACACTTTCCCAGCCCTGTTTACCCCCTACAGAATGCATATTTTGGTGTCCGGAGAGTGTTGTTTCCTTCAGGAAGAACATACAAGGGATGAAAGGCTATGTTGGTTGCTGGGTATTAATAATCCAATTATTTCTTCCCTTTCCACCTGATCTGCGGCCTCGCACGCCGTCCTCGCCCGTCAGCCTCCGCGATTAGCAGGCGAGCCGCTCATTAGCTCACCTTGGAAACGGCTGGCGTTACAATTATTCCAGAAGCTTGGACCCACAGGCGGGGGGGAGGAAGCCGAAGCAACTTTTACCAAATAATCTGCTAAGTTTAGGGATGCGAGCGGAGAACATCTGGAGTGAGCCCCACTTCCGACCCAGGCATGCTGCGCAATCTAATTAGGAGCTGGAAGGAAACCAGCAGGAGGGAAAAAGATCCCAGCCTCTGCAAGCGGGGATCAGTTTCTCTGACCTGCGGCCTCACAGCTGTGAGGGGACTTGCTGGGTGTCACCAGGCGTGCTGAGGCCGGGGCTGGAAGAAAGGGGCGGCCGGCATCCTGGGCAGGACACAGGTGCCCTCCCTGCCAGAGGCCACCGCTAATCCTCCCATTTTTCAGATGAAGGCACTGAGGCACAACAGGGGTTCTGGATGTCAGTGCTGCACCAGAAAGAGGAAGGGGCTGCTGGCGCGGTGGCTGGCGTCATCCAGCTACCCAGGAGGCTGAGGCACAGAGGGGCAGAGAAGGAGAGAGAGGGAGGAGGAGAGGGACAGAGAGAAAGAGAGAGACAGAGAGAGATGAGAGAAACTGACTGACTCCCACATAGCCAGCAGCACCTGTTGGCATTCTACTTACACCCGTTTTAAAAAATTCATTCAGCTATTCATTCTGAAATGCTAACTGCTCCTCCAGGGACAGGGTTGCCTAGGCAGAGGCCACGGACTGATTTCAAACTTTTCTTGTCTGCTCATCTGTCCAGTATCCGGTCCCCTTCTTTGAACAACATCATCCCTATTTTTCTAGTGATTGAACCCATGCTAGGCAAGTGCTCCACCTCTGGGCTCCAGTTGCAGTCTGGTGAACTTCCTTTTGAGGACTCTCTGCTGCCCAATCTCTTGCACCCCACCAATCATGTGACCAAGATCAGCCAATCAGGCTCTCACTGTGCCCGCCTCTCACAGTTGAGGGAATGAATGGATAACGATGGTGTTCTCACTGGAAGTGACCAGGGTGGTGAGGGACAGCAGGGAGCGTATGTCCTGCTGGGCTGACAGCAATCCTGTTCCAAAGCTCCAGGGTGTCCCTGTTCTTGTCCTTCCCTAAGCTTGGTCCCCTGCCTTTCTAGGGACTCCCCAAATCTCCGGATGATCTTGTAAGGAATGCTGCTTATCTGCAGGCATCCAGGTTCAACTCCGCTACCCAGTCTGTGGTGGGCTAGTGCTTCAGCAGACCCTAAAAAGCCACACTGCCTGGCCTGCACACCCTTGTGCAGCCTCTACCCCATGAAATGAGCCTGCTCTGACCCAGGGGATGTGGCGGAAGAGACGCTGTGATGGTTCTGGCCTTACGACCTGGCAGCTTTCATTTCTGCACTTGTTGGCACTGGGCCGCCCTGCAACTGCCGTGTTGTGAGGAAGCCCCAGCAGCTGCGAAGAGGAGGGCGCAGGCATTCAGTGGGAGGAGACGCACGAGCTCCCATCTGGGGGGATGGCACCGGGTGCTGGTCAATTGCACACAGCCTGGACCTTCGGCTAGTGTCACATAAAGCAGAACTGCCTGGTCAACACGGCATCCTCATCAGTACACTTGGGGAACCTCATGGGTCCATTCATTCATTCATTCACTCCTGCAATCATTCATGCAGCACCAGTGAGCTGGGCACAAGAGGGACAAACTCGAAGCTCCGGTTCTGGCAGGGCCTCACCCACAGGACCGCAGTCTCCTCTTTTACAACGTGGAGGTGACACAGACCCTGTTACCCCGTGACTAAGTGCCTGGCAGCAAGTACTCAACAGATGTTTTTTCTAATATTATTACAAACCTATTTGCAACGCACTGTCCCCAGAGTGCGACCGTGTGGCATGAGCAAACGCCTGGAGACGAACTTGAGGGCCAGTGTCAGGGGGCAGGGAACACACATGGGTGATGCTGGCCCAGTGTAGGAAACCCACCTCCCCTTTCAGATCTCCCTCACCACTCTGGGCAGGGGCGTCAGGACAGAAGACACGGCTCTGCAGTGAGCAAAATGGAGAGCCGGTGGGATGATAAAAGGGGACGGACGTGGCCACGGCCTCAGGCAACATGGACTGGTGGGGACCCGGCAAAGCCGAGGACACACGGCCAGTGGGAAAAGGCTTCGTGTGGCCTGCAATGACCCTCCCATTTTCCAGGAGAGGAAAACTTTAACTCTTAAGGAATGAAATTTCATAACTGCTAAAAATCTGACAACTATTGTCTGAAAGGTGTAAAATAGCCTGTAGATTAATAAAAGGCAGCAGTGAGCCCAGGACAGCCCCTTCCCAAGGGCAAGCAAGCAGAGCTGGGGTCACGCCGCTGGTCTCGCCACTGGCCGCCGGGCCCCACCTTCACTCCAGCTGGTCCCGCGTGCCTGTCCTCTCACAGGGCTTGCTGGCCCTGGCGTGGCGTAAAGGGGACAGTCCTTCCTCCGCGAGCAGTGAGGCCTGGGTGAAGCCAGCCCTCTCCTCCCCCACCTTTACGGTCTGCAAGTAACAACAGCTACTCTGAAGCAAGGAGACCCAGACGCTCACTCCAGACTCGGCAGCCAGCCGGTCCCCAGCCTCCTTCCTTCCTTGTTCTCTTCCACCAACATTTCCCGGCACCTGCAGAGGGCCAGGCCTGGTTCTGGGCGCTGGGAATAAGATGCGCGAAGTCCCCACAACCACGGAGCTGTGTTTTTAGTGAGAGGAGAAGGGACACACACTGAGATAATCCCGGAGAGGGATAAAGGCCATGAACATAAAACAAGATGGCATCCTGAGAAGGCGGTGACCTCTGACCTGAGACCATAAGGATGAGGAGCAGCCACACTTGGGGCGACCAGAGAGGGGACAGCAGCCAGTGCAATCAAAGGCCCCGAGGTCGCAGGGAGCTTTGCTGAGAGGCAGCCACGTGGCCAGGAGTCTGGACCTCATCACAGATGCGGCAGGCCCCAAAGGAAGGTGTTTGCAGGCAGCTGCCACCCCCGAGGGCCCCATGGAAGGCACCACCCAGCACCTTCTCTCCTGCGTCAGGGCAATTACCTGGGATGAGCCATCTTGTGTCAGGGCCCCCACCCAAGGGTGCTGACCTGTGTGTAGCCGGCACTGGGGACCTTGGGGGCTCCTCTGCAGACGTGGGGGTCTGCCTTGCTCCCCAGCACCTTCCTATGCACGAGGTGACGAATGCCACCTGGGGCTCGGGACAGCTTCCAAGCTCTGCCCTGCGTGGGTGAGCTCTGCTCTGCTCTGCTCCGCGGGGGCAGCGAGCGAGGGGAGAACACCGTGCCCGCGGCGCATCATCCCGGGCACCCGAGGCCTGTGGCCACCGCTGAGCCGGACTTTCCTCATCTGTCACCAGCAGACCGATGGCCTTCCTCGCGGGCAGAGAGCCCGGCGACCCAGGGGTTTGGCGGGGTGCCCAGGGCTAACAAAGGCCCTCCAGATAGGAGTGGTGGTAACTGCGACGCGGTCTTGGTGACACCAGCCCTCGGGAAGCACTGGGCCCCGACCCACAGCAGCTCGAGGGGATGCGAGGCTCGGAGAGGCGTGAGGCTAGAGGGGCTGGGGTGGGACCCGAGCGCAGGTGTCCGGCTGCGGAGCCTGCAGTGCCTGTGCCGACAGGGTGACCCTGGGACGCCCCTGCGGCCGCCTTCCAGCTCCTGATGAACCTGGGACTCCTCGCAGCCGGAGTCGCTGCTCCAGCACCAGTCAGCCAGGAGGGGCAACTCTGAGGTGACCCCTCCAAGGCCCATCTTTTGGGGGACCCTGCCCTCATCAAGGGGTGTCCCAGGGCGGTGTGTAACTGCGGACACTGCCCAGTGACTAACTGCCCCATTTCCAGCACAACTCTCCGGTGTCCCACCAGGAATTCGTGCCTCAAAAAGCTGCCAAGAACGAACCGTTTCAGACACACCAGAGGAGACGGGGGCGGGGTATGTGTGTCACTGGGAGCTCTGGGTAAGACTTTCACTGTTCTAGAACATTCCATGGGTTGTGGCCACATTACTCGTAGAATTTGAGCTGTTCAACAGCCCACCTGCTTCACAGTGTCTTCAAATGTGGTATCTGAGCTTACGTCCTGCAATGCATGTATTTAATTATAAATCACTTTCCTTTCTATTGTTTGCTTGTTTGTCTTTTTGAGACAGGGTTTTATATGCAGTTCCGGCTGGCCTTGAACTCACTTTATAGCCCAGGCTGCCCTTGAACTTGTAGTGATCCTCCTGCCTCAGCCTGTCGAGTGCTGGGATTACAGGCCTGCACCTCCATGCCCAGCACATTTTCCTGCCCAGCACACTTTCCATTTTGATGAATATGTGTAGAAAGGGTATATATGTACAAATTTATGCCAGGCAAACCTGAAAAATATTAGCTGTAAGAAGAGAGCGTTTGACCTGGTAATTTGGGAACCACTGAGCTAAGTCAAACAGCAGAATCCCATTTTTATTTCCCTGTTTGGTTTAGAGGTGAGCATGAAACCCTACCCTCATCCAATGAGACATAAAGCAAAGTCTGTAGTGTGGGTGTCCTTAGAAAGATTTTCTTCTCTGATTAAAAGTGAAACAGCAAGGAGTCCTGCCCTATAGTCCCACTTTGCAGGGGGATGTGATGTCTGGAGCTGTGGCAGCCACATTGAAATCATGAGGCAATAAAACCAAAGATACAGGGGCTGGGGATTTAGTTCAGCGGCAAAGCGTCTGCCTGGCAAGCGCAAGGTCGTGAGTTCGATTCCTGGTACTGGAAGAAAAACAAAAACGAAAACAAAACAAAACAAAAAAACCAAAGATACAATACAGAGGAACAGAAGATAAAAAGGATCCTGAGTTTCTGATGATGTTGTATTAACAACTAAGGCCTAGACTCTTCTGCTTTGGACTTTTTATGAGAAATGTTTCTGTTCCACTGTAAGCTGGGACCTCTATTACTCAAAGTGAATGTGGCTTGATCCACATTCAAATGATTATGATTCTAAGCCATTAAGAATCCTGGTAGACGTTCCTGCTCCCTGAAATATTCACACAAATGGTCTGCATCCAGAAGTCTGGGGACAGTGGGTCGACAGCAGGTCAGAAATACACCCCTCACCCGCCTTTTCAGCCAAGCTCGAGCATCTCCTAGGCTGCTATGAGCTGGTGGTTTGTGCAAAGCTCCACTGCTCTGGCTACCAAGGTGGATCAAGTCCCCACTGGCTTCTACACCACATGCCAAGTTACAAAAAACTGTCAGCAGCATTCTTCCCCATCACATCTGGCGTCCACCTGGCCAAACATCTCCGGTGCGGCTCAGGTCCCGGGGGCAGGCCCTGCCCACCGCCTCCCCAACACAAAGCTGGGCTTAAGGTCCTGAGTCCTCAGCGGGTGGAATTTCCCGACGTCTCCAGCAGGGCTCAGGTGCGCCAAACAGCAGGCCAGGCCTTCTGCCAGGCGAAGCTACGGGTCAGAGGCCAGGGGCCCGGGCAGTGTGCTCGGGGATCACACTAAGGGGCAGCAGACGGTTTGCATTGTTCCGGCTGCAAAGAATCCCCCGGGGTCGGGGCCAGGGTGGAGGAGCAGCTCTGAGGGCCGCATCAACTGCGGCTCCGCCCAGGAGGGCCGGCGCTACCTGCCGGCTGAGATCTCCCAGGACCAGCCGCCATCCCTGTGTCTGCTGCGCGTCCATAGCTGCTTGGCTCTGTCTGCTGATCGCCGAATCGGGGGAGGTTAAGGGAGTCTGGCCTGAGGCTTCAGAACCCCTCAGGAAGTCAGCAGGCATGGGAGCGTGGGGAGTGCTGAAATATTCATCAAACACACACGACAGGCTGGGCGCATGCCGGGGACACAGGATTCTCTCCCTGGATGAGCGTGTCCAGCCCTGAGGCTTAAGAAACCTGGGTGTGCAAGCGCTCCTGAATTCACGGCAACTGCTGATCCACGCATCCGCCACCCTAGGAGCTTCGGCTCACACAGGTGGTGCTGAGGTCCGGGTCGCTCCCTCCCTGGGCCTCTCTCAGCCTCGCCGAGGAGTCACCTCGCACCAGGCCACCAGCCACCCAGTGCCTCGGCACTCTGGATGTGTGAGTGGTGTCCTGCACACACAGGACGTGTAGCAGCACCCAGGAGGTGCCAGGAGAGCCCCTCCACGCTTGTGAGCATCAAAAGTGTCTCCTGTTGCCGCCTGTCCCCTACGGGCGAAGTTGCCCCTGGCTGATACCTACTACTCTTTCCCTCACTCTGGATGGTCAGCGCACCAGCAAGTCCTGCTGGCGTCTCCTGCACGCCTGGCACTGCGGCTCCGTGTTGCCACCCTCCAGGCCACCTCGGTTCCCAGCAGACTGCTGATGGCCCGTGTCCTGGCAGCCCAGCTGCCACGCAAACAACATTCCTCTTGCAGCGGCCGCCAAGACCTCTCTGAGACACAAATCATGCCATTTCCTACCTTAAAGCCACCAGTGGTTTCCCACGTCATTTACAACCGTGTAAACGTGTTACCACTGACCTCTGGACTTCTATTTGCATCCGGAACAAGGGACCTGGATGGATCCCTCCTCTTTGCCTCAGGGCCTTTGCACTGGCTATTCCCCCTACCTGGACACTCTCTCCCCACTTCGTCCCAAGGCCAGCTGCTTCCTGAAATGCAGGCCACAGCTTGCAGGTCGCCCCTTAAAGAGGCTTCTGCAGCCGCCTACCTGTCTGAAGTCACCCCATCTCAACCCCTTATGCAGCCATCTTTCATCCATCATGACTTTGTTTCCTGAGATGCTTTTTTGGCTTTCGGAAACAGCCCTGCCAGGAGCTCGCTGACTCCAGCTGTAGCAGCCTCTCGGCCCCCGGCAGTCCAGGGTCCTCTCTTGCTGGTTCCAGTTCTAACGCCACAGTAGAGGTCACAGAGCCCACGTGTGCGGGGACGGGGTGGGGTGCCGGTCAGCCAGGCAGGTCCTCGGCCCCAGGCTCCGGGGCCTGCTCCCCACACCTCTGTGCCTCTGGAGCCAACGCGGGCGCACTGCTCACTGCCCGGTCAGTTTCACAGCACAAAGAAGCACGCTGAGTTGATTTTCATGGTGCAGGGCTGGGCAAACCGGCTCCAGAAAGCACAGGAGCAGGGCCAGGCCGCATCCCCGCAGCGAAGGCCTGCGACGCCTGCTGCCCTGGCCGAGGGGTGGAGGGGATGCTCCCGGGGTCCTCCCCTCAGCCGGAGTGTAGACGGGCCCTCTGACCGCCACCACTCACGTAAGCGTGGCCACCTGCTTCCCTTTCACGTAGGACCCCCAGCTCGCGCTCTCCCCGCCTTTGGGGTTCTCATGGTCAGTGTCCCTGTTAGAGCAGGTCTAAGGGTCCCCCCTAAGCCGACCGTGTGCAGCTCATGTCCGTGGGCAGTGACTCGTTTGCACTGAGAGCAGAACACCCAGCTTGAGGGGAGCCTGGGGCTCGGGCGGGCGTTACCGCAAAAGAAGCCTGCTTCTTCCACGCAGGCGGGAGGAGAATCTCGCGCCTCCATTATGATAACAGCCAGACGCTACGCGAAGCGCTTGACACTGATGATCTCATCTCATCCTTTCCCACAGCCAGGGACAGGTGCTAGGATCATCACCATTTGTCGGATGAGAACACGGAGGCACAGGAAGGTTGAGTCACTTGCCCCCATCTTACTGCTGGGCAGGTGGCCAGGTAGCCCGGCTATCCTCACCACTGGGCCCACAGCTGCCAGAGCCTGTGGCCTCAGAGCTGGGAAGAAAGTCGGAGCCATGGAGGCAGAGCACAGACGGGGGGTGGGGGGGGGGAACCGACCCTTCTGACAAAGTGAGCCCCGAGTCCATCTGCGCTTGATGCCGGAGCCACCCTAAGGGTTTCGGGTGACGGAAACCAACAGGGGCCCTGCTGCTGAAGCTGGCTGGAGGGTTTTTTCCTTTCTGTAGGTCACAAGAGAAAGGAAACTGATTACTCTATAGTTCTTCTAGGAAAACCCTCCCAACCGATATTCCAACTGCCTCTCGCAAACGGCAGCTGCTCAGGGAGCCCGGCCCAGGCGGTGAGGCGCGTTGGCCTCCTGCCCGCTCCCGGCCGGGTCTGTAACCCTAACACCAACTGCGGCCAGCCTAGCGCCTCTTCCCCTCTAGGCTCCAAGTGAGGCCTAGTTCCCTAGCAACCGCCCCAATTAGGCAATCATGCCATTTATCAGGATGCCAATTAATTATAATGATCTTAATGATCTCCCAATTAGATAGCGCCTTGAATCCGGCTGGATGGGGGCATCTGCAGATTCCTCCCAGGGCCTGTCGCAAGGCTGCCTTGGGGAGGCAGGCCCAGGAAGGGTGCCCTCGCTGGGGAGTGGGTGGGGGTTCATATCGCCCCCCCCTTCCGTGGCCACACACAGTGCCCAGGGCTGATGTCAGGTGTCCCTGACTTTGGACCATCACGGGGCAACTCCACCATCAACAAAAGGGTCGCACCGCTGGGAGAACGTCCAGCTTCTCGTCACGGTCTTTTCAAGGGCTGAAACCTCTCGGATGCCACGTTTGCCAGTTCCCTTTGCATGGTGCCGGGGTAGGGGAGGGAGGCCGCGCGGACACAGAAGGCAAAGGAACTCAGCAAATGCGCAGTTTCCTTTCGGCAGAAAACCCTAAAAGACAAGCCCAAGACGCCCCAAATGGAGGTGGTTTGGGAGAGCTGAAGGGATCCCGACAGCTTTCTGCTTTCAGTGTTATTCTGCTTGTGTGTTCTTGGTTTAGCCTGTATCCTTCCTACATGATGACAACCACAAGATCTGGCTCTCAGGGGTTCTATGTGGATTCAGGGGTTACTATGTATAGTGCTCTGGATGCTTTTGGCCCCTGTGGTAGTTCCTAAGTTAACTACAAGCTGCTCAGAAATGCTGATACTCTTCGGCAGCACAGGGCTGCTGGCCTCAGGGAGCAAAGTCTAGAAACAACTACGACAAACTGGGCCGTACTCCCGTGGGGCTCACCCAGGAGACCGCAGGCCACCCCACCCACCTACCCACTCAGGGGTAAGTAGGAACAGCCACCAAAGCAGGAGCGGGCAGGGGAACGTGCTCCCAAATCCAAAACCAGATGAACCGCTGGGGCTGAGACCTGTCTCTGGGTCCTTGGGGTGGGGTCACAGCCAGCCACAAACACGCTCACACACACAGCCACTCGCAGCTGGGCCTCCTCCAAGCCCCGGGTCTCTGCAATCAGCTCACCCTTCAACCCTTCAGTTCAAAAACTTAACATATTATTAGGGTTTCCCAAAAAGCCATAAATTCAAATAAAAAACCCCAGAAGTATACACAGAGCCCAAAGTGCAAAGCCACACGGACCCTTAGCCCTGGCAGCGATGCCAGCACCCTGCCCTTCTGCACACAAACTCAGCTTCGAAGTCCAGGGCCTGCACTGCACATGTCCACCGTGTCTATCAGTCAAGCCGGCACATCAAGCCCGGGCTGCTTCTTCCAACACTAAATCATGGGGGACAGCTGTCCTGAGTTTTCCTCTAGGAGAGGGCCCAGCAAGACTGGGGCGACCTCTCTTAAGGGGAATGGTCTGCAGTGCATCACCCCACCCCTTTGATCTTTAATGAATGGCTTGATTTAATTACACCCCTCCCCCCTTGAGCAAAGGGAGGTGGGGCTGCAGGAAGGCGACCCCCTCACCATTAGCTACCGGATACACAACTTTGGGGAGAGAGCAGGCTCTGGGGTGTCTCTCTGGGAAAGCTGTCTCACCTGCCTGGTCACCCCCAGAAACCTGGTCACCCCCGAGACTTGGCTCCAGAGCAGGCTGTGGGGGCACCGTGGGAAAGAGGCAGGGGACAGATGGAGGGGGAGGGCGGGTGTCCCAACACGCACAGATGAGCACACACCCAGATTCAAACGTAAGCCGAATGTAATTACTTGGTTAATTAAATATTGACTTTTAACTCCAAAAGTGATTAAAACAAGCTGCAGGAAAGGCTGTCCAGAAACGCGGTGTATGAATCACAACTTCCAAGGGGGGGGGGGCACACAGTGAAGGTCTGTGCTGCTCTTCCTACTGTGTGCTGGCGCCTACTGTATGCAGGGGCGTGGTCCTCAGGGCCCTGGAGGGTAGGCGATTGTGGACGGTGGCTACTCTGCAAAACCAGGATTTCTCACTACTGTTCCACTCCAGACCTCTCTCTACCCAGCCACCCTCCAATGATCCGGCTGCTTCGGGCGCTGGAAGCTAACACAGCTCCTCAACGTTTCCCTGGAAGCCAACGCGGAGGCTGGCACGAGGGCGCTCCATAAATGTGGGTAGAGCGAATGAATGAGCTACTACACGGAATGTTTAAAAAAGAAAGAGAGAAAGTACACCCCTAGGAATCGCCGCAGCTTCATTGCCCGCCTTCTCCAACCCCAAAGCCCAGGGAAGAGAGCATCTCTCCGCAGGGCGAAGAAACTGCTGCTGACCTGGCCAGGAAGGAAGTTTGCCTTTCCAACCCTATTTGTCCTTTCGCTCTCCGCGAGTTCTCACTCTGAGATCCGGTCCACCGCCTGCCCGTGTCCTGCCCGGACAAGCCCCACGTGGGCTGGCTTCTCGCTGGTCCTCCAGGTCTTACCCCGGAGAGGTCAGGCAGGCCGTGCCCCAGCGGCCCGCGGGCCCGGGCTTGCTCCCCCACCCCGCGACTTCTGGGGCGCGGCGGGAAGTCCTCGCCCGCCAGCCAGGGCCGCCGGCGGGGTCAAACGGGTCACCCC
>NW_004955445.1:9888260-9920038 GCF_000276665.1 Chinchilla lanigera | reverse complement strand
GTGAGCGGGGTCCCGGCGCTGTGGTCTCAGCAGCCTCCGGCCCCGCGGGCTGCCTGGCCGCGCTCCCGCCGCCGAGCGCGCACCCTCGCCGGGACACAGACGCACACTCACCGACACACACTCGCTCCCGCTCGCCCTCGGCGAGAGTTGAAACAGATGTGGGATTCGCCCAGGAGCTGGAAACGAGGGAGGGACGCGAGCCAGAGCCGTGTGTGCGCGAGTGTGTGTCTGTGTGTGCGTGCGCGCCCCACACCGACAAGGGGGGCATCTTTAATAAATCAGATATCGTAAGAAAGTCGGGAAGACCATCGATCGGGTCCACTTGGCCGGGAACGAAAAGAACCCTTGCCTCCTTTTCTTCTTCTTTCTCTCCTCCCTTGGAGCGGGAAGGAGCCAAGTGTTTCTTGGGGCGTGCGACAGCCCCAGCCCGGCGCTCCCCTCGTAATGACACGTTAATCAATGTTTTCTTTTATCTGTTTTCACAGGGGCTCACCCCGGTCTGCAAACACCCGACTGCCTGCGCTGAACGCCCGGCGCTCGCCGGTATCTACATGCGTTTGCCTTTGGAGACGCCGGCACCTGGCCAGCCCCAAGCTAGACCGCGGGGAGAGCTGCCCACGCACCTGGGACCTTCCCATGCGCCTCGGAAGCTCTCCGAGAAATCAACTTAAGCTCAAGTGAGAACAGCGGCGCCTCTCAGAAATGGCCCGAGAATAGGAAAGAAACGAGAAACCGGCTTCCTCCAAAAGCGGGGAATTCGACTCAAGGTGGTGCTGTCTGCCGTGGTTTCCACTGTCCCCAGCACCACAGCCGAGGCCCAGGGGAATGGGGCTGGAAGGGGTGGGCCTAGAGCCAGCAGAAAATCAACCAGTAGCTGCAAAAAATGCAGCTGAGCTGCTAAAGGGAAACAGATCCTTCTATAGAAAAGCACTTGTGGGCAGTAGTAACCCATCTCAACCTAATAGAGGGAAATCTGTCACTGCGTTATACCCATTTTACAGACGTGGAAACCAAATCACTGAGTAGCTAAATTTACTGGCTCAAGTCACACAGTTGTAAGTGATGGATCTGGATTTGAACCTCAGAAGCCCAGCTGCAAGCAATACTCTTAAACCCTGGCCAGTGGTGGCAAATCCATGGCACGGTGGGCTGTTTGTTATCGTCTAAAGTTCTGAAAGGTTTGCCATTACTCCCCCTAGGCTGTTGTTACTCTTAATCATGCTTAGAGTTGTCAGATTAATAAAAATACAGGATGTTTATGGGTGTTTGTGGGGATATGCTTATACTAGAAAGTCTTTGTTTTTAAATCTGAAATTCAAATCGAACGTCCTGACTGGGTTAGAGGGTGCTCGAGGCGCTTCCCTTTGGTCTCCCTGGGGCATGCCAGATTAATCTAGAGTCTAAATACATCACAAAAATCCTTGAATTCACTTTTCCAAATCACCTGCTGGCCCCACTGTGGAGGCTGATTTTGCAGTAGTGTCATGCTTGCTGTTTCTCCTTCGTAGACCCACAAATATTGGGGTTCCTCCCTTTCTGTCTCCTCACAAGGGAGGTCAGACCCACTGTGTTGCTGTACCATACATGTATAGTGCCGGCTGTGAAAATTATGTAGTACTGGCCCTTAGCAGGAGTGGTGGAATTAGTTTAAGAATATAGCTTATTTAACCAACATATCCAAAGTATCATCTCTTTAGTATATATTCAATATAAGAATTATTAGTGTGTTTTCCTACATTCTGTGTTCTTAATCTTTGCATGTGGTGTGTATTTTCTGCGTAAAATATCTCTCCATCTGGACCAGCTGCATGCGGCTTAGTTCCCGTATTGGACAGCCCAGCTGCAGCAGGTCATGTGGGCCGAGGGGCAGTGCTTCCACCAGGTCATCTCATGCCATTCTCTGAAGGATCTTTCAGGAAAATGGATGCTCCGAGAGGTAAAGGATCTTGCCGGCAGGCAGAGCTGGCGGGTGGGCTTTCAACCCACTGGAACTGGGGTCTGTGGGGGGACATGCAGCAGCAGTGTTCTCAGTGGTCCTCGGAGCCCTGTGGGGAGTGGGTGGGAAGGAGGCCTAGGGGAAGATCTGCATCCTGCTCACTTTTATGTTAGGTTCTGGAGAATGTTTCTGGGCTGGGAGGATTTCCACTGTGGAAAAGTTCAAACACCACTGTGTCCCTCACTGCACATTGCCTTTTGGATCTCAGGAACAGGCTCTCGTTCCCTAGCTGGGCCCTGCCCAGGAGTTCCTCCCTGTCCTTTTCTCTCTTCAGCAGGGAACCTCAGCAAGGAGGGGCTGTGTGCAGGCCTGAGATGGTGTCACTCGATTATCTTGTCAGTCATTGCTGTTAAAAGAACTAAGGGGTGATGTCTGCATTTTGCCCCTGGTCCTCCCTTAGGGAGAAGGGGACGGATCTGGCTTGTGGATGCCTGTGTATGTGTGCGCGCGTGTTCACTGCAGGCCAGGGCTGTGTGTGCACGATGTGTTCCACGCGGGGACCCGCTCACCAGCGCAGACGTCTGCAAGGATGGAACATCAGGAGGCCATGTGTCTTCCTGTATCTCCCAGCAAACCCCACGGTTCTCCAGGGCCTCGGCCTCAGCCTCAGCCGCAGCCTGCTGTCCTGGTCCCCTCCAGACAGGTGGGAGCTGCTGGTCCCATTCAGGGTTCAGTGTCTGCCTGGAGATGGGCGGGGGCTCCGGGTTCAGGGCTCAGGTGTACCCGAGCCTAAGGAGTCGCTCAGCCATGGCTCAGCCAGGGCCAGAGGAGGCTGTGCAGCATCTTGGGACGCTTGGAGTCTCCAGTCCCTGCTGCCCGTGTCCCGCTGTCTGGGGCAGCCTTTCTCCTGTCTCCCTCGAGTCCCTGATGACATCTGTCACTGTACTAGTCCTGGCCGGATACTCCAATGGGGCCTTTCAAGCTCCTCAGGCGGCCCCAACTGTCCCCCATTGTTGGTTTAACCTCGGGGGACCTTTCTCCTGAAACCTCCATGCCTCATTTCTCCCTTCTGCGAGCTCCTCCGTGGCCCGCCGTGCAGGACACCTGCCGGTCCCGTGGAGCGGGCTGGGCCCGAGTTGCATTGGCATTCCCTTGGCTCACACACAATGAGAGTAGCCGTCTTGCTGTGTGCTTCTGCTTCTCCAGAGGGTGAAACTCTAGCTGATTGTCCCTGGCCCTTCTGGCCAGGTCTAGCTTGGAGTAGATGGGGTTTTATGAGGGTTGTAAAAGGCTGCTTTTTAACATGTCTCAAACAAATTGGTGCGAAAAGGAGAAACATTAAAAGTAGGAACCTGGCGGCAGAAGGGCCCAGGCAAGCGGGCCGCAGAGCGGGCGCGCAGGTGGCTTTAATAACGCACACAAGTCTGCCCGAAACTTGCCTCTTCGAGGGCAGAGGAGCCAGCAGTCGGTCTCGGAGGGTTGGGCTCCAACTTCTCAGCTCCCGAGTTGGAGACGGTTTTGCATGGGTTTTAAAATACCAATTCCGGTTTCATCCATAACAATATAAATGTGTGGTTAATTCTGCAGAATTTTCAGTTAGACCCACCCTGTCCTGTCAGTAGAAATGCGCTGGCATTGGAGCAAACTGTCTACATATCTTGAGATATTGTGATAATGAAAAACAGCTCCATAAACCCCCATTAAGTCAGAAGAGCACTAATTGTATTTCATGCTGCCTCCCTGGGCCAACACACGGACACAGACATGCTTTACTTCAGCAAAACCCAGCTAATCTTTGCAGCGTGCTACCCATTTTCCCCTTTAATTACACGTAATTGTATAGTCTAATTTATTCTAACGCCTGACACCTAAAAGTGCACATTTATGAATCAAGGGTTGGTCGGGGAGGGAGAATTATAAACGCCTGTAATTGCAGTCTCCTGGGGGCTGCTTATGAGTGATCTCAAAGGGCGATGATGTTTATTCTGAATTCTTCCCCGGGAAAGACAGTGGGCCTGTCTCCAGTTAAGACACTGTTCAAAGACTGCAGATAACAGTGGCAATTTGTCTAGCTGCTTAATGACATACCAATGGTTCTCTTGGATAAACAAGCAGGAGAGCTTAAACATGTGAGTTCCACATTGTTGGTGAGGTGATCACAACATCGATGCACACAGCAGTGCTGATGCACATGCAGCGGAGTATTAAAGAGTAACGTGGCTCCTGGTGGCCTAGCTGCACGTCTCCGTGGACGAGGTAGAGCTTGCAGGCCTTTGTTTTATTAAAGGGAAAGGCAGGCTCCATCTGACCATCGGTGCAATTTAATTTAGGGTTCTCACTGGGTCAGCATAGGTTTATCATCATGTTGGAAAAACATCACCTTTCAGCTTTGATTATAATTTGCTGATCATTATTAATAATGGTGGTAAGTTAGTAAAAATGGGATGGTGACTTGGTGTTGGTCCGGCACAGAGGTCCTAACTGGGCTGTCAGTACCTGCTGGAGCCTCCTTAGCTGACTTCCCTTGGGCCTCAGTTTCCTTTAAATGTGGGGCTACTGTCAAAGACACCGCAAGTTGTCATGTGCAGGTGAAATTTGCACACACTGAGTGCCTGGCGTGCAGAAGGTGCACAGTGAGCGGTGCTTAAATCAGAATTGGAAACGTGCTCTTGTGGGCCCTGAGGGACCCTTCCAGGGCCGGTGAAACCAGACTGGGAAAATTCAGAGCAGTTGGGCTGGTGATGTTAAAACAAACCCGGTCATGCCGCTTCCAGGCTTACAATCCCCTCCTCTGAGGTGGAAATCTGAATTCCTGGGCACAGCGATCCTGAGACCTGTGTGATCCCGCCCCTCCTGCCACTTCCAGCCTTTCCCCCTCTCCTGCTTTCCTTTCTGTTGTGAACATTTCAAGTGGAAAAGTTGAAAGGAGAATGCAGTGGCGCACTCCTCTTCACCTACAGTGCGTGGTTAGTGCTTTCCTGTGTATGCATCCTGTGCTGCCGAGCCATGGAAAGGAGGTTGCAGCCCTCACGACGTGTCGCCCCCAGCACCTGGGTGGACATCTCCTAGGAACGTGTTGCTTTCCCAGATGACCTTCCTGTCAGAATGACATCTGAGAACATTAATGACAATCCATAGCCCCCCCCTTACTCCGATTAACAGAGCCACAGTGATAACTTTTGCTTTGTTCCTCAAGTTCTTTCCTGCCTCAGGACCTTTGCACTTGCTGGGTCCATTCCCTGAAATATGCTTTCTCCAAGTTTTCCTCCACCAGCTGTTTGTCATCCTTTAGGTTTTAGCTCAACTGTCATCTTCTGGAGAGTTCTCCCTGTGTGTTTCACCTAAGGATGTTTTCCGATCACTATTTTCCTTCCCCATCTTATTGTCTTCTTTAATATGCTACTCTCTGAGATTCTGTTTGTGTCTGTGGTCACTGTCTATCTCTGCCTCCCTATGCCCCACCGTGCACTAGCTGAAGGAGAGCAGGGGCTGTGTCTGTTTGTCAGTGACCAGAACATTGTCTAGCATGGTCAGTATTCCACAGATATTTGTTAAATGAATGAATATCCTGTTTGTGACACCCAAACAAAAGAGGTGATAAAATGGAGTGATGTGCATCCTAGTGTTTAGAGACAAAGCCACACAGTTTTTAGTCTGTGCTCACCAGCTGTACATTACCATGGGCCCCTGTCCCTCAAACTCTCCTGCCAATAGGGACAGTGACAATAACCTCTCCCCCCTAGAGTTGTCACAAGTTACTAATGAGTTTATGTACAAAGCGCTCCAGGGACTGCTCGCCTGGAGCACACGGAGCCTCCCTGGAGCACCTGTAATGAAGCTGGACCCGGCTGGCCAGAGGCCCATGGCCGCCAGTGCTGCTGGGCTACGGTGAACCGGTCTCCAAGCAGAGGCCTCTGGGAGAACTTCCTGGACGTGCTGATGTGGCCGGACTGTTAGCCACACGCTGCCGAGTGAGAAGCCAGGCTGTGTGAGAAGCCAGGCGGGGCGAGGTCTGGCCTGGAAAAGGCTGTACTCACTGACAGCCAGCATCTGGGCCGATGAGTCAGGGCCTGTGGTTAGGTACGGCATTTTGATTCTCACCCCTCACCCCAGCACTGGGAGGCTCAGAGCTGAAGCACGGGCCGCTGCTGAGGAGGAACAAGCAGGAGCCCCTCCCAGCTGGAGAGCAGAGACCCCCAGGGGTGCGGGCGTTTCCCCTTCTCTCTGTTGTGCGTTTTCCCTTCTCACTGGCCTGGACGCTTTTAAGCAGAGGACGTTGAGAACTGGATGTCCCTATGCAGGAACATGTAGGTAAAGATGTTTTTCAGCTAAAGTTGCAATAAAAAATGGGCTAGGAAATCAAGAACAGTGTTGGAAACTTGTACATAAAAAGTGCCTTTAGCTGGAAATAAGGTAGTCTACCTAGGAGAGTGTACATGTGGTGGAGATATTTGTGTTTGGGGGTGCAGGGTTTGGAGAGAAGTGTTCCCAGCACCCATTTGCCCAGTTTCCGCAGCAGTTCGCTACTTTTCTCCTGGGAAATGGGCTCTACCCTATTTTCAGTCCTGGAGCCCCTGGTGCAATAGCTTCCATGGCTTGCTCTAGATTTGGGCCAATCGGCGCATTCTGTGTTTTGGTCAATGATTGGCCAGGTATAAGCACGTGATCTATTTGGAGCCAATAAGAATCAGGTCTAGGATTTTCATTTGACCTATCAGTAGGAGGAGATTTCTTCCCTTGGATTTGAACTGGGTGGTAATTCAGAAGCCACCATGGAGACCACACTGGGCCTGGAATGGAAGCAGGAGGCAGAAGCATAAGGTAGGCAAATGCATCCTCTCATGGAGGGCACATTCCAAGATGGCCCTGATTTCTGTTTGTCTTTCTGTAGAAGGCCCTCCCCTTGGGTGTGTGCAGCATTGTGGGTACAACGATTTCAATCCCATGGTGAGGTCAAGGTGAAGGGATTTTATACCCCCAAATCAGATAATCAGTTCATTTTAAGGCCCCCAATCAGTTAATTTTGAATTTTTCTAAAGGGAGATTGGCCAAGTTGGGCCTGACATAATCAGGCAGAGGTCCCAAATGGGACTTAGCTCTTTGTGGAATCAATTTCAGCTTGCTATGCTCCTGAGCGGAGACCCAGCTAGCCCATGGGCAGACCCCGGAGGCTGAGAACTGTGAGATAATCGTTCATGCTGGTTTACACTGCTAAGTTTGTGGTAGCTTACTAAGCAGCATCAGGAAATGAACCCGTGTGTGAACCCATGTGTCAAGCTGTACCTGAAGCCAGTCAGGTAACGCTAGGATCTTCAATTGTGTGACTGAATAAATCTGCCTCATCTTTTCTTTCTCTTACTCTTGTTTTTTAGCAGAAGTCCCAGGATTGCACCTCATCGGGTGACTTCTTTCACATGCCTGTCCCTAGACCATCTGCCGAGCCTAGGGATGTGTCCCGTGGTGCTGGGATTGGCCTGAGCTGTGGGCCATGTGACTTTCTCTTATTTCATATCTTACACCCCTAACTTGGAAGAGTCAGACTTCTACCTGCAATCTCTGGATTCCTCCTAGTGGCTCTCTCGTTGGCTGTTCAGGGTGTGGATTCTGGGGAGCTGGGGAGGAAGAGGTTGGTAGACACTTTGTGGAAAGGGACAGAGGACAAATTGTGGAGGCATTATGGGCCACATATGGCCTTTGTCACATCTTCTTTTTCTTCTTTTTTTGTTACACTCCTTTAAAAATGGGAAAACCATTTTCAGCTCATGGGCTGTGCAAAAGCATATCGGGTGAGTTGGATCTGGTTTGTGGGTAGCAGATTGCTGAGCCCTGGCTTAGGGCACAGACCGAAGCCGGACCTCAGTCCACCCAGACCTTGGGCAAAGTGCTTGACTTCTGTAAACTCTGGTTTCCTCATCTGGAAAACAGGATAAGAGTCCATACGCAGGAGGTGGTTGTGGGGTTAAATAATTGATATATGAGGTCATCAGACAGTGTTTGGCCCTGGGGCAGGGCTGTGAGTTATTGTTTTTAGGGGTGATTATCAGTCCTCCTCCTCTTCCCTCACCTTGTAGACTTGGTGGGGGTCAGAGACAGTGGTGGGGTCTGTTGGGGAGAAGATGGATCACACTGCAGTTTTTCCTGGTGAGGCTGGATTGGATAACAGGGCTTGACCTTCGGATGTCCCCTGGGGAGTCTGGGAAGCTGACATTAAGTGCGGACAATTGACAGAGGTTCTACTACCACTCATACCTGCACGGTCCCTGGTCCCATAGTAGCATCTGAATTTGGGGGGCCTGGGACCCAGTGGAAGCGGATTATGAAGATGGAGGAAGAGGGGCCTTGCCGGTCAGCTGTGGTAGCTGAGCTGAGCAAGAAGGGCTGGGCTCCATTCCCCCTGCGCTAGGCGGCAGAGTGCCGCCTCCCTGCCCCCATGCCAATTTAGAACCTCAGAATGTGCCTGATTTGGAAATCGGGTCTGTGCAGCTGTAAATACTTAAGGTGGGATAATACGTGGCTTAGTGACTGGAGTCCTTGTATGAAGAGAAGATGGGGACACAGACCAGGAGAAGGCCCTGTGAAGGCCAACGTGGAGACTGGAGTCGTGCAGCTATAACCCGAGGATTCTGGCAGCCGGCGGGAGCCGGAAAAGGCAAGAAGGATCCTGCCCAGAAGCCTTTGCGGGGAGCACAGTGTTGCTGATACCTTGGGTTCGGACTTCTGGCCTCCGGAACTGTGAGGGAGGTCATTGCTGTAGTGTAAGCCACCTAGATGTGGTCGTCCTTCTGGTGGCCCTGGGAGGTGAACACACCCACTGGTAGGGGTCACTCCTCTCCCTGCAGGGAGTGATGGTGGTGGAAAGAAACCTCCCCATGGGGGTACCAGAGCAAGAACTCAGTCTCGGCCCCACTGAATGGGTCACTGATAGGTCCAGACATGCGCATTGTTTTACGAACCAGTGTTACTGAGATATAGTTTCTATGCTATGGAATTCACCCACATTAAGTGTACTTTCAGGGCATTTTCATGACCTGGGCAGTGGGAGAGCTCTCAGGAGTGTCCCCCAGTGCTGCAGGAGTGACCAACGTCGTGGAGGAGGGCCTAATATCAGGTTTTCTGAAGAGTAAGGACCTCGCTGACCCTGGAACACATGGTGGGTGACTTCACAGGGGGTGTAGCTTGGCTCTGGTTGTGCCAGTGGAGTGAGGACAGGTGGCTCCTGAGTGGGCGGGGGAAACCAGGCCCGGGCTCAGATGGGTGCCATCTGGCTGCAGGTGGTTCTACAGGACGTGAGCCACCTTTCCTCCTGGTGAAGGGGCACCCAGTCCATACTTCCTACCTCCCAGAGGGCGTCTGGGGTGGAGTGGGAGAGGCGGAGGGTGTTGATGGGATCCAGCATGACCCCCTGTGTGGCCCAGAGCCAGGCACAAAGGGGACGTTTCCCCGAGTATTAAGGCACCCCCCATGAGGGCACCCAGGGAGGCAGAAATAGAAAGGCAGAGCCAGGCATAGGGGCACTTTCCTGTAATCGCAGCACTGAGCAAGGCTGAGGCAGGAAGATCATGGTTCAAGCCAACCTGAGCAACTTAGCGAGACTCTAGCTCATAAGTAAGTAAATAAATACATAAATATAAAAGGTAGGGACGTAAGCTCAGTATGAAGGCCCTGGGTCCAATCTGCAGAACAGCAACAAACAATCAACAAGGAAACCGGAGCAGAGAGGACCCAGTGTGCCACTGTGTTTGCTTCGTGGCTCCCTCAGCCCTGGGTGGGACTGACAGAAGCTGTGGCCAGTGCGGCCCATCGTGGGGCTGCTTTGGCCACACACCCCAGCCATGGTGTCCAGCCGCGAAGGTGGGCTTGGATGCTGAGGGCTGGGCCACTGCTGCCCTGGAGGAACCAGAAGCCTTGGGCATGGGGTTTCTCAGAAGCTGTGATTCCTCTGGCACAGCCACCACATCACACAGGTCCATGGGGCAACTGCTGCCCGGCCTGGGTCAGTGGTTGCTCCCCTGTACAGAGCAGTTTGGTCGTTCGAGTTTCTGCAACTGGCCTGGGGAGGTAGGATTCATCCTATGGTCAGGTGGCCACGGGAGACAACCACCTGCTTACACGTCCTCCCGCTGTGCGGGGGTGGGGGCAGAGAACTAGTTGCCTCTCATTTAATGCTCCTCCTCAGGTCTGGGTCACATTTAGGGAATCAAAGGTCAGAGAGGGGAAGTGATTTGTCTAGTGTTGCAAGGAGCTCGGACTCCAGAATGTTCGTCAGCTTCCAGGACAAGATGGGAAATGGCCCAGCCTTCCTCATCCCTGGCCCCCTGGAGGCTCCAGTGCCGACCTAGGTCCCAGTCCCGAATGGGCCTATTCCATGTGACAAAGGTGGTCACAGTAGGCTCAGTGTCCTTGCTCATTTCATTCTCAAATTGAAGCAGGGACATTTCATCCACTCATGAAACCTAGAACATGTCAAATTCATTAGTCAGAGGATCGTGTAAAATGCACAGGCAGAGGATTTGGCTTCTGTTTGCAGCATCTGGCTGCATGGCCTTGGCCTGGTTCACTCTCTGAGCCTCTGTTTCCTCATCTGTAAAATGGGTATTAAAAATCCACCCCTACTTTGTTCCCTCCAGGGTGTGTGTGTGTGTGTGTGTGTGTGTGTGTGTGTATGTGTGTAGAATGAAGAGTCAGTGACACCCAGGACGGTTCTCTTCATTCATTGTATGCCACACCAGCAACTCTAAAAGGGTCCCCTGTGGATAAAGGAATATGTAGTATGTGCGGCCTGCAGGCAGCTGCTTTTGCTCAGATTCACAAAGTTGCATAAGCCGGGCTAAAGGTGTTTTCAATTGGTGGTGTTGGCTTAGACCGTGAATTGGGGCTTGTTTCTTGGACTTCAGCAGGAGCCGCACCCATGTGGGCCATTAACAGACACTATTTGGGACTGGTGCTCACCGGCTGTCAGTCTCAGCCTGGGGGTGGGCAGCAGGAGTTGTTCTGTTGTTCTCGAGTGACCCGTAGCTGAGTTCTGATCTTGCCTTGTCACGTGAGAGCAGGAAGCCAGGCCTCTACTGGCCCTGCATCCGGTAGAGCGGGGGCTGCTTTGTGCCTTGGAGGCCGCCTGCCTGCACGCGCCCTGGAAGGGGCTTCGGTCAGGTGTCCAAAGCGTGGAGCAGCCCAACGTCCTTGGTGAGATGCTCATGTAGTCATTCACTAGGCAAATTTCTTGAAGGTTACTACCAAGTCCCAAGAAATATATTAAACACCAAAAGGATGATATTCACAACCCTGCTCCAGGCCTTAGGGCTCCTAGCAGGTGAAAAAGAAGCAATGAGCTTAGCTAAGAGTTAACAGCAGAAAACCTAGGTTCTTATCCACCTCTCCTCTCTGGTACCCTTGCTAACAGGAATCTGATTTTGTTTGGGTTTTAATGTACCCAGCTCAAGATCATTTCTATTCGTGGTTCTCCAAGTGTGATCCTTGGACCAGCAACATCAGCACTGGCCAGGCCCACTGAGCCAAAGAGCGGTGCGTGGGCCCAGCAGTCTGCTTTAAGAGACCCCTAGGTATGGATAATATGTGTGGGCACATGGAGGTTCTTGCCAGTGAGGTGCAAGGAGATCTTTGGGGAAGCCATTTTTCTCCTGTTCAAAAGGCCAGGGTCCTAGAGGCAGGAGGCCTTCTGGCTGCTCCACACACGGTCCTGGTGCAGCAGAGACAGTCAGTGTGAAGCTGGGAGGGCCGGTGTCACCATCACTAGTTAGCCGAACATGGCCATGCAGAAAAGAGCCCGGATTACAAAGCAGCTCCCAGACGTCTCATTAACGGAACAGTAAATGTTGTCACAGTGTTGGCGCTTGTAGGCAGGCACATCCGCAGCAGATCTGGGCTTGTGAGGTTGGTACTGACTTAGCCACCCCTCCCCTTTTACAGTGTCGCACACATCCTTTTCTTGCTCTGCACCTTTTCACCATCTGTAACTTAAAAACTTCTGAGCCAGCACACACCCATGAGCATAGCCACTATATTAAAAATAAACCAAAAGCAAAGCCCCCAAAGGTAACAAGTGTTGATGTGGATATGGAGGAACTGGAACCCTTGTGCATTGTCAGTGAAAATGCAGAACTGCACTTGGAAAAGAGCCTGGTGTTTGCTTGAAACAATAGCTATACGGTAGTGTGGTCCAGTGTTATGGTTTAGCTTGAGCATATCCCCCCAAGTCTCATGTGTGCAGGGTGGGGCTTTTGGGTGATGGGGCCCGTGTTGTTGGCCGCTCTTAGGATGCGGGGTCTGGGCGGGAGGCAGCCCCCGGGAGTGTGATGTGGAAGGGTGCGTCTCCCTCGCTGAGCCCTCACCCAGCTCTGTGCTTTCTTCCTGCCCTGACGGGTGCCGTTCTCCTTCCCCACACCGCTTCTGTGTTTGAGCCTCCTGGCCACGGACTGACGCCGTGAACCAAAGTGAACGTCATCTCCCTCACGTTGTGGGGGAAACCGGAACACAAGATCTCCAAGAGATATTTGTACACCCGTGTTTCATAGCAGTATTCTTCACAATAGCCAAAAGGTGGAGGGAGCTCAAGTGGCCACAGATGGATGTTTGAGATGATACATTTTATGCTATGTGTATTGTACATCTACAAGTTACACACACACACACACACACACACACACACACACCCTCTCAGTCCACGGGCCCTTTCCTCGCATCTGCAGGCAGGTGGCCTCTGCGGCTCTCCTGTCTCCTCTGAGCCCCTACCTGACCGGCTACATCCATCTCTGCCTGGGTGCCCTGAGATCAGCTCCTCAGGCCTGGGTCACACAAGGTGTACCTCATTCTGAATTGTGACCTCGCTCTCCCTACACCTACTCCTCCTGCTGTGTTCCGGGAGTGACTGACACAGGTGTCCACATAACTCAGAAACTCTTCCTCCATCTTTCCCCAGCATAATCTGTTACAAATTCCTGGTGATGGCTCTTCCCAAATTCCTTCTGAGGGCAGATTCCCTGCCGGTCTTCTGCAGCCTCCTCCCTGAGCACTGCTGTGCCTGGCCCAGCTCCCCGGACGCGCCCTGGCACCACCCAAGTCCACACTCTATGCAGGAGCCAGGGGGAGGGATCGGCTGCAGATCCGATGGACTCTGTTCTAGTCGCACCCTCACTAATCAGTCCCACATGGAAATATTTCGTGGACGCATCCAGCTCATTCCTGCATAAATGGCAGAGCAGGCTTCTTGGAAGTTGATTTCGTATCAGAGCCAAGCTGTTTTCTGGGTTTCTTTGGGCTGAGTTTCTCAGACTTGGGGTTTGATGCTACAAGTGAGACAAATGTCACTGGTGGTTGGTTCCTTGCTTGCGGTTGTCCCAGGAGCAAGAGAGCAAGTGTTTGTCTGGGAGGTGACCCCAGGAAGCTCTGCTAGGGCGTCAGGAAGTGCGGGGGAAGGCAGGATGCCAGTTAAGGGTGTGGGTTCAGTCTGCTGGGGCAGAAGGTGTCTGGAGAGAGCAGGGGGATGGAGCCAGACACACATGACTGAGGGATCTCAGGATGGAGCGGGTGGGGCATTGGCACCCCAACTCCTGTGAGCCGTTCTCAGGGGGTGTTAGTTGCCTGGCCCTCCCGCTTGCCGTGCATGGGGACGAAGCCGGCTGCTGAGGCCGTGGACGCAGCCACCCGGCAGAGATAAGCGGGGGTGGCACTTGGAGGAGGTGTGGGCCCACTGCAGGGCTCCAGGGCTGTGTCTAGGTCGTGGATGACATCTGCTTGCTGGGGGCGGATGACGAGTGACGGCCACCAGGTGTGACTCAGACCTCCTGACATACGGTGGAGCTGCGCAGCTAGGAAGTTGGGTCATTACTTGTTCTGCTTTCCGTCATGGGGCAGAGTCTCCGTTGTTGCTATCACGTCTTAATTCTTTCCTAGCAACCGGCCATTTCCTTTGAAACCAAGTGAGAGCCGGCCTTGGGCCCAGCCCTGCACCAGCCGTTGTACCCGCCTGAGATTAGTAATGCTGCTTTGCTTTCTAATGTGTTTTTCCAGTAAAGTCAAGCTTATAAGGTTTGCTTTAAAAATAAATAGGCGGAATGTTAAATTTAAATGTCAAATGCCTTCACAGGTTGTGCGTTTGGCGAGGTGGGTGATAACGTGCCGACCGCAGCCAGGGACATTGGCTTGAGGGACGCAGTCTGCACTCTGCCTGGGCAGCTCAGGCCTCCACTTCCGAGCCGCTTTTCAGGATGTGGTCTGGTTCTCACAGTCCCCTCTGCCCACCAGAAGCTCTGTCTTCCTACATCCTTGCCTCGGGCTTCCTCTGCGCTGTCCCTCTGAGCCAATCCTCCTCCATTCTTGCTTTCCAGCATCCCGGCTCATGCCCGGAGGCCAGCTGTATCGGCAGTCCCGCCCCTGCCTCCCGCCCCTGCCTCCTGCACACTGCCTGCTCCCAGTTGGGTTCATTCCTCCAGCAGGAGTGCCCAGTTCCTGCACCTCTCCAGGCTGGGACCTCCGTCTGCTGCTGAGAGACTGAAGGAGCAAGAGAAGGACCACAGCGGCCTCCTTGCATCGCTCTTGACCCTCCTCGGTGACTCTGTCCAGCCAGAGTGATCAGCAGGGGGCGGGGACCACCGCGAGGCTGCGGCCCTGCCAGCTCTGCACTGACCTTCACGGCTCAGGCTGGTCTTGCTGAGCTGCCGAGCGGGTCCAGGCACCCCTCTCTGTGGCCATTTGCACCTGTAGGTTTCACCTTCTCCCCAGTTCCAAGAAAGACCCGAGTCCAGCCTGCTTTGGTGCCAGTGCCTGCTGCCAGTCACCAGGTGACAAAGCTGACAGAGTCTCAGGGTTGGGTGGGGAACGTCAGAGGCATGGCCAGGCTTGGTGCTGGTCACTGGGAGGGGCACAGAGGTGGGAGGACTGGGGTGAGGGGACACTTGCACAGCCCCTTTGTCTTCTCGGCAGGGGAGCGAGGACCAGTGGGTTCCCCTGCCCAGATCCCTGCTGCGCAGGCCCTCGGCCCTGGTGGGAGGGGAGGTGGGCATCTGGGCAGGGGTGGGGCTGCAAGGAGACCTGGTGTAGAATTTGCAAAGAAGGCTGGGACTCAGAGCCCTAGGGCTAGAGTTTTGGTTTGCACAGATGTACGTGTGCATGAGTGTGGGAGGGTGCGGGCTGGGACGGTGGAGGTGGGAGCAGAGAGTGCAAAGGTAACCTCAGAGGTGAACAGGTGTCCGGATAGAACGAACCTGGAACTGTTTGCCTGAGGTTTGTGCTGTAGCTCTGGGGAAGCAGGTGGGCCAGGACGAGTGCTGGGCTCTGATCTGACTTTGTCAATAAAACAGAGCGGGCTGGGTGTGGTGGCGCACGCCTGTAATCCCAGCACTCAGGAGGCTGAGGCAAGAGGATCGCTGCAAGTTGAAGGCTAGCCTGGGCTACAAAATGAGTTCAAGGCCAGCCTGAACTGTATAGTGAGGCCCTGTCTCAACAGGACACACACACACACAAAATCCCAAACCACACCAAAACAAAACAAAAAATAAAACAGAGCGGCCCAGATTCACGGAGTACACTTGTGTGGCTGACACGGGTTGAAGTGCTTTATGTGCATTCTGTGTTTTTATTTGACAAAGACAGTGCTTGCTAAGCAGAGGTGCTGCACTGGTTCGTTCACAAAGCTAAACAACAAACAACAAACAAAAAAGCAAAGCAGCCGCAGGACTCCTCCCCCTTCCCTGGCTGAGCTGGCGGAGGCCCCACCCTGTGAGCTTGGGGTCTGGCCCAGGGCCGGGCTCCTCCCCTGTGGCTGATGCCTGTTTCATCACACTCATAAAAAAGGCCTGAGTCTAGTACACTTGTCACCCGCTTACAGATGGAAAAACGGAGGTGCACAGGGATTAGCAATTTGCCCAGCTTGAAGGTGGCTGAGGGGGGCCCAGTCCAGGCTGCAGGCTCAGGGCTCACACTGCGGTCATTTTGCTACAGACCTGGGGTGGCAAGCTCTTCGAATAAAGGCGCATCTCTCTCCTGGGCCTGCCTCAGTTTCCTCTTTTGCCAAGTGGGCTGTTGTGCTGACTGGCAAGGAGTGGTGAGAGAATGGGATTGGGACGCAGGCTCCCCAAATCTCCATCGGGGAAGTGCCCTGGCCTGGCGGAAGCTGGCGCTGGCCGGCCCTGTCTCCAAGGCCACCCCTCATGGCCTGCAGCTCCCTCCCTCGGCTCCAGGGTGCTCTGGGATGAGGTGCCAGGCCCGTTAAGCTCTCGCCCTGCTTGCCCGGCAGTGTCCCGCTGGACTGTGGAGCTGTGGCTGGTGACTGTCTAGCAGCTGGGCCTCTGGGGACACAGACCTGGAAACTCCAGGCTCCGGGGTGAGGGTGGCATCCGCGTCTGCCTGGCTCTGGCTGCTGGGCCAGGGTACTGCAGAAACACCACTGCACTGCAGAGACCCAAGCTCAAGGCCACCAGGCTTGTAGTGACTCCTCCTCTGGGGCCACAGGACCAGGAGCTCAGCCCTGGGTCAGACGCCCTGGGCTAGGTCAGCCCTGCCGTCTCCCAGGCCCTCAGCAGGGTGAGCCAGTCATTCATTCATTCATTCATTCATTCATTCATTCATTCATTCATTCATATTCATTCAATCTGTATTCATATTCATTCAATTCATTCAATCACGGCAGGCACAGAGACCAGACCTTGAACTCACTTATGTAGCCCAGGCTGGCCTTGAACTTACTGCACTCCTGCCTCAGCCTCCCAAGTGCTGAGATTACCGGCATGTGTCACCATCCATGCAGTCAGAGGGATCCTTGCAAAATATCAAGTCAAGATCATATAAAGCCCACCCCATCTCTCTTCTGTGCATGGCCTACAAGGCATGTGTCAGGTGCTGTCCTAGGCACCAGGGAGATGGCTGTGCTCATGGAACTGGCTTTTCAGTGGGGGCTGAGATGGGGGCATGAACAAGAGGCACGTGCTCTCACACAAGTATAATCACGTGGACATTCATGTGGACATGTGCACCTAGAAATGGAGATTGTCTGGAGACATGGGTGGGGGGCATGGAAATCCTTTTAGTAGAGGCCAGAAAGAACTAAAGGGTCTTGCATGTGCATATCTGGCTGAAAACTGTTCCAGAAAAGGGGTTAACAGCATGTGCAAAGGTCCTGTGGTGGTGGGGTACCTGATATGTCCCAGGAAAGTCAGTGCAGAGAGCCAGGGGAAGAGTAGCCAGAGTGCAGGTTATACAGAGCCTTGTAGGCCATGCACAGAAGAGAGATGGGGTGGGCTTTATAGATTTTGACTTGATATTTTGAAAGGATCCCTCTGGCTGCATGCATGGTGACACATGCCTGTAATCTCAGCACTTAGGAAGCTGAGGCAGGAGTGCAGTAAGTTCGAGGCCAGCCTGGGCTACATAAGTGAGTTCAAGGCCAGCCGGAATTACAGAGCAAGACCCTGTCTCAAAAAAAAAAAAAAAAAAGATCCCTCTGCCTGCTATAGGATGGACTGTCCAAGGAGGCCAAAGGAAGCAACTGCCACGGTCCAGCAAGAGATGATGGACGCTTGGGCCATGGTATGCACAGCGGAGGTGAGAGAGGCAACCGTGTGGTGGCAAAAATTTCGCAGCCGATGGGTGGGATGTGGGGGAATAAGGCAAAGAAAAGTCTCACGGCAGGCACAGAGGCCAGACCTCATCACCTGGGGGTGCAGGTACCTTTTGCTGTGGGAGTGACAGGGTCGGCTGGGAGCCCTGGGGCACCAATGACCTGCAGGAGTGTGCACCAGTGTCACTCTGATGCTGAGGTGGCACTTCTTGGTCCCTGGGGCCTCTGACCATCTGGAGGAAGGCCTTGAAACCCTAACCTGGGATTTAAAACCCAGACACACTTACTCCCTGAACTCCCAGCTCTGCATTTGCCTGGCGCGGAGTGAGGTTTCTCTTAAAGACCCCCTTGGATTTTACTCTGAGGGCAAGGATGGGCATCCTCCACCGTGAAAGGATACATGGATGGAGAGGGCCCCGGGCCCCGGGAGCAGCTTGACGCGCTGCCAGCTGTCCAGACGAGTTTGGCAGAAAGTACCACGTCTGTTAAAGGGCGTTGAACGTAAAAGGGGGATATCAGTTGCAGGAAGGAAATTACCGAGTCTTCAAACACTGTCAACTGAGAAAAAGACGGATGGGACTTTTATGGACGTGTAGTTTGTCCCAGTGAAATAGAACGTCTTAAAACCTGTCTTTACTGGCATCGAAGTACTGTGGTGTTGTCTAACAGAGCAGTTTATAGCTTAGCAATGAATCTCTTAAAAACAAACAAACCAAAAAAGATACAGTGCTTTCCATCCCCCTTAGCCGACTTTCTAAAGAAACTGCAGAAAACGAAAACCAAAAATCCACATTCATTTATACGAGGACATTTGCAAAACCCCTCCTGGGCACAGGGTCCTGCATTCGGGGGCACAGCAACAAGTAAAACTTTGTTCTCTCGGACCTGTGGCTGCTGGGGACGTACACAGGGCATGGGGTGTAGCAGGTCAGCAAAGAGAAAGGCCTGGGATGCAGAGGAGAGAGTTGCTGGCGCTGTGGGTTGGGGTGAGTGGTTGGGAGGGATCCTACGTGCAGGAGTTTGCTACTCTAGGCTGCCGGGAACTGAACCCTAGTGAATCTGGTTCCAGGGGAGGCAGTGTACTTGATTTGCACCTCTGCACCACCACCAGCCTTTCTGCTCTGCCGTCAGCTGTTGGGGTTTCACTCTCAAGTCAGCTTCCCTCTTGGTCACAATGTGGCTGCCACCACAATGTTGGCTACACATCTAGAGAGACAAAGTCCTTTAAGCATGGTTTCCCTACAGCACAAAATGAGCCATCTTTGGCCATGTGGCCACTCCTGGACCACTGAGAAGCCCAGGGGCCGTGGAGTGCAATACTATTGGCTCCCCAGGATGACCCGGAGCTGGGGATCATGTTGTTGTGCCCTAGCCAAGGAGCTGTGTGGGCACAGGGAGACGCCAGAATCAAGTAAGGGTGGTGTTGGGGTGGCGGTGGTGCAGCTGTGGTGGGGAGGGATAGTGCAGGCAGCCAGCAGCCCAGGGCTCTGGAGTGCTGGGAGCTTTTACACCAGCAAGAGTAACGGCAGTGACGACCCTCTGGCTGCGGCTCACCGCACTTTACGCCCTAGCTGCAGCGGAGGACCTTCCCTGTGTAGCTGCCTAGCAGGGTCGAACTGATGTCCGTTCCGCTCCTTTCCTCTGGGAATAGCGGGACTGAGGAGCCCACAGCCTGGGGCCCTTCGCTCCTCCCTCAAGGGATCATGTGTGCTGGAAGTTGGCAGTTTGGTCCTGAAGCTCTGCTCCAGACTGACTTGGTATTGTCATCAGAGAAACACGGCGGGTAGACAACCAGGAATGTGCCTGTCACAGGGCCGGGGAGGGCCGCTTTGATGAAAACCAAGTCAGGTTGTTTGGAAAGAGCTGATCACAAAGCTTAAAGAGCCACTCGGAAAGCACAATTCAGTGGCAACCAGAATCACGAAACAAATTCTGTGACCAGAATTGTTAGTTAGTAAGCCGGGGCACCACTGTATCTAGACCTGCACTGCCTTGTACACGCTCAGCAACTGAACATACGAAATGCAGCTAGTGTGCCTGAGAAACGGAATTTTTAATTTTGTTTAATTTCAATTAATGTAAGTGACTAAAGTAGAGATGTGATTTTTTTTTTTAGATATGTGATTTAGTTACTGGAAAACTTAAATTTATTTTAGCTATGGAGGTCAATCTGCTTTTTTGACTGTCAATTTTCTGAAATCCAAATACAGATTAAGTATTTCTGATAAACACGACGATGTGAATGTAAAACTTCAAATAAAAATTTGAAGACAGTATGAAAAAAATGTGAACAATCTTAACTTTTCTACTTATTGTATGTTGAAACAACATTTCAAGATGCGTTTTAGGGGGCTGGGGATTTAGCTCAGCGGCAAAAGCGCCTGCCTGGCAAGCGCAAGGTCGTGAGTTCGGTTCCCGGTACTGGAGAAAAACCAAAAAAAAAAGATGCGTTTTAGGTTAAGTGAAACTCGTCATTAAACCTAATTTTGTCTGTTTCTTGTTAGTTTTTTTCCCTAATGTTCTTATGAAAAAATGTAAGATTGCATGTGTGGATGGAATTCTATCTGTGTTGGGCAGTGCTGGTCAGATTGGATTCTGCGCTCAGGTCACAAGTGTCTCCATATCCTCACTTCCCTCTAAAGGAACCAAAATAACATCACATGATGTGGAAGATGATAACGAGACAGCCCCAAATCAGACCCTGTGATAGAAATGACCTAGTGGCCCCAACGTGAAAATAGGCACCAAGTAACTTGTGTAAAGATATGACTATAAAATGTTTAGCTCCCATGTGTCATGGTTTGTGTCTAAATGTCTCCCCAGAGATTTGTGCAGTCATGGGGTGGGCTTCTAGAGTTTATAACTGATCCATGGTCCATAAGCTGGGCTTATGGGTAGGAGTGCTACATCTGCCCTGGGGCGAGTAGTTTGCTAGTTTGCATACAGTGTAAGGGAGGGAAAGAGGCTTGCCTTCTGCTGCTCCTCCCTTTTGCTCTTGCTGCTTTTGCTGCCTTCCGCTGCCATGAACTGTTGCCCTCTGCCATGTGCCACTCTGCTTTGGAGCCAGCCAAGTATGGACTGAAACCTCTACAAACTGTGAGCTAAATACATCTTTCCTTCCTTAATTCTGGGCATGAGGTATTTTGTCTCAGCAATGAGAGAAAAGTAACTGAGATACCACATTAGCCAATCTAGCTTTGTGAAGGGGTCCCTGCTGGTCAGCTGTGCTGGGAAGGGACCCGCTCTGAGGACAGGTGCACCAGGTGCACGGTCAGGTAGGAGGTTCCCCTGGGGACACACCCCGCATCCGTGCTCACAGTGTCTGTAAGTCTGAGGCCCCGCGGGGCAGGGAGGAGCTCATCTGTCCTCCAGGCTACAAGAGAACTGCAGCTGTTCAGAGCCTGTGGTGCGAAGATCAAGCTGAAGAGTGTCTTCTCCCCCCAGCACAGGGACGCTTGGGATCGTCCCTGGATGGGGAGTGGCCAGGGGGAGAGCTGGCCTAGGTGCCCTGTCCTCTTCAGCGTTCTGGGCCTCAGTGGTTTTCAGAGGAGGCCTGCCCTGGGCTGCTGGACCTGCTTTGTCCCATGCAGAGGCGTGGAGCACAGGCCCCGGGAAACCCAGCGCCCTGCCCTGCCCTGCCCTGCCCTGCCTTGCCCTGTGGAAGGACAAGGAGCTGCTCTGCTGCATGCCGGCACACTGTCTCCTTCCTGCCCTTCCTAATCCCCTTTTCCCATTTCCTCCCCCCCGGCCAGTCCTGGATGCAGTCCCTGTCTGCGGACCCAACCTGAGGGTCGGCTTCTGGAGGTCTGACCCAGTGCAGGTGTATGGGGCCAGTGCTAGTCCCCTGGCACCCCGCGCAGTCCCCAGACACTGGGGCACTGAGGACGTGCCCTGATTCCTGCCAGGGGCAAGCCTCGGGCCACCCTCTGGCTGCCTCCTTTCCAGGTGGACCCAGCCCAGCATTTCCTCTACCCGGGGTGCTGCCAACATGGTTTGCCTAACCTTGTCCTGTGTCCCTTATGTCTCCCATGTCCTGCAGGAGAGCGGGCATCCCAGTCCTTTCTTCTGTGCCCCTCCAGTCTGTAAGGACCCTGGTGGAGAAACACCCAGCGAGGGAGGAAGACATGCGCCCTGCCTGGGAGGTGATGGCCCTGGCAGGTGGGCGCCTCCTTGTCCCTGTGCACTCCCTCTGGGAGGGGAGTCTCCTTCCAGTCCTCCTGTCATGCTGGGGGTTCTGGGGGTGGCCTGGGTGTTTCCCCTTAGAACAGGTGGGTTCTGACACCTTATGGCCTTAAGTGGAAATCCTGAGACCTCTGGAGCAGTCTCATTCAGTGTCCGGGTCCCCGGGAGCAATGCAGCACAGCGTATGACCACCCTGGTCAGGGGTCGGTGGTGCAGGCCTGGAATCTTGCAGCTTCAGCCGCAGGGAGCCCTGGCCCGGCCCAGCCTGACTGCTCACCTGGGAGCCGGGGACCTGGCCGCCCGGATTAAACAAGTTACCGTGCTCAGAGTGCTCAGCACGGCAGCCCCCAGAGTGCCCCAAACGTCAGGGTCACCGATAAATCCGGGTCAGGCAGGAGGCAGAACAAGATTCAAGGCTTGGAATTCGAGAAATGAGATTTAGCCTGTAATTGGCAGCTTTGCTTCTAATCGCTGGGCTGTAGAGAGACAAGCTGCAAAATGTAGAGGATTCCTCCTCCAAGAGCAGGAAGGGCTTCAGGGAGGAACGTATCCACCCGGCCAGCTGCTGCCGGGCAGCCAGGCGCAGGAGGATAACGAATGCTTGAGACTGAGGCTCAGGGCCTGGTCTTTTCTCCTTCTGCTTTTTGATTTTTAAATAATAGCCCACAGGCTCCATTTCTAAGGATTCCCGACGCGGCTGTGGGCTAATCTGAGGATGAAGCATCTTCTTTTCTGAGTGTTTCCTCCTCTGGGCTTCCTCTTAGTTCTGAGACCAGGAGGAAACATATGCTCGCCCTCAGTGCTGGCAAATGCACTCCTCCTTGTGAAATTTCTCCTTTCCCTTTCTCCTTCTCTTCCTGGCGGTTTATTTCTCCCTCTCAGGGAACTGGATACTTCATTCCCTAAAGGCTGGAGGGCAGGCTGTCAATTCTGCTGATTGCTTGTGACGATGAGGACAGCTCCTCGCCCTGCACTCCTGTACCACCGCATGCAGGTGATCATTGGCAGCAGCATGGGGATCACAGAGGATGGTGAGGAATCAACCAGGTGAAGAGGGGCAGGCAGAGCAGAGAAGGAGGGGCAGAGAGAAGGAGGCATCGCCAGGAGCCGGGAGCCTCCGCATGCTGGCACCTCAGTCCCACCACGGAGCAATTTCTTCAGTGAATGTGCAACAAGGAATTTCTGTGCACCAGACTCTGTCCTAGGCACCAGGCATGCTGGGAAGCCAGGTCCCTGGACTCATGGAGCCCACAGGAGGCAGAGGCAGGAAACAGCAGTACGTGATGAATGTCGACTCACCTGAGTGGTGTGAGATGAAGCGTGCTGATGTGACAGCGAGGACCCACGGGCTCAACAGCAGTGGCCTCCGTAGTAGAGGACGCTTGATTTGAGACGTGCAGGAAGAGAAGGAATCTACCAGGAAGAGGAGGAACCACTCCTCTTCAGCGTAGTATAGGGAGTCCCAGGCAGACCAGAGAGGAAAAAAGAAAGAAAAGGCACCCAAACTGGAAAGAACAAGTAAACTAATCTGCATTCTCAGATGACACGATCCTATGTGTAGAAAATTCTAAAGATTCCACTTAAAAAAACCATTAGAATTAAATGAATTTGGCAAAATTGCAGAATGCAAAAACATGCAAAAATCTAGTCGCATTTCTATTCCTAACGATGACAGTTTGAAAAGGAAATTAAGAAAGCAGTTCTACACTCTGGGAGGCTGAGGCAGGAAGATCACAAATTTGAACCCAACATGGGCAACTTAGCAAGACCTAAAATAAGAAAGGACTGGAGGTGGAGATGTAGCTCAGTTCAAAGGCACTGGGCTCAATTCCCAGTACTGGGGTTGGGGAGAGGGTTCCATTTGCAGTAACACTTGTGTTAGGCAGCTTTCTTTCACTGCGACAAAATACCTAACAGAACAGCACAGAGAAGAGGTATAATTTGGTTTTTTGTTTTTGTTTTTCTTCTGGTACCAGGAATTGAACTCATGGCCTTGCGCTTGCCAGGCAGGCACTTTGCCGCTGAGCTAAACCCCCAGCCCCGAGAAGAGGTATAGCTTGGCTCATGGTTCTGGAGGCTTTAGTTTGTGGTTTGCTGGCTCCATTGCTTTGGGCCCCAGAGGAGGAAGAACATTAAGGAGACAGGAAGCCTAGAGCCAGGCCAAGAGAATAGGCCAGAGACACAGTGTGCCCTTCAGATACCACCCCAGTGACCTGCTTTCTCCACCCGCTAAAGGTCCCATTGCTTTCCAATATGCCATCAGCTTGAGCACATAGCTTTTGGGGGACATTTCATGTCCAAACCATAGCAACACTGAAATGAATAAAATACCGAGGCGTACATGTGACCAAGGAAGAGAAAGAGTTATACGCATAAAGCTAAAAATGTTGCTGAAAGAAATGAAAGGAAACTCAAACACAAAGACAGGCTGTGCTTGTTCGTGAATTCGAGGAATTAATGTTGTTAAGATCTCTGTCCTACCCGAGTTGACCTAAACATTCAGTTCAATTTCTATCAAAAACCCCTGACTTTTTTTTTTTTTTTTTTTGGCAGAAAATTTGTCCTAAGATTCACACAGCATTTGAGAAACCCCAAATAGCCAAAACTATCTTGAAAAAAAAAGTTGGCAGTCTCATGCTTTCTGGTTTCAGACTTACTGCAAAGCTACAGTAATCAAAATAATGTGTCATTGCCCAAAGACAGGTGGGTAATGGGTCAGAATAGAGAACCCAGAGTTAACCCCTTGTGTATATGATGATGGCAAGACCACTTGATGGAGAAGTGACAGTCTCTTAAACAAATAGTGCCGGGAAACCTGGATATCCGCATGCAAAGGCCTGACGTTAGACCATTACCTCACACCATATAAACACAATCTCAAAATGGATCACAGTTCTAAACACAACCCTACGCTGTAAAACTCCTACAAGTAAAAACAAGGAAAAGCTTCTCAGCATTGCTTCTCTGCAATCATTTCTCAGATATGACACAAACACAAGCAACAAAAGAAATCAATGCATTGGACTACATTAGTGTTATAAACTTCTGTGCATCAAAGGTCACAGTAAAAAAAATCACAATGAACAGAGTGAAAAGGTAAGCTACAGAAGGGGAGAAAATATTGAAAATCACACATCTAAGATGAAGTTAATATCCACAATATATAAAGAATTCCTACAACTCAACAACAAAAAAACAGACAACCAGATTTAAAATGGGGCAAAGGACTTGAATAGGCTTTTCTCTGAAGAAGATATGAACTGGCCAGTAAACACAGAAAAAGATGTCTGATATCACTAATCACTAGGGAAATGCAACAGGACCCTACCTCACCCTCGTTAGGATCATAACTATCAAGAGAACAGAAAGTAACAAGTGTTAGCAAAAATGTGCAGCAGCTGGACACTCATGCACAGTTGTCAAGAAGCCAAAATGGTCAGGTACTATGGAAAATCGTAGGACTTCTCCTAAAAATGAAGACTAGACTTACCACATGATCCAGCAATTCCACTGCTGGGTAGATACCTAAGATAATTCACATAAGGGTTTCTCAGAGATATCTGTACACTCCTGATCACAACAGCATTATCTGCACTAGCTGAAATGTGTAAGCAACACAGGTATCCACTGACTGACGAGTGGATAAGCACAAAGGTGAGGTGTACCCATGGTGGGATACTACTCAGTCTTGAAAAGGATAGAAATCCTAACACGTACCACAGCTTGAGTGAACCACTCACAAAAGGATACATACTATATGATTCTAGTTACATAGGACACCTGGAATAGTCAAATTCATCTACATAGAAAGTACAATGGTGATTGCTGGGAGCCAGGGGAAGAAGGATTTGTGAAAAGGGTTCTGTGGATAGACTGTGGTGATGGTGGCATAATAGTGTGAATGTACTCAATATCACTGACCTGTGCACTGAGGAATGGATAAATGGCAACTTTATTTATTTATTTTTTTGGTAACTGGGAATCAAACTCAGGACCTTGCACTTGCCAAGCAAGGTGTTGTGCCGCTGAGCTATATCCCTGGTTTTAAATGGTAATTTAAATTGCACTTATTTTTGTCACAGTTCAAAAAATTATCCAGGCTTAGTATAATTAGGCTGGACAAGTGCAAAGGCCCTGTGGTAGGGATGAGCTTGGCACATTTGAGAAATAGAAGGGAGTCCAGTGCTTTAGCAGCAAAGTGAGTTAATGAGGGTTGTTGAAAGAGATACAACTGGAGAGATTTGAATTTTACTACAGATATGAAATCTGAGATTCATAACAAAGTCCCCATAAATTGTGCAAAGTGAAATAGCCAAGAGGCGGCAGGGGCAGGGAATCCTGGTGGTCCCAGATGGCGCTGAGCAGTCCTCCCTTCTTTCCTAGTAGTAGAACTGCTGGCTACGCCCAGCCTCTGACCACGCCCAGCCTCTGACCACTTGAGAGTAGAGACTACACTTCCCAGCCTCCCTGGCAGCTAGGTATGGCCATGTGACTTGGTCCTAGAAGTGGGGAATACCAGAAGCATTATGCATAACTTTAGGGATGTGTACTTACAGGGTGGGGGCGCTGTGCTTTATCTTTGCTGCCTTCCTGCTGTCTGGAATATTAACGTGATGATAGAGTTTCAGCAGCCATCTTGGGCCCATGAAGGAAAAGATCCGCGAAGTAATCAATGGGCAGGGTCAGAGTACTTTGGATGCGGAGCTGGGAGACCTCTGGAGGAGGCGCCCTCCATCCTCTTGCCTGAGGAGACAGAGCCGGCAAGGGCGGGCATGTGTAGTGCCATTCACTCCTGGTGGGAGAACCCGAGGGGGACCAGCTCCGGGAACGTGGAGACAGCAACGAGGCTGCAGGGGCTGCACTGAAGGTTGAGAGGGTGACACAGCTGGTTAGTGGTGGGCAGAGAATCAGCTCCCGGGGCTACGCTCTGAGGACGCGTAGGGCTCTGACCTTGCTGTCCACGTCCACGGAGCACCGCGTGTGACAACGTTCGCACTGCGGACCGGAAGTGCAATTTCTTGCTTCCAACATCTGACTGTGAAAAAGGCGATGCAAACAGTCCCCCTGAGCTCTGTCTTCCCGACACCATGCTCCGTCTGTGACCCGCTCTCCACCCCAGACCGCATCGCCGTCCCGCTAGGGCGGAAGCAGTTGATTTCCCCTGGCCTGTGAGCGGGGCTCGGGGCTGGCGGGGTGGGGGTGGGGTCTTGACCTCTAACTCAGAGGGGGCGGGGGAGCTTTAGGGCCCGGATGCGCCTGGATCCACTTATGAAATTGTGCCGGCTCAGCCTGCAGAGGGAGAATCAGGAGTGCCAAGGTGAAGTGGTGGCTGCTTTCATGTGAGATCGTGAACCAGAGCAAAATGGCCCTTTGTGGGGACAGAAGCCCCAGTGCTGTGGGGACAGCTCCCCGCTGCGGCTGCCCCATCCCCTCTCCAGAGAGGTGGCGGTGACTAAGGGACCCAGCTGCCCTTCAGTCTGCGGGTGATAAAGACGAGGCAGAATCTGCAGGGATCAGGCACGGGGAAGCTCATCATGCCAGGTGAGCTTGGCGTTTGGAGCCTCCGCGGAGCACAGTCTGCCCCGTGGACTTCAGGCTGCAGCTGCGGCGTCTACACCGTGCTGCGACCCAGCTGACCAGCAGAGCCCGGCCGCAGCCCTGAGGCTCAGCCTGCAGGGGGCCGGCCCTCCTTCAGACTGGGGGGATGTGGGACTGTCCCCGCTCCACTCAGCGGGTCCGAAGTTCTAGGTTGGAGCCTTCAGGAGCTGAGGGCTGGGCTGAGCCTCCCTCCTGGACTCAGTCCCCTGAGATGTCCCCTGGGTTCGCTGGTGGCTGGTGACTGTGCCCTTGTTCTGGGGCATCTCCCCAGGTGCTTGGAGAGCCTGGTGTGGACATGGGGGTAGTAGCCAGCCTGGGCTTTCCGGGAGAGGAGAGCAGGGTCGTCAAGGCCTCACCCATTCCTCCCACTTCGCCCATTTCCTAAAGAGGGTGGGCTCTAGTCTCCCTCAGGAGGGCACTGTCCTTTGCCCTGGCTTACCAGGGCACATGGCAGGGGCAGTGGGAGGGGACGGTGCTGTTGGGAAGGTCAGGAAGGGCGGGTCTGGGTGGTATCTGGCATGGGTGGGGTCCCAAGGATGCTTCCTGGCCACTTCCTTCCCTGCACCATCCCCAGGGGAGCCTGGGTGTGAGACACGGCACCACCCAGCCTCCTGCAGCTCGGGCCCTGGGTGTGCACAGGGCTGTGCCGACCCAGGCCTCTGGTCTGGATCCTGTGGTGAAAGTGAGGCCTTGGACACTGCCAGGGTGCCCCAGAGTGACAGCGCTGGTTGAAGCCTTGTGAAGACACAAGAGGCGAATGGAGCCGGGTGTGGTCATGCACACCTGTAATCCCAGTGCTCGGGAGGCTGAGGCCAGCCTGGGCTACACTGAACTGAACAAACAAAGAATGAGGTGCACGGGGCAGAAGATTTTCCCAGGTAGAGAAGCTGGCACCTCCTGAGCGTCAGCTGGTGGCTCTGAAAATCTAGGTCCTGGCAGGCCCCCCAGGGTCCCCAGCTCTTGTCATTATTTCTTCGTTCATCTGCTCTTGGGAACGGGGTATCAGCCCCAGGAGCGAGGGTTTGTTCACTGTTGTGCTCAGGGCAGGAGCTGGCTCAGTATGTGTTTGCTGAAATATTAAATTGACCAATGGCTGAGGACAGCAACTGTATCTGTCCCTTTCAGTCTAGCACTGAGCAGTGCCCGGCATGTCGCAGGACTCAATACATGTTTGTAGAATGAATGAATGAATGAAATCTCTCCCCCACCTCCTCTGCCGTCTTTGAGACTCTCGCCTCCCTCTCACCTCCCTGCATCCCTATTTCCTGGCCTTTGTGGGTGGACCTGGTCCCCAGCGCGCTCCTCTCTGCTCTAGCAGTGGGTGACGAATGTGTCTCATTCCGCCCCTCTGGGCAGCTCTGTCCTGATCCAGGAAGCGCCTCTTCCACCATCAGCTCCACTCCCTGGTGCCCGTGGGCTGGGACGCCTCTCTGATGGGCCCTCGGCCCTCGGTGGTCCTCCTGGAGACAAGTTCCTATGGAGCCAGACGGAGTCCCAAGAGCCCAGCATTTGGTCATCCCCTGCTTGTGGCAGTGCTAAAAACGGCAGATTTCCCCACCTGGGCTGCACCTGTGGAGACTGAGAGAGACGGCGCAACTTTAGCAGCTGGCAGACTGCGCTGCGGCAGCCTGGGATTAGCACTTCCTTCAAAGGCTGCAGCCTCAGTGCAGCACAGGGCAGGACAGCCGGGGTCCCCTCCCTCAGCAGCTGTCTCAGGGGCCTGGGGCATGAGAGGCCAAGTGCCTTGAAGAAGACCCAGGCTCCCTAGAGTCCCAGAAAGAGGCAGAAGTCCTTGTGGACCGTGTCCTCTCATTGCTCACTGCCGTTCCCCTTCTGGCCTGTCCATTGGCAGAAGGCTTGATTGTACCCAGAGTGGAGTGCTGTCCTCCCTGTTATGTTGGTGCAGGGCTTGAGGTCATCTGTTGCACACTTATAGATGTCCTGTGAGGGATGGGGCAGGTGCTCCTGGACTGTGGCGGGGACCACTGGCTACCCTCATTGTCCCCTGTCATGTCTCATAGTGGCAGGGAAGCTGGATGCTTAGAACAAAGACTACATTTCCCAGGATTCCTTTGTCCATAAGTGGCTAATGGGGAGTGGGCACCAGATTTTTTTCTCTTTTTATTGGTTGAGAGCATGTTGGTTGAGAAGTTGATTGGCTGAATTTTTATTGGTTGAGAAGGGTGTCTCAAATAAAGGTGAAGGCATCAGCTCAAAAATCAGAGTAGCAAGATAGAAGCAGGGTCTCAGTTTCCTCATCTTTTTTTTTTGTTTGTTTTTTGAGTCAGGGTCTCCCCATGTAGTCCAGGCTGGCCTCAGATTCACTATGTAGCCCAGGCTGGCCTTGACCTCACTGCAATTCTCCTGCCTCAGCTTCCCAAATGGTGATTACAGCTGTGCACTGCTATACTCAGCAGTTTCCTCATCTTTAAACAGGAGTGTAATTGTATCTAGCTCTAGCTTCTATAAATTATGAATTTTTCATGTGCTCCCCAAAATTCAACGACAGCTGTCTGAGACAAAGGTCGAATTATTGGCTCAGGAAACTGGAAAAAAGTGCTCAGGAAAGAGATGGACTCAGACTTCATTGTTTATCCATGGCCTGCGGACCAGCCCTACTTTCCCATGGCCGTTCGGGTCACAAACAGCCCTGGCTGGAAAGGGTGGCACTGTGACCCAGATGCTCACAGCCCGTGTCTGAGGGTGTCCAAAGCTGTCCTGCAGGTCCGTGCTGCTCAGGGAGCCACCTTCCCCCAGGAGCTCCGCTCTCACTCACCTCCTCCCATGCTCTATGCTGACTTAGTGTCACCTCTCCTCTCCCCGCAGGAGTCCATCTATCCGCACACAGTGTGGGCCCCTTCTCCTTGTTTTACTTACCCAGGTTCGGAGTCCCAGGGCAGCTGCGAAGGACACAACCCACTGGTGACTTCGGAGCATCACAGGGGTGATTTTATGGATGCCTGGCGCCTTGGCCCTTCTGCCAGCTCCCACATCAGGGCAGGTTGCTTAGCAACTCCTCCTCCCCTTCCACCTGCTCCCTCTGACATCCTCTCCACATCCCACCTCCGGCCGGAGTAGCTGTTGCTTCGTGGTCGTACTTCAGTGGTGGGCCCACACTCTCCAAGCCTAAGTAGCTCCTCACGGTCGGGTCCCTGGGCTGTGACCGTTCCTGTCCTCTGAGGATCAGTCGTCCCACTTGTCAAAGTTGGTTTTCTCACCGTCTACACTGGTGATAATCCCAGGGTCACTTCCTGGCTGGATGCTCTGTGAGGGGTCTTGGGCATGAGCCTTTCCCGTGTGGTCTCCTCAGGTCACACCGGAGCCTTACGAGCGGGACCTATTTTCCCCACAGAGGGGACAGCTGAGGACCAGTCAGGGGAGTGGACTGGGGACCAGTGGGGGAGGTGGGGCCTCTGGGTGCTGTTCCATTTGCTCTGAGTCTGAGCTCCCAACCAGCGTTTGCTGTTGGCCGATTTAAATCACTGGCTGCTGTCTGCTCCTTCCCCACATCCACTCACGCCCTGGATGATTCTTTGTTCAATATTTTTCTTGAGATAAACTTATTTTTGTGGTCACTAAGCAACTTTTATTTGAAAGGAAAACTATACCACGGGAGTAAATGGGAGAGCAGCGCTTCTGCAGCGCTCAGGTACCCACAGAAATCAAAACAGTCATCCTCCACAGAGGGGCCGTGCCGGCAGAAGCCTGGGCTTGTTCTCTCTTTGTTCAAAAAGAAGATAAACCAGGCTAAGACCCGGTGCAGAAGGCGTCTCAGCACCAAATCGAGATGTTTTCTTTGAGATAATTCGGAGAACTGGAGAAGAGTCTCTGTAGGATTCAGGGTTCCTGACAGCAGTTCCATTTGCTCTGTGAAATCCTTTTTCTTGCCGTTTGGGAGGCCTGGGGTTAGGAGGGGAAGGCTGGGGTAGGGGAGGAAGAGTCCCAGGCAGAGGGACGCATCACACAGGCTCGAGGGAGAAGAAGCGCCTGCCTCAGGGAAGCAGTGGAGAAGTCAGCACCATGGGAGGACCTAGAGCAATCTGAGGCCAAGGAGCGGCAGGGAGGGCTGGGTCTTGCTGTGGCTGGAGTTTGCATGAAGTTCTAGAGGGAAACCAGGGCATGAAAGGGTCAGATGAGCTCTCCTGAAGTCCAGGGCCCCTGGGAGAGGAGAGAGGACAGGTGACATTCAGCTGGGCAGGACAGTATCTCACGCACATGCCGCCTGTGTAGCGTCTGTCCCTCCCTCCCTGCAGGTGCACTCTGCCCCCTCAGAGGCTAAGCTGAAGGGATAAGTGGGGACTTTCCATCGGTCTGCTGATCGCATGTGCTCATCCCCTGGTGGGGGCTGCTGGCCAGCTCAGGCACAGGGATGTTGTGATGGGCAGTGGCAAGTGCTGCTGTCCCCTGAGAGCTGCCCTGGATTGGATTTCTGAGGACCGCAGAGATGCCCTGGTCAAGGATCTCTCCCCCTACCTCTGCTGGCTTGATGGA
>NW_004955445.1:9856713-9888160 GCF_000276665.1 Chinchilla lanigera | reverse complement strand
TTTTTTTTTTTTTTTTTTTTTAAAGAGGTGATGTTTGAAATGATTTGCTTATTTCAAGCCTCTGGGTCAGGGCATGGAAGACAATAGATGGAGTCTAGAGTTTCCTGGAATTACTCAGGCCCTCTGAAGAGCAATCTGAAACATCTTGCCCCAAACTGAGCCACTGCAGAGATGAGGTTGCAGATAGAGGGCGGGTCCTCTGGACCGCAGGTGCCCATCCGTGTGGGTTCCCAGGGCCCCCAGGGTGGAGTGAGCTTAATTCAGGCCACTCAGTGAGCACCGATGGAGCGGCTTTGCCGCTTCGAGTACCAGGCCAGCCCCAGAGTCACAGAGATGTCACAGAAGACGCCGTGGCCCCTGACCTTCCAGGAGCTCGAGACCTACTGGAGGGGAGCACTGGGGTGCACGTGGGAAGGCCCATCTGACGCCTGCGGCCCGATCAGGGCTGTTGTGGGTGGATAGACCCCACTTAGGGATGCAGAGAGAAAGCTGGGAACACATACCAGAGAGAATATTAGATATTTTGAAAAAAAAAAAAAAAGTTTTAATGGCATTATTCCTTTTGATCATTTCTTTTGACTGCAAAAGACATCCTCACAAAATTAAAAGAAAACCTTTTCTAGGCTTTATGCTGACTGTAATCAAATGACATTAAAATAAAGAAATGGGCCAGGGATATGGCTCAGTGGCACAGCGCCTGCCTGGCAAGCACAAGGTCCTGAGTTCAATTCCCCCTCATCCCCCCAAAAAAGGAGCCACACTGGAAGTATTTGGTTTCTCTTTCTTCTTTTCTTTTTTTTTTGTGATACTGGGGATTGAATCCACTATATCCCAAACTCTTTGTTTTTATTTATTTAGGTTTTTTTTTGTTTGTTTGTTTTGAGAGAGGGTTTCACTAAATCAATACATTACCCAGGCTGAGCTCAAACTTGTGAGCCTCCTTCCTCACTTGTCCTCCCAGAGTGGTGGATTGCAGGCCTGAGCCACCACGCCTGGCTGTTTTGTGTCTTGATTGAGGTCATTATTTACCTGGGTGGACGCTTTTGTCCAAACTCATACTGGACACTTCTGCATTTTATTGGAAAGCTCTCTGCAAAGCATTATGCCAGCTACCCACGGGGGAGGGGGCCCAGGACCCCCGCAAACACCAACCCAAGGACGCTCAGGTCCCTTGCATAGAACAGCACAGCGTTTCATTTACCTTACACATGTCCTTGGTATACTTCAGACGGCCCATAGATAATGATAATTCTTGACTCATTGTGAGTGCTGTGTAATAGATGTTATGCCGTATTGTTCAGGGCATAATGACAAGAAAAAAGTGTGTGCATGTTTGTTACAGATGCAAAACCATTTGTGGTGTGTATTTTTGATCTGAGGGTTGGGTGAATCCAAGAATGTGGAACTCAGGGATATAGGAGCTGTCTCTGTTTCCTAGAAACTGAAACTAAAATGATGGTTTCGCACCAAACTAGGGGAACGTGGCTCATGCTTTGCTTGGACTGATATTTATGGTCTTACGTTACCCCAGAGACTCAGAAGAGCAATCGTTAGGGAACTCAGCTCCCAAAAAATAGAAAGAAAGACATCAAAACAAGCCAAGATGAAATGAACTGGGGATAGGGAATTAATAAAGGTAAGAGTCCAAACTGTGGTGGTGCACACCTGTAATCCCGGCACTCAGGAGGCTGAGGCAGGATGATTGCTGTGCATTCAAGGTCAACCTGGGCTAGTAGTGAGTCAGTTGAAAAAAAAAAAAAAGAATACACACATGGTCAGCATCTAGAAAGTCTGGGGGACTAGGGATACAAGGACGAGTCTTTGGATGAGAATCTTTCCATTGCAGAGCCAGAAGTCATCTCTGTAGGCGAGGAGCTGCGTGGAAGGCAGCTCTGGCTGCAGGAGGGAGGCAGCCCAAGGTAGGAGAAGCCAGAAACCACAGGAGTGGAAGAGTCAGTGCCTGCCAGGCCTCCTCCTCCCCTGGCCTCCCTGACTTCCCTTCTGTCCCCTCCTCTCTCTTCCTTTCCCTTCTCCACCCCCTTTTTCTGACTTTGGCAGTTGGATCTGGGGCCACTGCACTGAGCTATAACCCCAGCCCTTTTTTATTTTTATTTTTGATTCAGGGTCTCACTTTAAAAAAATGTTTTTGAGACAGGGTCTCCTTAAATTACTAAATTGCCCAGACAGGCTTGAACTCAAGATCCTTTTGTCTCAGCCTCCTAGAGTGCTGGGATGACCAGCCTGTGGTATGACCCTGCTTTCTTTTCCTTTTCTAAACTGTGAAAGAGGATCTGGATGGAGCTCTGTCTTGCCTCTGGGTTATGCAGAGCAGAAATGAAACTCTGAGGTCACAGGTTCATCTGCATGCCTGGAAACCTGGGGCGGAGTCTGGTGCACCCGCAGGCTCTCTGGGACTGGGACGAGGATGGCACGGTCAGGCAGCTGTCTGGGAAGGCGGTTTCCCAACGCAAACCTCAGTTGGGGCGTGGGAGGAGGGGACTCTGGGCGGGAGGGGCCAGCCCAGACAGGGTCCTTGGAGGCCCTCAATGGGACGGGACCAGGCAGGAAGGCAGGAGGTGAGCCAGAGTGGGCCCTGAAGCAGGAGGGGCCGGGGCAAATCCCCGTGGGAAAGCGCCAAGAGGGTGGTCGGGTGACTGGCGCCAATACCCGGGGGGCTGGTGGCTCATCTTGGGAAATGTCTTTCTCCTTCTCAATCAGAATCCCAGTGGGAGTGAAAATATAGGAGTGTAACACACATCATCAAAGTGTGGCTCCTGAGAGTGTGTTCCAGTGAGTCATCACCAGGTGCGCAGGCCGGGCCCTGCCCCACACAGAAAGCAGCATCGCCGGCCGGGCCCTCCAGGTCCCTCTGCGATGGGTGCACCTGCCTGGGTGACTGCAGGCCCTTGGCCCGTCCCAGAGCCCTTGGCCCGTCCCAGCTGGTGCATCTGAGCGCTCTGCGTGCACGCTTTCATGCGCTAGACTTTTGAAATGGGATGTGGCTGTGTTTTTAGGCTTTAATTTGATCTTGATGCTTTCCTACTGGGAACAAAAGCTTCAAATCACAGCGTGTGATACCAGAAATCTGGAAAAGATTGATTTTATTTTTTTGAACCACCAGAAGAAAATCCAGTCAGGGTGTTGACCAACTGAGCCGAGAGCTAGAGCGACCAGGCCAGTAGCAGTGGATGAGGGCCTCACAGGCCCAGAAAAGACAGTGGCCCGCACAGCCCCTCATGGGGACCGTAGGGGAGGACCAGCAAGGGTGCAAGGGACAGGTCTGGGCTGCTCTGTAAAGTGTATCTACGTCAGAGAAATTCTCACTTCCACATCCAGATAAATACAGCTGCATTTCCACCACCCAGTTCCTGCTTTTCCCCATTCCGCCCCCTTTCTCTCTGTTAAGAAAAGTGTGTTATGGTTTCTGGGTTTTTTTTTTTTGGTGGTACCGGGAATCAAACTCATGACCTCATGCTTGCAAGGCAGACACCGTGCCACTGAGCTGTATCCTCGGCCGAAAAGACTGCTTGGCATTCAATTCTACTTTCTTTTTTGATACCAGGAATCAAACTCACAGCCTTGCGCTTGCCAGGCAGGCGCTGTGCTACTGATGAAGCTCTGTCTTCATCACCAACCTCTAGAAAAGTGTATTATGGTTTCTGAAGGTGACCACTTCCTCCTCCCCTGTAAACAGACTGCAAAGAATCAATTTAGATTTTTGCAGTTTGGGGCCTCTCATTAAATTAATCCCACTGTCTCTTGGAAGCGCTGGTAAGTTACTGGAAGGATCTCTCAGTCCTTACCTCTCAGAAAGGTGCCTCAGTGCCGCCTGGCTCATGCCCTCCTAATGCTGTTGGCACTGTTAGGTGTCCTTCCGGTTGCCCACACTGCAAACCCCATTCCTTCTCCTGGAGCCTCTCCTCCCTGTGGCGCTTTTCTGCACCTCTGGTCCTGTCTTGCTTTCTTTGCTCCCATGTTTTCTGCTCCTCCCGGGAGACCCACTAGACCCAGCTATGCTATTTTGGTTTTTTAAACACTGGCGCGTGATGGTGATCATATCCCCATCAACAGATGGTGCTTGATGGCTGAAAGTTCTTTCAGTGGGTCAGGGTGCAAGGACAGCTGACATTTCCCTGGTGGAATTCACTGGAATGATCTCGAAGAAAGGTCCTGTCCCTTCTTGCCCGGGGTGCTGAGGAGGAAGGTAGGAGAGGTAAGCGTTGTAGACGTGCCCTCAGCAGCCGGAACCAAAACAATGAATTCTCTGAAACAAACTCCACAAGACGGATCTGGTTGCATCAGAAACCTTTTCAGATTCCCAAGTACATGTCTGTTTCATTTTGTGGTATATGTGGGTCTGGAGGACAGTCCACCAGACCTGGGCTGGGCAGGCAGAGCCTGTGGAGAGCCACGGTCAGGCTTTGGGAAGCCCCTTCCATTGGTTCCAGCCAGGGGAGATGAGACTCAGAAGGCTCAGCGGGGAGGAGGGTGGGTGGGGCTGGGGTGCTGGGTGCTCCCCTGTGGCTGAGCCAGTCCCCTCCCTGTTTGTGTTCTGAAACACAGGAGGGTCAACTAAACCGGGGCTTTGTACTAGTTATCCCTTGCTGTGTAGCAAAGAGCGCCCTGCCCGTCAAAAAAGTAGTGGCTTCAAATAGCAAACTTTTGTTCTCTTGCAGTTTCTAGGGGGCAGAGTTTTTGGAGCAGCTTTGCTCAGGATCCATTGCGGGTGAGCTGTGGGTGGGCTGGAGGGTTGGGCTCATGGGATCCCTCACAGGGCCACTGGTGGGGGATTTTTGATGTGTACCACGTGTGCTGTTGACCCCACACCGATTCTGCTATTACCTGGGAGGGCATAGTAGAACCCCAGGTAGTAGCACTGCAGCAGGCCAGCAGCCACAGCCAGATCTCTGTCTTTTACTTAAAAAGCACCCCTGAGGCCCTGCCAGGAGCCAAGCATCAGGTTGATCGCTGATCACTCGAATTCAACAGGCACCGCCCTGCCTCAGTGAGCCCCCACTTCAGTGGAAGAGGCAGAAGACATAAACATACGATCCGCTTAACTCACTGGCTCTAAGGTGCAGTTGTTTCCACACCTTTAACATCCCTGAAAGTGTCAGGTGTCTTGAATTGGTGTCTGTCACAGTGTATTTGACTGTGTTTTAAATCTTCTCTAGGATGGGGCGTAAAAGCCTCATTAGAAAGATGAGCTGAAGCAAGTGAAAGAAGAGACTGTTCTATGACCCCTGAGGAAGGGAACCAAGGGGGGTGGAGCCGCCCCTGGGCCTGCATGGGTGGGGTAGGGAACAGCCAATGGGATCCAGTTGGGTTTCAGCCAGGGGAAGGGCCCAAGAGGAACTGTGGGTGTTTAGCATTCTGGCGCTGCAGCAGGGTCAAGGGGCATCAGACACATCCCCCAGGTGCCAGAGCTCCTGCGGGCTGACCAGGGAGGCCAGGGGAGGGAGCTGCCAGAGCCCCAGCCTCCTGGACACAGGAGGAGAAGGTAGAGAACGGGATAGAGGAGCAAAAAGCAAGTCACCAGCCCACAGGACAAGGGAATAAAGGTCAGAAAGGCCACTCTGTGAGGTCGCAGCTGAGCAGGTCATGGGGTTGGGGTTAGGGTTGGGGTAGAGTGTTCCAGTGAGTGTAGGTGCTGAGCAGGTGGCAGTGTGGGGTATAGGAAGTCACAGAGGAGCAGGGCGCCTGGGCAGTGTGGGCGGTGGGACGCAAGGCTGGGGGCAAGGTCAGAGGGTCAGAAGATTCGGGATCACATGTAGGGTCTCATCACCAGGGTGAAGAGTTCGATCTGACTCAAGTGGGCTGGGAGCCCTTGAGGGGTTTGGGGCAAGGAAGGCTAGGTAGGATCTGAGCTTTTAACAGGAGCTCCTGCCTGCCGTGTGGAGAATGGCCTATAGGGGGCGAGATGGAGACAGGAGGAGGTAGGAAGGCCAGTGTCCACCAGGCCAGAACTTTTTTGTAAAATCATTTGCATTTCCAACCTTGGCTCATTTAACAAGAAGAGTGGGCCGGGTGGAGCCTGTGTACTGTTCTGGTGGATGTATTGGTTTGCTAGGGCTTTGGTGATAGAACTGCAGGCTGGGGGCATGGAAACCACAGAAATTCATTGCCCTGTAACCTGGAGTCTAGAAGTCCAGCCTCCAGGTAGCCACAGACTTGGCTTTCTGAGGGCGGAGAGGGAAGGATCCGGTCCGGGCCAATGTCCTTGGCTGAAAGATGGCCACCTCCTCTGCATGTCTCTACGCTGTCATGCAGCCTCTTTCTATAAGGGTATCAGTCATGTCTGATTAGGATCCACCCTGCTAACCTCATTTTAAATTAATCTCCTCCGAAAAGAGCCTACCAGTAATAAGGCCACATTCGGAGCTCTGGGGGGCAGGACTTCAACATACGCCTTTGAGGGTGGCGTGATCCCGCTCTCAACCGTGAGATCAATGGAGGGGTCCCCAGTTTATGGCTGCTGGAGTGCACAGTGCTAAGGACTGGCCAACAGGAGGAAAGTCCAGAAGGAAACGGGATTCCCATGGGTTAGGGGCCTCCTGCCCCACAGCAACAGCCCGGATGATCCTGTCAGTAGTTCTTCCTGCACTGCCCTTAGACTTCCTGGTGTGTGCACACTCAGTGGCCTCACATCAAGGGGAGCCTGCCTTTCATGTTTTCCAGCACTCAAGCTTTAGATCCTTCACTTGATTAGAAGTGAAGAAAGAGTCATTCAACAAATATTTGTTGGCCACTTGCTGTGTGCCAAGTACCAGCTAGATCCCGGCACTTAGCAGGTGGGAGATGAGTGAGCCCAGTGAAGAGTTGCTGAGGTAGTGCACATGTGTCATGGGGTAGAGGGTGGGGGCAAGAGGTCTGTAGGAGGCATATTTGCGATTTGAAGTAGTGTTCAGGGACGACCTCCATGTGATGTTTAAGGAAAAATCAGATGTGGGGTGGATCCATTTGGAGATCTGGGGGAACAGTGATCCAGCAGAGAGAACGGCAGATGGGGAACCCCATGCTAGATGGAGCCCACCTCTTTCAGGGAATGGCAGGAGACCAGAGTAGCCAGGTCAGGGCCGTGAAGGGGCGATGCGCAGGGGAAGGGCAGAGGGAGATGGGGCCCAGACCGGAGGACTTGGTGGTCGCTGTGGGACTTGGGCTTTACCAGGAGGCTAGAGAACAATCCCCGGGTGAGGGAGGCCTGGATAGGCCAGCAGTCATGGGCGTGAAGAGAACAGGCTGCGGTCTGGGCATATTTGCAAGGCTGAGGTTTTTACCTCGTTCTGCTTTGAGGCTCAGGCAGTGCTCAGAGCCTGTCGGGTGGTGAGTTGATGGCCACTCGTGATGGTTGGAGGATGAGGAGGAGCCTTGACCCCAGGCTGGTCAGTAGCAGGGACAGGGGCCTGAGGAAGGAGGAGAGGAGGACCTGGGAGCTGGAGGAGGCTATGGAAGATCATGGAGTCAGAGTTTTGCTCTTCTTGAGCATGTCACTTCTCTTCTCCGAGGGCGTGCGGAAGGTTCCAGCTCAGCTGGGTCTGTCCCCAGGCTTCTCATCAGTGGTAATGCGCTCCTAAATCGGTGTAAGACGCTTGCAGCTGTATCAGTGCCTATGAGTGGTGCCCTCTACATCCACCTCCAGATCCTTAAAAACAGCACCCAAGATGTTCACATCCTAATCCCTGGGATGTGGGACCTTTTGTGTCAAAAGTGACTTTGCAGACATGATTCCATCGTGGGTCTTGAGTTGGAGAGATGAGCCTAGATCATCAGGGTGGGTCCAGTGTCATCCATCATAAGGGTCCTTATAAGAGGGTGGCAGAGGTGATGGGGGAGAGAGAAGAACATGTCTCCTCGCTGGTTTTGAGAGTGGAGGACCCTGAGCCAAGGAATAGGAGCCGCCCCGAGAAGCTGTAAGAGGCAAAGAGATGGATCCTTCCTAGAGCCCTTGGGAAGAATGTGGCCCCAGCAGTCTATTCTGAGCTTCAAACCTTTGGAACGACAACAATGACTTTCTGTTGCTTCAGGATGTGGAGCTCATGGTAGTTGACATAGCAGCCTTGGGAAGCTACCAGGCTGCCTTCTCCACCTTGCCTGTGTCCCTCAGCTGACCCCAAAACGCCACCTCACCAGCCCTTTGCCCTCTGAATCTGGTTGTGCTCGGCCCCTGGGAGGGCTGGCAGGAGATCCACTCAAGGTTGTAGCAGCTGCCTGGACCCTCTGAGCTTTCTACCTGCGTTCTGATGTGCTTGCTCCTCTCGCTGAGGTTGTCATCATGTTTCATATCCCCTGGGGTCCGCCCACACCTTGGTCTGTCTCCACGTCCTCAGTTGGAGGGTGGCCTGTTTCCCGCATGGATCTCCATCGCTGTGTGTGCTAACGTTGGGATCTCTGAGACCAGAACGTATTCCCAGAACTTGGGAACCTTGAAATGCACTCATGGCACAGGACCAAGAGCAGCCCTTATGACGATCCACAAATCAGAACACATCCAGCAGTGTGACAGTCACACCCGAGACCCTGCTCTCCGCCTGTGAGTTAGTGAGTGTTGGAGTCAGCAACTATTTGGCTCCTAGAGGTGGCTGGTGGGTTAGGGGTGTTGCTGTGTGCAGTGCCCAGGGGGTTCGGGGTTAGCCGAGCAGTGGGATCACAGAGCAGCCAGGCCACGAATCACCCCGGAAGGAGGCAGGACTTTTCCCACTGCCCTTTCAAGCTTTGCTGCGGTGGATTCCTGCTTTAGTCCGTGGAAGATGGATGATTTCATTATTTGTGGCACTCAGCAATAAATCTCGGAATTGCGGGAACGTGAGCTCCTTCCCCACGCTGTGCCTTCCACTCGCGGTGATTCATCACGTTTAATCCTTCATTTACCTTGAATGCCGTGGGCAGCAGGAGGAGCAGCTGCTATGGTTGGGGCACAGTTTGAGGGGAGGGGCCTTTGTGGGAAGGGACAGGGCTGGCGTGGGAGGGTTGCAGCTCAAGGGTGGCTGGAGCAATGGCAGCCTCAGCAGGCAAGAGAAGGAGCAATGCACGGAAATGCCCAGCACAGCCCTTGGGGGCCCTCCAGGCCTGGCCCTGTTCGCCAGGAAAATCTCCCAGGGAGGTGGGGGTGGAGACTCGATGCCAAACAGAGGAGAAACAGCCAGAGAGTTCTCTGCCAAGGGAGTGTTGAAGACTTTAATTCAAGATGAAATGTGTTCTTGTTTGTATACAATTAATTTTCCTCCCAAATGAAGGGTTTTGTCTCTCACTCAGTGTTTCAATAGCAGCCGCGTAATTAAGGGAGCATGTGGCTCTCTCGTTGCAAAGAGAGCTGCACGGTGTTAACACATCGGGGAGCAAACGTGGCTTGGATTGGTTCCTGGGGCTGGGAAGGGAAAAAAGAAACAGCATAAAGAATGGAAGCAAACACCTCCGAACAGCGACTTGGCTGGGGCAGGGATGAGGTCACTGGAAAGTGTGAGCCGGGCCCCCCTGTGATTGAAGGGCCTGGGATTCCTGGTCCAAGGATGTGGAGCTGGGATGGGAGCACCTACTGTTCACTCCTGAGTTTCTGGAAACCATGGTCGCAAATTCAAACACCTACAGGGCCCAGGGGGAAGGGGTGCGTGAGTCAAGTGGGTTGTGTGTGTTCTTCAACCCGAGTGCAAATTGTCTGTGTGGGAAACAATGGTGAATATGTGGATTCCACTGAGAAGGGTGCATCTTATTTTCCTTTCTTCATAAAGCTTTTCCTCTTCATAAAGCTTTTTTTTTTTCTTTTAATAAAGATATGGTGCCTTGCTGCATAGCCAATTGCCGCACATTTAGCAGCTTAAAACAGCATCCATCTGTTGTAGTTCTGCAAATCAGAAGTCTCTGGAATGAGAGAAGGGTGTTGCTCTGCTCAAAGGCTCACCAGGCTAAAATCAAGGGGTCAGCCAGGGCTGGGGCGATTGTCTGTGACCGAGTCATCTGCTAAGTTCAGCGGTTGGGAGTAGAACTTACTTCCTTCTGAATTTCCCAAGTGCTCTTCATCTTTGAGCCAGCAACGAGGCTGGAGTTCTCCAGCATCCGGCCTCTCTCTCTTCCTCCTCAGCTTCTAAGGGTCCACGTGATTGTGTGGGGCCCACCTGGCTGGTCCAGGATAATCTCTCTAGGTTCAGGTCAGCTGATGAGCAACCTTAGTTATAACTATAAAGTCTCTTTGTAATGATGGAAATCACATCAGGTGGTGAAGTTGCTGGGGGCCAACTCCACTGCGTGAGCTTGAACAAGCTGATTAGGAAAGAGCAGAAGGTCTGAACAGACATTTCATCAAATGTATGACTGGCGACTAAGCACACGAAAAGATGCTCAGCATCTTTGCTGATGCACAGTAAAACCACCAGGTGTTATGGTTTGAACTAGATGTCTCCTCAAAGCTCATGTGCTCAGAGGTAGGGCTTTTGGAAGGTGATTGGATCATAGCATGCTATTCTCATCAGTGGATTGATCTATGGATGAGTTCATAGCTGAATGTGTCCTTAAGAGACAGGGCCTAGTTCCAGGAGGTGGGTCACTGGGGATGTGACCTGGAAGGTTATATTCTTGTCCCTGGCCCCTTCTTTTTTCTCTGGCTCTCTTATTTTCTTTTCATTTCCAGCTGCCTTGAGGAGTGCAGTCTTCCTCTGCCATGCCCATCCACCATGCTTTGGTGCCAACCAACCATGGACTGAGACCTCTGAAACCATGTAATAATAAACCTCTCTTCCTTTAAGTTGTGGGTGTCAGGTATTTTGTTCTAGTGACAGAATGCTGATTAACATACCACATGAGATTGCTGCACATCCCCTAGACTGGTGGAGGTGAGAAAGGCGATCGCCAGTGTTATAAATATTTGGGGCATATGGTGCCCTCCTGCCTTCCTAGTGGCAATTCAAGTGGGATTGCCTCTTTGAAAAAAAAAATTGTTTCATATAAAGTCACACGTGCACTTACTATTTGACCTAATGATCTCTTTTTTTATTCCATAAAATGTTTATTATAATCACAAAATAATAACATAGGCAGCCTTGATGAGATCAGTGTCATTTAAAAATAGCATTTCTTTACTCATAACACATTTCAAAAGTTAAAACAAGCCACAACAAGGAAACAATCAACAAATTCATCATCACAAGATCCTGTTAACATCTATGTTATCACCATGACCTAATGATCTCAATCCTTAGTATTTACCCAGTGGAAGTGGAAACGTGTGCTTACACATAACAGCTTTGTTCTTAGTCACCTCAACTCAGACTCCACATGCTCCTTGGCTGATGAGTGGGAAAAGAACAAGTGCAGAAACATACAATGGAAAACCCTCACTGGTGAACAACAACAAAAGATCTGCTGATAAAAGCCACACTGCTGATCTCAAAAGTATGCTAAATGAAGAAGCCAGATCCAGCCTAGCATTCCTTTTACATGCAACTGTAGAAAATTCATAAAGGAAAGTGACAAAGAGTAGCAGAGGCCAGGGAGAACGTGGTGGGGGTGGGGATGTTTTGTGGGTGATAGGCTATTCTAGGACCTAGACTAGATGATTGTCATGGATGGTTATGTGACTGCATCTACTTGTCAAAACTCACCAGAACGTTCACTTAAAATTGCTGACTTTATTGTATGCAAATTATATCTGCCCAAAGCTTATTTTAAAAAGCATCTTTATATCATTAACATTAATGGAAAAATCAGAGCTTCTTGCCATAACAGCAGGCAGCCGTGGAAAGAAATACATACATTTAAAAAGTGTATGGAAAGAAAACAGCGCTCCAGCTATTAGGCATGCCCTTCCCGTGCACAACCTGGCTTTCTAGGCACTGGGATTCCAGCTGTGGGTTATAGCTGCAGAGCCTTCCATTCCCACGGATGACCAGAGCTCTATAGAAGGTGTGTGAGGATTTTTTTATTCATTGCAGAATCAGTTCGGTATGTAAAAATGTGGCAGTTACTCGAATGTGCTAGTCTACACAGGCCAACAACCAGAGGTTTGTTTGGTGAGAAGTGACTCTATTCTCAGTCTAGGTCCGTCAGAGGCCAGGTGCCTGGTGGCTCCAGGACTTAGCATATGCTGTTCCCTCTCCTGTATTGCTCTTCCTTCAGATCTTCCCCTGGCCAGTTCCTTCAGAGACTCTTGGGGTCTCAGCTTGAAAGCTGTCACTCAGACGGGTGTTCCCAGGCCACCATCCTTTCCTATGCAGCCCCACCCCCATGAGTGTCCAACTCGAAGTCCTGCTCATCCCTCTAAAGCACTTTCATACCTCACTTGATTACTGCTTTATCTTCCTGAGGGTGCATAGTCTCCCCTGCCAGGCTGGAGTCCCAGCAAGCTAGAGGCAGGTCTGGAGAATTCATTTCCTTGTGTCTGCAGAACTCATGGCAGCTTGCTGCTTCCCTCTCAGGGACAGCACCTCTTGGGCTTCAAAATCTGTCCCTTTCGGGAGGTTCTCCTGATTAGGCCAGGCCCACCTAAGATGATCTCCCTTTTGATAAACTCAGGGAGTTTAATTATGTTTAGGGAGTTTAATAATGTCTGCAAAATCCTTTTCCCTTTGCCCCATAACATAATTAAGTCATGGAATAAAATCCCTTCCCACCCTTTGGTCTCACTCCCGCAGTGAGATTGTGGCAGGCAGGGTGTGCACATGAAGGGGGGACATCACGGGGCTGTCGTGGAGATTCTGCTGGCCCCACAAGCTCTCAGTGTGTTTATAGATTGGATAAGACACCTGTCCTTCCCACATGCCTTCCTTTGTTCAAACTCCCTTTTGCCAGAAATTCTTTCCGCCTTGCTGCCGTCTTTAGCTTGTCAGAATGTCACCTATCCTTTGAGACCTGGCCCAGGTTCCCTTCTTGCTCGCGACTTTGTCAGTGTTGCAGGCAGGTAGTGATTAGGTGCAGCTTCCTCGCCTCCTGAGGCCAGGGGGCTTCTTCGGCAGAGGGAGACACGCGTACATTTGTGTGACGGGGTCCTGCGGTGCACCGTGAGTACGGTGGTCGCTTTCGCCTGCGTGCTTCCCTCCTCGCCTGCCGCTCTCTCCATCTGCGAGGAGAGCCTGTGTCAGCAAGCAAACAGACAAAGAAATGTGTATGTGTGTGTGTCTGTATTTCTGTACTTCCGTAACCCCAGCACACACACTGCTTTGGTTTGAGTCTCGACTGTCCTCCAAAAGCCTGTGTGCTGCAAGCTTGCTCCCCAGCCCTTGGTGCTGCCGGAAGTGGACCCTTTAAGAGCTGGGCTCAGTGTGTATGTGGGGGGGACTAAGTCCCTGAGGACCTGCCCTTGAAAGGGACATGGGGGCCTCAGTCCCTCTTCTTCTCTCCCTTCCTGCTCTCTTCTTCCCTATGAGGTACCCGTGAGGTACGGCCAGACTTCCGGGTCTGCCCACCCTGGCTTCTTCTACACTCTGTTCTCCATGTGAGGCAGAGGCGCTGGGAAACGTGACAGGTCAGCCTTGCCCCTCATCGAGTCCCCTGTCCCCCAGCAGTGCAGAAGACACAGGAACCCGTCTTCTGCTTCTCTCCCCATTTCCCTCTGCTCGGTCCGTATGGCTTCTGTTCTCCTTGGATGGCTGGGGATTACTCACCTCTAGGTCTTGCTAGCTGTGTCCTCTGGATAACCCCTCGCTGACTGTATCCTTGATCCAACACTCCCTTCTCCGGGGGGCTGCTCTGATCTCCCATGACCTCGCACAATGTCCCCCAGCAGCCTGGCCCTCCTGCTCCCTGCCCTGCTCCCTGTACATGTTACAGGGAGCCTTGGGTTGAACTCTTCCCAGAGCTGACCTGAGACCAGCTATGAGTTCAGTAGTTAATCTGAGGTGGTCCCAGGAGGAAAAGGTGCCATCCTGGTGAGATGACAGGCATGGTGGCCTGCTGGGGCAGGGGCGGGGAATGCACTGGGTTGGAAGCTGGGTCTGAGCTGAGGGCCGCTTCCCAGGAAGCCAAGTCTGGGTCACACAGGTCCTGCAGCTGGGGAAGATCCCAGACAAAGGGCCACAGGGGGAGTGAGACACTCTTGCAGGATGAAGTGGTGACAGCTGAGGGGCTTGGGCAGGTGCAACGATGTCTGCTATGCTTTCTGTCTCCGGCTGTCACTTGCTCCCCTCTGGGGTCTGTGCACCTGTAATGCCTTTGCTTCCCTCCACAGTGACAGGCTGTGGGGGAATGTTTGGCCCTTGTGAATATGTGCTGTGTCAACAGAGGGGTCTTCGTGGTCCAGCCCTTGGGCTGCTGTGCTGGACACTGGGAGCCTTAAAGAGCCCAAATTCCAGACAGAGTGCTGCGGTCGGGCAGCTGCAGACCTCACCCCGCCATTGCTTTCTGGGTGCTTTGGAGGCCGTGGCTGGTTGTGGCCAAGTTGGTTTTTCCAATAGCAGCAGCAGTTCTGGCGAGGGCTTGGAGCTGCTAATGACAGCTCCTGTTTCACCCGGTGCTTTGCTGAGGCTCCGAGGAGACGCCCTTTGATGTTGTCCCAGCCACGAGTCCTGATGCAGCCGTGACAGTAATAGTTCCAATTACCCGGCCATCCAGCTCAATGGGACAATCAGGAGCCCAGAAATTGCTCCTGAGTGCAATCTCTAGTGACAGGTTTTTTTTTTTTGAAACTGGCCCATCTGGTTTGATCAGAAGAGAGCAATTGACACGTGTATTTTTGTTTCTTCCTTTACCGGAGAAGGTGCCATCATTTTGGAAATTGTCCAAATGCCTGGGACCCCAAGGACAGGAACTCCTGAGCTCCATTTCCATCCCTGATGGCAAAGGTGTCATCTCCGCATCCCCAGAACCCACACAGGGCCTGGCACATGGCAGCGGTCTAGGCAAAGGGGGTCTGTCGACCACCCTGGTGGAGTCAGGTGAGAGCTAGACCCAGTGGGATGCTAAGGCCTTGATGAGTCTAATTATTTCCCTGTTAGACTCAGGCTGAATGTTGTCACTAGGACTGGTGCAGAGGGAGCCTCACAATGTCCCTTTATCCTGTCCCTGGGAGGTTGGCTTGGAATGCTTGGTTATAGGGGTGTCCATCGAGTCTCTGTTGCTAAGGACCCTTTTCCCCTTTGAAACTGCCAACTCCACCTGTGCAGTGACACTTTGGGACCACCCACCACGCCCAAAATCTTTCCTCCAGTAGTTTTGGCTTCCACTGGTGGTCCGTTCATGAGTCAGTCACTCCACTGATGGTTGGAAATGGTGGTTTTCTAATAGGCCAAACTACTTCCCCAAAGAATGGTCTTTTGTCTCAGTTTATATCTTCAGTGTCATTATAGATGCACAGATTCTTTTTCATGTATTCAAATCCACTGTTATAATTGTTTCGGGTTCAACATTCCTAAATTTGACCAATATAAACCTCTTATTCCAGCTTCTGCTTCTTACCTTGTCCCCATCATTCTCTGAGCACTTTCTACCTTTCTAGCTTTTTGATACATGATGGAATTGCAGAGAAAGATCAATACCGTACCATGAGGATGCTATCTACAAAGGAGGCTTCACTGTTCTAGGAAATAAATCAGGATAACCAAAGGTCATGCAGGATCATTGATAGAATCCCAGAAGTAAGAAAAAAAGCTCTAAACTTGGACTGTATGCTAAACTATCCTTTTACACTCAATGTTAAATGTCTTGAGGATTGAAACGGTCCGGAGGCTTTGTGGGGAATTGTTCTCTATGGACATGTCCACTGATGGTGTGAAATAGTCTCAGGTTGCATGAGAACATTTTCAGGGATGACAAACCACAAATGTGATGGTGGTCCCAAAGTGCAATAGAGCTGGGAATATTCCTATCGTCCGGTATTTTTACTGTACTGTTTTGGTATTTAGATATGCAAATGTCTTTGTGCTCTGATTGCCTCCAGCATTCTGTATAGCACCGGCATGTGTACGTTTGCAGCCAGGGGCAATAGGGTGAACCACACAACCTACATTTATAGTAGGTTGCACCATCGAGGGTTTGTGTAAGTGCACTTTACAATGTTTGCACAGCGGTGGAATCATCTGTTCATGCATTTCTTATAACATGTTGTTTGTGGCATACTTTCAAATGGACTAGCCAAAAAAACTGGCATAAAGCATACACTTATTATAAATAACCCACACTGAAGCAACCATTGTACATGTTATACCTGGCAATTGAGATAAAGGGAATGTGGTATACCAGCGTGTGCTGTACTATGCTTTTAACTTTTCTGTAGCTTTGACTTTTTCCAAAATAATAAGCTGGGGAAAATCCAATCAAATCCATCAGACAGGACATGCGCAAGCCTTTGACCTGGGACTGTCTCGTAACAGTTTCTCATACCATTGCTGCCTCTGTGTGTCAGGGGACTCAGATATTTTCTCCAACTAGTGAACAAATACAGATAGGTTTGAAGAGCAGTTGTCTCTGTCATTCAGAAGCATGGGAAGAAAAGAGAAAAAGAAGGATGAAAAGAAGGAAGGGTAGCGTGGAGGAATTCATGACCAGCGTGGCTGAGCCAGGCCCTGCGTTGGGTACTTTCCTCTTCATTTTCACCTATTTCCAGCAACAACCTTTAAAAGGCAAGAAGGCTGAGGTTTAGAGAAGTCACAAACCCATCTGGTGGCTGCAAAATCTCAGGTATGGATGCCCAGTAACGAGACAGGATGAGACAGTTAAACAAATGAGCCATAGTCCACATAGGGATCTTAGAATCCTACCAGCTTTAGCTGTTCCAGAAGGAAACTTTAGAGAGGAAGTTTGTGTCTTTAGGCTGAGACAGCTTGGGGGTCCCTTGCCCTACCTAAGCTGAGGTTGGAGGGCCGGTCTCAGAATGAGGGGCGGACCCTTTGCTGGACCCACAGCTCCTGTGATACCACTGGGCCTTCCCCCTGAGGGAGCCACTCTTGCCGCACAGCAAGGACAGGACAGGAGGCTCCTGGGGACAGCTGTGCTGGGTGAGCCCAAGGGGCAGGAAGTGGTCTGGGGCCCACCTGAGTCCTAGGGGGGCACCAGCAGAGGGGCTTCCTCCTCAGCCTGACTCTCTCCTGAGCAGGAGTCTTGTGTTTTCTTCTTCACATTGTACTGTGGTCACTGGCTGGTGTGGGAAGTTCAGGGTCCTGTACTTTATTTAGGATGAATATATCCCTCTCCCTCCCGCCACCCAGCCAGGGCACCTGCCCCCCAGGGAGGAAGGGACGCCTCTGCCGCCTGATGGGGACCCTTCCTGATTGTGTCCCAGAGACGGGGGCAAATGAACCAATTAAGGTAGCACCACCAACTGCATTCCACATTCTGGGGACTCGCTTCTCATGTGGACAGAGTACAAAATAGGAACTACAGTGTTAAACCAACCAACCAACAAACAACTTGCACTTAATGAATGAATTAAAAGGAGAGCTATCTTGGCGATCGAAAGAACGGGAGATGATTTTTACTCCCAGCTGGGAATGTCGCAGCCCGACCCAGACCTGAACGTCCGTGGCTCATTTAGGAAGAGGTTTGCTCAAGGCCAGTGATGGGTCTGGCCTGTTGTGGGCCCAACAGTGACGTGCTGGAAGGAGAACCCCGGAGGTATTTCCAGGTGCCAGCAGGACCAGCTCTGCTGCCCCTGTCCATGTTCCCCGAGTCTGGTATCTTCGGACTTCAAGTGACAACAGAGCAGAAGGAACCAGATGCCATTTGCCAAAGGAGACAGATGAAAAGCAGAAGTTTCTGCCCCCATCTCACCAGTGGCAGGAATCTCACACAGCGCTGGGGCTGGCGATGTGTCAGATGCTCATTCCTGAGCGGAGTGCCAGGGACCCGAGACCCCTGAGTACGTGTCCCAGAACACAGGCAGGGGGCACTGTTAGTGGATGGTGCTGAGGAGCAGAAAGTTCCGCATGGTGCTTTCAGGGTTCAGGATCCCCTTCTATAGGTGCAGGCAAAGGGAGCTGGGAAGAAGATAGTGGGACTGCTGGGAGGGGCTCCACATTCGCTAAGTGTGTCCCCCAAAGTCAGGGATGTGGGTGGGTGCGCCTGGGTGTGCAGTAACTCTGCTTTGTAGGAAACAAACACATCCAACACCCTGAGGCGTTACTATTTGCCACTTTCCTTGGTGTAAATATTCCCAGGAACCACACATTTAACAACCAGTTAGTGAAAACCCTGGCATGGCTAGTTGGCTCTCAGAGCGGACCTCTCACTCCATAGGGGTCTTCTGGCAGAGGGGGCGGCACCAGCGTCCTGCAGATTTGGGAATGGACCTCACAGGGGAGGAGCCTAGGGATGAGGTTGAGCCCTGGGCTTCAAGAGAGGCTGAGAGGAGGGTGTTGACGAGCCCCGGCAGCCTGAGGAGCCCCTGGGCCTTTGCAGATGACTCCTTTCATCAGCTGCAGAGCGCAGGCCCGGAGGGAAGGAGCGAACAGCATGCAACTGTGATTTTTTCAGAAAAATTATAGGAAAAAATCAGTACTTCAGTTACACTTTGATGATCTGAGAATAAAGGCACAATTACCATGGTGACAATGTTGTGAACAGGAGATACAAACACACAGCCATCTCCCCTCGCTGTTCTAGCTCGGGCCCTTTGTCCCAGGGAGGCGGGGAGCTCTGAGGTGCAGAGCAGGGACCCTGAGCAGATGATCTGGCAGCTGCTTCTCATGAAGCTGGTGTCCGCGGTGCACCCTTACTTTGCCCAGGCCCGGGCTGGTGCTGGCAGCAGTGTGTTTGGGAGGAGGGAGCGGTTTATCAGGGCAGAGCCCTGAGAGCAGGGCCTGGCCTCCAGCGAGCCCTGTTGGTGTTTGTTAAGCGGATCACAAAGCCTCTGCTGGGAAACTTCAGTGCCCACGTGACCCGGATTTCCTGCCAATGACCTTTATCCCCATGAATGGGTACTCCATCGCAAGTTTGCTTTCAAGGATTAAGGGCAGGGATCTGAGGCAAAGCTGGAAGGGTGCCAGCCCATGGGACCTGCCAGGTGAAGGTCACTTTTGTTGCTGCCCGACCTGCTCAGGAGAAGGCGTGGCCTGGTGTACTCAGTGTGCACATCGTACCTGGAACTTCTGTACACAGAGGCAGACAGCCTGCGTAGGTCCCCAGATGGACCTGTGGCCTCGTAGAGCCTGCAAGTCCTGCTCTTCAGGAATCTTGGGTCCTATGTGTCCTCAGCACAGTCGTGTGGCTTCCACTGCTGCCTTGGCAGATGCCCAGCTGCAGGACCCTGCCACCCCATCCTGCAGGGTGGGCCTGATCATCTTTGAGCGCATCCTGATTCCCCAGTGCTTTTTAGAACTGCAGGTTGCTCCAAGTAGCTCCACCCAGCCATGAGTAGAGTGGAACTGTTCCTCTGCTTCTTCCTTTGCCAGCTGACCATGCCAGGGGTCTGACCCTGCTTCTCAGGAGCTCCGTGACCTGGAACAAACTCCTCTCTCCTCTGATCTGTCTCATCTCAAGCATGATTGGCTGAAGACTCCGATATGTTACCAAAAATCATGGTAACATTTGACCACTGTCCATTTTCTATGTAGAAGAGGAATGAGGTTTATATTTCTTGTAATCAAGAAAGTGGAATTTACCTGAAGAAATGGTGCTTCTTTGCTTGGGAGGTGTTATGGTTTGCGTCTGGGTTTCCCTGGAAAGACACATGCAGTCATGGGGCGGGCTTTTAGAGTTTATGATTGATCCATGGTCCAATGCTGGGATTATGGGTGTGAGAACTATACTGCCCTGGGGCAGATAGTTTGCATATGTAAGGGAGAGGAATAGGCTGCTTGCCACCACTCTTCCCTTTTTGCTCTTGTTGCTTTGCTGTTTGCTGCCGCCATGAATGGTTGCCCTTGTGCACTGTGCCATGTCCCACTCTGCCTTGGAGCCAGCCAAGTACAGACTGAAACCTCCACACACTGTAAGCTAAATAAACCTTCCCTTCCTTAATTTTTGGCATCAGGTATTTTGTCTCAGCAATGAGAGAAAAAGTAACCAGGGCAGGAGGGTGGAGCGAGTGATTCTCAGAGTGCAGTCAGGACAGTGTCCTAGTGAGCCATCAGCTCATCTTCTTGGATCATATTGTAAGCAGTATTGTCAACCCTTGTGCCCTGGTCCTGACGCTGACAGTGACGGAGTGGTCCTCTGCCTCAGCATCATTTCAAGGAGCACTTGGCAGGCTATAGCTCCAGGCTCATCTGGGTACTGAAAGGCTGCGATGCAAAATCGATATTTTTGAGACTGTCCCTAAGATCTCCATTGCTTTTTTTGGTTAGACTTAACACTTCATTCATTCAGGATTTTGAAATCATATTGAAAGGGATGTGAATTTCCCATGTTTACCAAATGAGGGCCTGGGCTATCAACAGTGGGGTGAGGAGGTGGCCTTGGGAGAGGGGAGGTGACTCGGAGGCCTCAGCACCTCTCCCTCAGCTGAAGATCATTTCTCAACTCCTCCAGGTGAAGAAGAGCAAAAACTGAATCAAGCCTGCTTGGAGAGGCACTTGACAGTGTTTAGAATCCATCAAGGCAGCCTAAGTAACATTTTAATAACAATTCATCTTGAGCTAAAATTTCTGCCCTATCAAATTCATCTTTTCTGAAGCAGACAGTTGCTCCCAAGGCACATAATTGTGGCCCTAGATGGCAGAATCTGAACTCTCTGTGAATCAACTTTTCCCCCTAGGATCATACGGACTCTGGGGATGAGTTGCTCCTTTAGCTTGGCTGGGCGCAGGTGCTCAGCCCATGAATCCTGCCAAGGGCATGGACTTACACCCGCCTTTCCCTGGCCCTGCTCCCTGGGATCTCCTGGAGGTGCTGAATGAGGGGTTTCGATCTCTGCCGTGAGATCAAGCTGAGGAGGGCTTGCTCCTCCCCCTCCCACGCATGCCCCCAGGGCACGGTGCACCAGGCTGACATTTAGATCCAGGGCTCAGGAGTGGGTTCAACTCCCTGCCCTGTGCCCTCTGCCCACATTGCACCTCGCCAGCGGCATCTCCCGCGGGAGGAGCTCAGAAGATCAAGGTTTGGATCTGCGGGGCTTGAACTTGAAACCTGATGTCTCTGTGTTTTTTCCGTCCCAACATGAGACACCAACCAGAAACAAATCCAAACACAGATGTCAGTGGGTTTCTGTGGTGAGCTTGAAAGGGATGGGCCTGGATCCATGGGGCTGGATAGGCCTCTGGTGTCATCCTGAGTTTTGAGTATTTGGTGTTTACAGCGGACCCTCTGCTCTGGACTTGGGACTGGTGTCTGCTAAATGAACTAGTGGTTTTGAATTATTTCCTTTTTGTTTTAGCTAAAATAACACGCATTCCTTACAGGCAGACAGACATGTAAAAAGGCAGGGCTATTTTTCTAAGGCCACATCAGCACTCAACATGTGCAAAGGTACTGAGTGAAAAGTCCTCCCGCTCTGCTCTTAGCTTCCTTCCTGGAGCACCCTGGAGAAGGGGGACATGTGGATAGTCTTTTAGGGTCCTAGGAAGCCACTCAAATGTCCCCAGTCCATTCCATCCCTGTGCTAGGACCCACATCCTGGAGTCCCTCAGTGAGATAACAGTCCCCAGAAAGGCTATGACCATGCTATTTCACCCTCTGCAGCCCTGATCCTCTTGCTCCACCCCCTTCTGGCCCATGGACATCACAGACCTACCCTTCTTGGGAGGCCGTTCCCAGCTCCACAAGGCCCAGAGGAGTAGCTGGGCTTGACTGTAGGGCCTGCTTCTTTGGAGGCAGACACCTGGGCCTCTGTGTCCACCTGCCCAAGTGCTCCCTCCCCTCTCCCATGGTGTTCTCTTTTGTCTGTTGTCCTTCAGACAGAAGAACCCCTCTGTGTAAGCTCCAGGACTTGGGTGAATCATGGCTGTACCGTCTGGCTACACCAGAAGTTTGCTCTGAAACCCATCTGTGGATGCCCCTACTGGGGGTACAGAGCTGCGGACTTCATCCTGGAGGATGCCCCACTCCAAGACATGAAAATTGATGTGCCATTGTTGTGTCCAAGTTATGCTCAGTGTCCATGCTGCCTGGTCAGCCCTCCACTAGGACGAGGGCATACATGCTGCAGTCGTTCCAGTGCTGGGGCCATGAATGGCCTGGAGAGAGTGTCCAGGCTGCCCACAGAGCTTTGAGTGTCTTCTATTCAACCCTGGGTGTGACAGGTCCCCACTGTCCCCGGGGTTACAAGCAGATCCTCAAGGCTGACCCTACTGGTTAGGGTTACTGTCTTGGTTACTTTTTTCTCGTTGCTGGGGCAAAATACCTGACGCCCACAATTAAGGAAGGAAAAGTTTATTTCGCTTACAGTTTGTGGAGGTTTCAGTCCATACTTGGCAGGTTACAAGGCAGAGTGGCACATGGCAGAGGGCTACAGCTCAAGGAGGCAGAACACAGCAAAGCAACAAGCACAAAAGCCAGGAATGGCCGCAAGCAGCCTCTTCCTCTCCCTTACATATGCAAACTATCCACCCCAGGGCGGTGTAGCTCTCACACCCATAATCAATCATACTCTAAAAGCCTGTTCCATGACTACATGAGGCTTTGGGGGGACACACAGACACAAACCATAACAGTTACCATGGGTACCAGGAGAGATCTGGGCAGGTAGACGAAGTATTACCCCAGCACCCAACCCCTCTTCTCCTTGAAGGCCTGAAACTGCCCCTCCCACAGTCTCCACAGAAGGACCAGTTCAGGGAGAAGCTGACCGTGTGGATGGCCTGGGGATTCTTCCTCCAATAGAACCTGGTGACAGCCCTCTTCTGATTACGGAAACAATGGGCTCATTGCCAGAGGTTCCATGCAGCAGAGAAAGCAGGTCAAGAGGAAAATAAGAGTCATTCCTCTTCCTGTCCCCCCAGGGGACTGCATTTAAATGAGGATGCTCCCTGATTGTATCCCACGGGGATGTCTGAATTCGTATGACAGAGCCTGTCTGCTGACTCTTATTGAATGTAGGGTGATGATGAGAGAAGCTCCTGATAGCAGCCCCTAAATCAAATTATGCAGGTGGAGTTGGGGACCAGTCACACACGTGGTTACCGGCATCCTTGCGTTAGCGGGTGGCCCTGGTTGGTATGCTGGGTCTTCACTGTCCTGCCTGTAGCTGGCTTACGGACCACCTGCAGCAGGGAGTGGCTTTGCTTCTCTCCTGCTGTGGACTCCTGGTAGCTCCTGTGGGCCAGACTGGGTTAGGGTGAGGCAGGTGAGGCCAGGTGTGCACAAGCAGGGTTAGAGCGTGTCTTTAGTTAAAATGTCGGTAGCTTTGCCCACGAGGGTTTTTCCTTTTTTGCATTGATGCTGATTTTGAAAAATCCAGCATTAGCATGTCATGTATCTTGATTACAATATATTTTGGAGCCCCCTTGAATTTATGCCTCACCCTAATCAGTGATGAGCACCTCACTCATCTCACCTCAGTCCCAGTGTCCATCCCAGTTCCAGTCATGGTGTATGGCTTTGGTCCCTGCTTCCCGTTGGTATTTGGAGGAGATTCCCTGGGATTTTGGTCACTTGTTTGAAAGAACAGACTTGTGAACGATGCATGAAGTAATTCTTGCTTAGATGTTCTGAAGTCCAGGCTGGTCCGGCCCCTGAATTTAATCTCACACGCAGTTCCTGGTTTATTCCTTCCCCCAGTGCAAATCTAATGCAAGGCTCGGGGTGCCTGGGAGGGGAGGGCACCCTCTGCTCACGGCCCCACCTGGCCCCTTCTTCTCTGCTGCCTCAGGTCCCCCAGGGTCGGGTGGGTCAGAGGAGAGCCAAGCCAAAGGACATCTGCTTGGTGCCTGCTGATGAGTGACATCCGAATACTGGCTCTTTCTTATGGGGTATTTCATTTCTTCATTCATTTATTAAAATATTTATTTGGACCTTGCCATTCATGTGCCCAATGCCACAACAAGGATACAGTAGTAACAAATGCAGCTCTTGCCCATGTTAAGCATCTGTCTTAGGAAAGAAGAGAGTAAACCAAGCCCACGTGTGCATGGGACACCAGGGTTCCAAGTGCTGTGCAGGAAAGGGAAGCAGAGACAGTGCGGTGCAGGCAGCGGGCAGGGTGGGTGCCCCTGAGCCCCTCTCCTCTGCTCCCCCACCTCGCCCATGGCCTGAGGGTGCAGGCTACTGGCCTTTGGCTTGGGTTTTCCCTTGCATGTCTTGCTCCTCCCAGTGGAGGGAGGCAGCTTGAGGCTTCTCTGACCTCCATGGGGGAGAGCGCTGGCCTCAACCTAGGACACCTTTGCCAAAGACAATTTGCTCAGGGGCCTCCCAGAGGGGATGGTTCCAGTACGCGTCTCCATGGCCAGTGTGGCCTGATGGAGGTGGCTGGGCTCTGGCCTCCACTCTTCACTCCTCTGTAAGAGAACGACACACCCACAGCTTTGCTGCGGCTCTAGGGTGGTGGGCACAGCCTGCCACCTGCCCAGGGGTGTGAGACATCAACACACGTGAGCAGAAGCCTCAGTGTCTTGGTGCCACGTGTCCTCTAACACCTGGCTTTTCCCCATGAGGGGTGTGAGTCCTGGGTCTCCAGCAAGGATCGGGCAGGCAGAGCCAATGTGGTTCCACTCTCAGCCTGGGTATCCTGAGTCCAGCCAGGCGGCAGATGCAAGAGAGGGTGGTCAGCCTTGCTGTCTGTGACGCGGAGGTTCAAGCTGGTTTGTTCATTAGTGTGCATTGTCACAGCACTGGCCGCCTGAGACACTAGTGTGTCCCGATATCAGCCGGTCAGCAAAGGATGCTTCTGGATGAGTAAATACCATGCTGGGAAGGTAAGAGTGACTTGAGTAGATTTGGTCCCTTTTCTCATGGGGCTTACATTCTAAAGGAGAGGGGGAGACTAATAGTGGATAAATATAAGCTTTTATAGAATAATTACTGGTGTCAGTGGGAAATTCTGAGTCCTAGAGTAGTCAAGAAAGAGGGACTAGGACTTGGTGACCTAAACAAGGGTAACTCTGAGAAATGGCAAGGCAGTGAGGTTCCAGGGGAGACTCCAAGAGTGAATGGTAATTAGCAAAGTAAATGCAGGTGGTGGAGAGGGAGGTGTTTCTGACAAAGTACTCAGCAGGTCGTAGGACTAAGGAATGCCCAACAGGCTGGAGCCACATGGGTTGACAGGAGAAGGAGGTGCTGGGAAAGGGCACCGAGGCAGAGGGCACGGCAAGTGCAAAGGCCTGGGGTCAGGCCGGAGCCTGGGTGCGTTGAGGAACTGGCAAGGGTGCGGCTGGAGGGGAAAAGGCTGAGAGGCCAGAGGCAGGGTGAGGTGGGGCTGGGTGGAATGTGTTCCTTGGGAATCTCAATAAAATGTTTGGATGTTCATAAGACTTTTGCGTGCCCAGAAAGAAATGGGACTGTTTCTACAGCTGGGTGATAAGATCATATGAAAAGAAAACTCATTTCCAAGTTTTTAAAGGTCATTCCGAACAGTGGATTTCTATCCCACATTTGAACGTAAGTAAATTGCAAGGTTGATGGAAAGAGAAAAGGTTCCTGACTTTCCTGAACAGAGAAGAGACATCAGTTTGAAAGCAAAACACCTATTCGCGTGCTTCACCCACTGCATTCCGTTGTGTTGGAGGTGAAGAGCCTGTTGATGGAACATTGGCTGTTTCTTCCCCACGTGACCTGTTTTGACATTAGAATTTTCATTGTGATTAAAAGTGTCATTTATTAAAATTACCTGCTTAATTAGGGAAGAGTATTTTGAAGAATATATACCAAGTATTGAACTTGTAGTTGGTTATTGAATATTTAGCCAGTTGAAGTTTTTTCAAATAATTCTAATTTTGATCACAAAATACCTGTCAATTTTTAGCAATTTTGGAAATGTAAACTGTTAAACCAAGGGGTAATTCTACTACTCACAGGCTGTATCCACTGTTGTCATTTTGGTGTGCTTCTCCTGATACTATTTGCCTTGTATATGAGAGAGAGAGAGAGAGAGAGAGAGAGAGAGAGAGAGAGAGAGAGAGAGAGAGAAGATACAAATGTGTGATGAGATCATGGTGTCCATAGTTTATCTCTTACTTTTTAATTTTCAATTTGCATTTTATCATGACCTTATTTCTATGTTATTTCAGAATGATATTGTAATTTAAAAATAGCCCTTTAAGAGTCCTTTGTCTGGCTAATCCATGATCTCTTTATTCGTTGTCTTATTTTTGAACATTTGTTAGTGTTTCTAAGTTTTGCTGCAGTGAATAGCTATACATACAATCTCTGTGTGGAGTTATTATTTTAATATGAATTCCAACAGCTAGCATGATGGGCTCAGGGAGTATGATCCTTTTAGACTCATGATAACGAGTCTACCTAATTGCTTTCAGAACCTGAATCTGTTCATGTCTCCTGTTCTTATTGTGTCTCCACCGGCACTGGTTGTACACATGGGAAATCATGTGGCTGGTTTTGTTAATCCGATTGGACATGCTCTGCTGTTCTTTTAATTTGCAGGGAATTCATTTCTGGGTCCCACTTGTCCTTGGTTCCACCTTCTCAGGAGCAGACAGGAAGCTTCCTGGAGCCCAGGTGGTGACCTGTATGGCAGCACTGCACTTTTAGATCTGTGGTCAGTGGTCAGTGTGGATGGGGAGCTGCTAGTGCCAGAACCAAAGTGTGTCGCCCCTGTTCTGGGGAGCTAGGCGATTGTTCCTTGGTTCTGGGGTGCTTCTGAGGTGGTGCTCCAGGTGGCACATGAAGAATGCATGTGTGCCTGGCATCCAGACTGGCCCTGGCAGCCTCCTGAGTGTGGGATGCTGTGGACACGGTGGCAGTTGGGGCAGAGTCTCCCCAGCCCCCATGTCATGTCAGTGCTCAGTTTCTGACACTTCACCAATGGGTCTCAGGGCCAAGTTTTGTAGCTGCTCCACTCCGCCCGGGGTTGATTTAGAGCTTTTTTCACAGCCCCTTCAAAGGGAAGATTAGGATGCCTTTCCCATTTCCTGTGTGAAGTGATTCAATTCCCAAGGGACTTGGTCAACCCAGTGCCCCAGCACAGCCCAGGTCCCATATTGTTTGCAATTATGTTTTCAATTACAACCACTGAAGCCCATCAGAGTCTGCCCTGGGTGCGCCAGTGACACTCGCATCACTGCTTGGGAGGAAGGGGGGCCGTGGGCATCTGTGACTCATTTCAGGAAACTGAAATGAGTGATACCACAGATGATGAGGATCCAATCTCTCCAAGATGGGTCTTCTTGTGGCAATGCATCTGATGAGTGTTTAACCAAGTGTAAGAGGTGCCATTATTCACCCGTAACAATTGTTAGTTCCTTGACTACACCCAGGTTGACGTGAAGGTCACCCCCATCTGCCATAGCTGCTTCTCTACAGAAGCAGCCTGGCCAGCCCTTGGGCCCAAGCAGGACAGAATGCCTAGATGTGGCAGGAGATTTTAGAAGGTGGAACCTAAGCCACCAACCTGGGTTCAAGGTGCTGAACAAGATGCTCCCATCAAACTTGTTCCATGTCCTTTTATGTCTCCATGGGCCCCACCCCTAAGGATTTCCCTCTTGTAGCTCAGTGTTTCCAAAGGCAGGCAGTTATGTGGTTCCTTGGTTCCTCGCCATCCCATGATGCCTTGGAATGAGCCTCCTGGGGGCAAGACCCGGAGAGCCTGTCTTGGGTAACAGATGATGTGGGTGTCCTTTGGTTCTGAGGATGCAGGTGACAGAATCCATGTTAAACCCTGAAGCAGGGGAACACAGAATAACCAGAAAGTTTGTGCAGTAGAAGCCCCCAAACCTTGGAGGACAGGAACAGAACATCCTGGGCCCTGGGTGGCAGGTGCCAGTAGGAATTGCTCATACAGGCTAGTCAAGGGGATCAGATGGATTCAGCCTATGGAAGACAACTGGTGGGCCCTTGTCCTAGAAGGACGCGGGGCTAGACCGATATCCACCCTAGGGGTCTGTGCCCAGCACCATCTTCCCCCCAACCCTGTCAGGAAATAACCTCTTTCCCTTCCTTCTTTCTTCCAGACAGTACTAATTAGTGCCCCTCCCCACTCCATGTCTAAATACCATTTTTTATTTGTCACTGATTTGGCCTTGTATCTGCCTATCTTTGTGTCTGAGTCTCTAAAATGAGCATAAAAATCAACATTAAAGAAAAAGGGAGAAATGAGAGTTGGGGATGGAGTTGACAGCTTCAATCTGTCCCATGGCCTTTTCCACGTGGGAAGTGCCAGCAGAAGGAGATGGATTAAGTCTGCCACCAAGTCAGTTATAGCCCAGGGGTGAGGAGCTTTGGAGTGACCTTTATTCAGAAAATATCTGAGTAAGGATGCTTTTGTGAGTGGTGGAGGTGCAGTCCGTGGTATGAGACAGGGCTCCCGAGGACAGAGCCCGTAGGTTGTGTGTGTATATAAAGAGAGTTGTCTTAAGAAACTGGCTCATGTGACTGAGGTGGCTGGCAAACCCAACACCTGCAGGGTGGGCTGGCAGGCTGGACACCTGAGAAAGAGCTAATGCTGCTGTTTAAGTCTAAGGCTTCTGCTGAAGGATTCTTCTTGCTTGTGAGAGATTAAAAATCTTTCTGTTCACCTGACTGCATGAGGCACATCCACATTAAAGAGGGCAATGTGCTTTCCTCAACGTCCACCAGTGTCATTTTAATCTCATCCAAAAATGCCCTCACAGAAACCTCTAGAATAATATTTGACCACATCTGGGCACTGTGGCCTAGTCAAATTGATATAAAATGAACTATCACTCACTGGTTTGGACCTTTTGGCTGCAGAATGCCAAGGAGGGTTAGTATTTCCTGTTTCCTGTCTCCTAATATAGAAATCATGTATTGTTTCTTCCAGTCTGTGTCTCCTGAGTGTGGCATCTTAGGGACCTTCACACCTCCGTATTCCATCTCTGGCCACTGTGATTGGTCCAATGATGGGCACGTGACTCAAGGCAGCCAATGGTGAGCAACCTAGGAGGACGCTGTGGCGGGAACCTTTCTTTCCGCTGCTGCCACTGAGAAGGGAGGCAGTCAGCTGGAAGCTGGTGCTCTCTGTCCAGCTCAGGGACTGAGCCTTCCTGAGAAGGAAGCCACAGCTGGGGAGATGGGAACTGGAGGAGAGGAAAAAAGGGAATCATGAGGAGGCCACTTGAGGGCCCAGATCGAGCAGTCCCCAAGCAAGGTAACCCTGTGAAGTTCTCAGGTGTGTAAGACAATCTTTCTTCTCTTAAAGTTTGGATTTGTTTTCTGTCTCATGAGCTAGAAAGACCATGGTTAATATGCCTAGGAACTAGAAAGCTTTAAAAAACTAAATAAAGAGGGCAAATAATAATAATAATAATAACAATAATAATAATAAAAGTTAAGCCATGCTTATCATGATTGATGGATAAAATTATATATGTGTGACTACTTCTTTAATCAGATATTAAAATAAAAAATGGAAAAATTGACCTAAGCAAAGCTAGAGCAAGTTAGTTCATGGAGAAAAAAATCAGAGAGAGAGGTCAATCTGAAAATTATTTTTGGAGGAGAAACAGACCTTACCATTTTCTTTCCAAGGCTGGGAGCAGATAATCCAACGAGCCTTGGCCGCTGAGCCCCATGCATAGCCACAAGGCCCACGCAAGGACCTCGTGGAGCCCCAGTGAATCCAGCCTGCAGCTCTAACTTGGTTTTGAGAGCTCAGTCCCTTGAGCAGGACAAGGGTCCTTAGCTTCCTGATGTCCCTCTGCATTCTTGCTATTTAATGTATCTTACTTATAGTTATCTCACTGAATATTGAAAGAAAAAAGGCTTTGCAAAACACACAGTGTATAAAGAATATTGATTTGTGTGCAACAGGCCCAAAGGACCCCAAGTGTGAAGAAATAGACCCCCTGCTGTTCCCTGGGGGCCTCTTGAGTCCCACCCTTTCCTCCACAGAGGGAAGGGCTTTCTGTTCTCTCTTTATTATTCCCATGTTTTTCTCATCATTGTACTATACATGTGTGCTTCCCTGCAGTTGAGCATTTTGAACTTGGGTAGTAAGGAATCTTGCTGTGTGAGCCCACTGTGTCCACACTCTCGGTGGGCATTTCTAGGGGTCGTCTTTGCTCTCTGCTGTCTTCCACAGACCCATCCACGATGACCTTGTAGCTTCAGTGCATTCAATTTTTCTTCTCCATTGTTTCCTATCATACAAGGGGAGCAGCAGATTCTCCTGCTGATGTGGGTTTGGATTATTTCCAATCTGGAGCCAGGCATATTCCCTTACAATTCCCCTGCACACAAGTGGCTATAGTTTTTTAATTTCATATTTAAAATTTCATCCCAGGTAAGACATGTCATTTGTATCAAAAGCCACCACACACACACACACACACACATGCACACACACATGCACGTGCACACTATACACAAAAACATATATATGTACAACAGATAAGCACTTCATAACACATCCTTAGCCATATGATGCAAAAGTGCCTGGATCTGTTGAATTTGTTTAAACGATGCTGGTCTTTCCAGCCTGCCCCTGGTCACACACTGAGGTGTGGGAGTGCTGGGATACTAGCTGAGAACTAGATAAAGCCAGTTGTTTTATTGAATGTGGTTGTCATAGTCTTCCATCAGTAGTAGGTTAAATGTTTTAACCACCTCAACAATTATATATAATTTTATATATATATATATATATTTTTTTTTTTTTTTTCTTCAATATTGGAGTTTGATCCCAGGGTGCACTGAGCTATATCCTCAGGCCTTATAAAATTTCTGTTATGAGACGGAATCTTGCTAAGCTGTCCATGCTGGGCTTGATCTTGCGATCCTGTTGCCTCAGCCTCCCAGAATGCTGGGATTACAGATGTGTAGTACCATGGTCTAGCTTTAACACTTGAGTTTATTGGGCTGGGAGATTTTTGCCGATTTGTAGGTACTACATGCTGTCTCCTTGTGTGAAGTTGAGAATCATCATGCTTTTGTTGGCTGTTCATTCTGATATGATTGGGTGGAGACCCACATAGAACCAGACCAGACCGGGCGCTGGGGATTTAGCTCAGCGGCAAAAGCGCCTGCCTGGCAAGCGCAAGGTCGTGAGTTCAGTTCCCAGTACCGGAGAAAAAAACCAGAAAAAAAAAAAAACCAAAAAAAAAAAAAAAAAAAAAGAACCAGACCAGACCTTCTGACATGAGAGGAGTCTTTATTGGGGGAGCTACATGGCGGGCTGCCCAGTGGACTAGGACAGCCCTGAGCTGAGCAAAGCATAGGGTTTTTAAACCGTCTTTTGGGGACGGTGTCTGTGAGCCAGAACATTTTCTGGGAGGGGGTGTCTGTGGGTCAGAACAGCCCGAGCAGGGTGTGTTGTTCGTAAGAGTTGAATGCTTGGTTCTGCCAAGGTGGATGAGGGCGAGGTTGGCTTTTGTTGAGGGGAACTGGAGGGGAACAGATGAAGAGGAGGGAGTTTTTATTAACTCCTTAATAAAAAAGCTTAAATGTCCGACGGAGGGGGTGGGGTTTGCCTTGTGACTTATCACATTCCATTTCCTGTTCTGTGAAGAGCTGGCTCAGTTCTTTT
>NW_004955445.1:9851589-9856537 GCF_000276665.1 Chinchilla lanigera | reverse complement strand
TGCCCAGTTTCTTTTTGATCATCTGAGTTTTTGTCTTTTTCTTATTGGAGGAGATTCTTCCAGTATTCTGGTGAATGACTGAAATGCTCCGGAGTGAAGAGGAGAGAGCCGTGGCCAGAGGGAAGAGGAATCAGAGCCAGGAGCAGGGGCCGAAGCTGGAGGGGTGAGGGGCTGCTGGAAGGACCTGCCTGTGCTCTGGGCTGGGGGATGGGCAGGTGGCTTAAACCCTGTGTCAGCTGAGGAGGCCCCGTGCCCTGGAAGCTGGAAGCTTCAGGCCTGCATGGCTGCCTTTGCTTCTGTCCAGGCTGCTCCGGAGGGGTGGTGCATAAGGGACCCAGAGCCCTGCGCGCTGCTCAGCCTGGTGAGCTGTGTGTGGAGAGGCGGGTGTGGGCTTCCACGGCCTGATGGGCACAGCCTCCAGGAGGCAGGGAGAAGGTCTGTGTGGCATCCTCCATCACCCAGTGCCAGGCACCTGCTCCAGCTGGGTGTGGCTGCAGAGGGCTGTGCAGTGCCTTGGGACCTTGCTGGAGGGCTTTGCTGGGTTACTCTCAGCCATCTCACACCAAATTCAGGCAAGAGAGCCACCAGTGCGGTCTGTGTGTTGGTCAGGATGAACAACAGCAGCCGCTGCGACAGCAACCCCTCGATGGAGGTCACCTGCAAGGCTTATTTCCTGCTTGTGTCCATCCCACTGGCTGCATCTCCCGCAAGCTGGTTCTGGGATTCAGGCTCCTTCAGTCTGTGATGTCACCATCTTCCACTTGTGGGTTCAAGGTTACTGTCCAGATGAGAGGCTCCTGCAGGGGGTCTATGGCCCTGCCTGGCCCAGCCTGGCATTGTCTTATATCCTTACACCCTTGTTCTCCTTGGCCAGAATCCAGGTATTTGGTCCCTGACTCACTGCCAAGAGCAGGAGGCATCACCTTCCTGATGCCCAGGAGGAGCAGGGCGGGGTGAGCAGGTGTGGCCTCTGCTGGGCTGGTGAGTTTGTCAGTGGTGGCAGTGGAACTGAGCGGTCCCTAACCGGTACAGTGTTTGTTGAGCAGATCCAGGCCTGGGACTGGCTATGAGCTCCTCAGACAGGGTTCTGGCTCATGCGATGGCCATGCCTGTGTGAGTGCCAGGAAACCGGTGACAGAATGAAGGCTCACTGTGATGCCTGGTCTCGATCAGTGCAAGGGTGGACGGTAAAGAGTGCAAGGGCTGCTGAGCGCGGGGACAGCCACCCTGACCTGGTGACGCTAAGCAGGGACAGCAGAAAGTGAGGGTGAGATCTACAACTCAACAGGCAGAAGCAACTGAGGTGGCAGGCCTGGCGAGGATCTTGGGAGCCTGGTGGGGCAGAGTGTGGGCAGAGCGGCATATGGGAGGCAAGAATGTCACCTGCCAAGTAGGAATCAGGACTCTTTGAGGGCATGGTGGGAAGATCTTGAGCTCTGGAAGCCAGTGGGGCCTCCCCTGGTTCCCTGCTCAGGAAAGCCTGCTCTGGGAGGAAAGTGAGGTCTGCGCTTGAACTTATGAATGATCAGAGCTTCGTTGATACTTCTCTCTCTCTCTTTTTTTTTTTTTTTTTGGTTTTTCTTCGGTGCTGGGAACCAAACTCACGACCTTGCGCTTGCCAGGCAGGCGCTTTGCCGCTGAGCTAAATCCCCAGCCCCTTGCTGATACTTCTCATTAGATCAAACCTTAATTTTTGGGCAAGTTCATTGGCATGACCTTTCTGGAGGGTAGTTTGGAAATTTTTAGTAACTACCAAGTAAAAATGCATCACTTTTGGTCCAAAATTCCATTTATGGGAATTTATCCTGAGGACATAGAAAAATATGCAAAGATGAATCACTAAAGATTTTTTATAAGGGGAAAGAAGTACAGAGTCTAATGCCCCTTGCTGGTCCTAGGCCCAGTTCAGCCTCCCCCGTCCCTGGGCTTAGTTACATTTGCAGTCTCACCTGTGGTGAGATCATGGCTGTGTGACCAAGTTGTGGCCAGAGGAGGTGATGAAAGCGTTAGGTGGCATTTTTGGAAGCCCCCCTCCATAATGGTTTATTTCTATCTTTCATCTCACTTCTCATTTGTCCCTTCCTCTGACCTGGGATATGCAGATGATAGTTGGAGCTCTTCCTGCCATTTTGGACTATTTTGGGGCTTAGGTTCATTGCTTGGGAATGATAGAGTATCCGCTAAGGGAAACCAAAGTCCCTAATAGCACCCTGGAATGGCAATCCCTAGTCTTGGTTCCTCTAAGAGATAAACTTTGTATTAATTTAAGTTGTATTATCCCCAATAGATGACATAACTTGACAAAAAGTAGGAAATCTATTCAGTACATTATAGTACATCCATGTATGCCAGTACTAAAAGTGATAATGTGACGGGACATATGGACATGAAATATTGTTCACTGAAAACCAAACACTATTCCAAATAGTGTGTGTGTGTGTGTGTGTGTGTGTGTGTGTTGTCTGTTAGATGTATCTATTTAACATATGTTAAACACCAGAAATGCCATGCATCAACATGTAATGCTGTTTATCTCTGGCTGTTGGAATCAGTGGTGGTTTAGACATTTCTTCTTTAAGTATTTATTTCAAAAAAGTTTCAAAAGAAGTGTGACTTTAATTATTAGAAAAGGATTACTGTGATCACGGAGGACAACCCCCACCTCTCATGTAAACTACTGGAGCCGGGAGAAATGTGAGATTCTTTGGCAGGTGTCACCTCCCTTTCCCAGAAATATGACCTTGCAGAGGCTGTACAAGCCAGCTGTGCCCCTCTTCCCTGTGCCTGTACCTGCCACAAGGTCACGCAGGTGCAGAGGTGGGGGTGGGGGAAGCAGATGTCTCCGGGTACTCAGAACTCAGGGGACCAGAGCAGATGGGCTGCTGCCCCTTCCGCTGGCCTCTCATCTTAACAAGCAGAGCCAGTGCAAGCTCTGCAGTGTCACCAGGGGGCTTCCAGCTTCTCTCTTTTTTATTCCAATGAGTCTGTTTGGAAGCACCGTATGCAAAAGAAGTCTGGCTATTGACAACCACGTTGCACAAGTCAGCAGACTACAGGGGAACATTAGACAAAGTCCATCACCTTGATGAAGGGAGCTCTCTTTAATGCTGATCCCCACCCTGGGCAGGGAGCAATTTACAAAAAATCATGTGGCAGACATTTGGTTTAGTATAAACCAAACATATGATTTCAGATTACGAATAATAAAAACAACCTGGCACCCAACTCGTGATTCTGTGCCGCTCTGAAGTTTGAGGGAGTCTGGATGCCTGAGGCAGGGCTGAGGGTGGCAGAGCTCTTATGGCAGAGCTCTAGCACTTCGTGGTTGCCACAGGGTTAAAGATGCAAGATTGGTTAATTGGATGAGCAGGAACCTGTGAGGATCTCTCCTGTGGACTCCTCTGAGAAGGGGCCGTTGCCAAGTTTTCCTGCGGGTCGGCACACAAATGGCCCAGGAGGGAGCAACTAGCCATCAGAACGACCCTGAGGTCTCTTTTCTGCACACGGCTCACTACACGCAGAGTCGGAGAATTCAGACAGATCTGATCTGTCCCATCTACAGGTGGCCAGAAGGGAGGGAAGCCAGATCACCCAGTGACAGACAGACCTAGGTAAGAGTCCCTTTTGCTAGTGGCTCTGAGCTTCAGTTTCCTAGTCTGTAAAATGGGGCTAATAATAACTTTCATTGACTGCTTGCTGTGTGCCAGGCCATTCTACACATGATTGATTCCTCGGGGGCAGGAATTTTATTATCCTCATTAACAGCTGAGAAAATAGGAATGGAGGGGTTAAGTCACTTATCTGGGGTCACACAGTCTCTGCCTGTAGAGCTGATGCTCCAAACTCCTGAGGATCAAGGATGCGCCTCAGTGCAGAGTGGGTCATGGTGCAGGTTGGGATGCATTAGTGGGTCCTGAGATCAATCTGGAGGGTTGAGCCGGCACTTAGAGTCTGCCGCAGACCAGAAGAGACTCGGTGAGGACAATGCAGAGTGCACTATGTGGCGGGGGCGAGTGCTGGCTGGGAAACGGGTTTTTGTATAAATAGGGGTGTGTGTGTGTGTGTGTGTGTGTGTGTGTGTGTGTGTGCTGGGCCACAGTGGAAATGGGTTTGTAACTGTCCTTGCATTAGAGGTGTCTGGAAATCTCTGTCTCCCAGCCTGAGCTTCACACACAAGGTGACACCCAGGACAGAGGGAAGACAGAGGGAGAAGGGCAGGCAGGGGGCTGGTGACTGTCCCTGGGGCCTCTCTCTGCCTCCCTCCCTGGCTCACCAGCTCCAGCCCCGCGTGGTCACTCGCTCTTTATCTCACACCTGCATTGTGCGTCACCATCTGAAGTGGCCTCTGTGAAGCTCAGGTCCTGTGTCCAACTGGTCAGCCCTGGCCCCCACCTCCTGAGGGCCCCCTCTGGATGCCGGCTGTGCAGCAGAAGCCCCTGCAAAGGCCGCTCTGTGAGCCATGCTGGTAACTTGTTTGAAGTGGCCACAGCTACCCCTTTCCAAGACCCTCGGGCTTGCTTCTGACTGCTCCTTGCTCAGACACTCATAATTTTCATGCTTACACACACACACACACACACTCACTCCTACACACACTCTCTTACCCCACCCACAGGCGGGGCAAGCCAGGCATCATTTACATGCCGGTCCATGCCTCTGCCTGCTTGCAGAGCCCCAAGGGACCGGCCCAAAGAGGATCCTCCGGCTCTGGGGTGACCCTGGTGGCCCCCTCACTCATCTCCATGGCAACCAGCCTGACACCTGTTTGTCAGGTTAAAAGCCTCAGGGCGACACGCTCTCTCATGTTAATTCATGCGGTTCAGCCACTGGCTGCTCAATGTTCCTGCTGTCACATGTGGGAGTGGCGCCTAATTGGTGCGTGTGTGCGTGTGTGTGTGTGTGTGTGTGTGCGCGTGTGTGCGTGCGTGTGTGCGTGTGTGTGTGTGTG
>NW_004955445.1:9788029-9851009 GCF_000276665.1 Chinchilla lanigera | reverse complement strand
AACCAGGCGCAGCCAGTACTTCCCGAGCGGCCTCCATCGTCTGACACCATAGAACAGGTTCCGGGTCCTCCTCCTGTGCGCTGGTCTGGGTGCCAGTTCTGTCACAGCAGGGGAAGCAGCCCAGGCAGATAAAGGGACTTACCCTTGGTCACATAGCTGGCCAGGGGCATAGGGATGGCACGGCACAGGCATTTGGGTTACAGGTCCTGGGCCCTGTGCTGGGAGACAATGGGGAGAATGGAGAGCAGCAAATGGAGAGAACGAGACGGTCTCAAGCGGCAGCTGGGTCTTTGCTCCCTGCTCTGGGAAGAGGTTGCCCAGGGTCCTCGCTGAGGCCTCAGAGAGCCAGTGAGGGCTCTTACTTATGTGGGGCGTGGGGTTCAGCTTCCAGAAAACTCCATGGGTCCACAGGGACCTGTGAGGCCCCGCGAGCTGCCGTCTTTCACTCTGGATAGAGTGAGCGACAGGGGTGTGGGTGGCAATGGGCTGGGTGGAGGAGGACAGACGATGGGAGGAGGACACGTCTCTCCAGACCTCAGCAGACCAGACAGGGTCAGGGCGACCTGCAGGGCTCAGGCTGTTCAGCCTGCAGAGCGCAGAGGAGGTGCCCTGGTCCCCTGCCCTGGGCAGCCTAGGGGGGCCGGAGTGGGGATGACGTGGGACACGGCCCTGTCCTGAGCAGCTCACAGTCCCAGAGTGGACTTTGATTGCCAGTTTTCCTGTGCTTGTCCTGGCTGCTGGATGGTGAGATGATGCTGGGCCTGGCGACGCACGTGGCCACCAGGAGGAGACAGCCTGGTCCTGTGGCCAAGCCCCTCCCCCAGGCCTGCCAGGTCCTTGGACTCCAGCAGTCTCCCCCACCCCCATGGAAAGCAGCCCCAGCCCCATGTGGGTAAGGACAGTGGCAGTTTCAGAGTATGGTCATCTTGTCCCCAAGCTGCCAGGGCTGGCCACTCCAGAGGCTGGGACGGGGGCCCCACAGTGCCCCGTTGTCCAACAGTGCTGTCTCCTTAAAGGGTCACTTCCAAAGAATGCCAGGTGGCAGGCGCCAGATTTTTGCATCTGACACTCCCTGGGGACCAAAGCAATCATCTTTTGTGAGTTCTGATGGAGAACAACTGGCCGCTGTCCTTTCATTAGGCAGGGACATGCCCAGTCATGGCCTCCTGCGGGCTCCATAAACGCCGTGAAATCGCCTGTGCTCTCTGTAGCTCAGTGCAGACTGTGAGGGGCCGCCGAAGAGGCTGAGGAGGGGTCTCTACCCCCAGTCTGGCTCCCTGACTTGTGAGCAGCTTCCAGAAGAAATCGCCAAACAGCTGGGCTCTTGGCAGCCGCTCAATCTGGCCAATTATTTCTGCATGGTAAAGTGCCCCACAGGCTGACGTGGGACCCGACTCTGCACGTTCCCGGGCGCTCAGTCTGTGCGGGTGGGAGCTGCCTGGGCACATCCGAGGGCGGCTGCTCGTGTGGTGGGTGTGCGGTCAGAGCCCTCCCCTCCCCTGACCCCTCCAGGCCGTATTAAAGGATGGCTATCACAAGGACTATTGCAAGGGGCGGGCCAGGTGTCATCTCATACGTCACATGAGACTTGGGCATCTAGCATGACACAAGCAGTTCTAGCCCTGTCTCTCTTGTGACATCAGGATGGGGACACAGGCCCTGTCCCACCCCAGGCACATTGTCTGAGGCTGGCTCAGGGCCCTGAGACATGGCCTCTGGGGGTGGGACAGAACTGAGGATGTCAGATGGCAGGGCCCTGGTGAGGTGGCCGGGGCAGAAGCCCGTGGGGGGAGATGCAGCGCTCACTCAGGAAATCGCACAGGCAGGAGAGGCCGGGGCAGTCTTCGAGGTCTGGGCTGATGACGTGAAGTCCAGAAGTGCCCGTGTGCCGCCCCAGGCAGGAAAGGATGGACCTTAATGCAGCCACGTGAGAGAGCCAGGGTTGGACAGGGCTTGCTGTCCCCCAGACCTCTGTCCCTTGAGACCCCGTGAGGAGGAACCGCGGCTGAGGATCTGCCGTCTCCGTCCCCTGATTTGTGTCCCTTTGTCTCTGCCAAGACGGTTGCTCTTCGCCCCGTGGAGGAAAGGTCACCGTGCCTGGCCCTCGCTGCCCTCTCCCTGTCCCTGCCCCACAAGCTTGCTCCCTGCTCCTGATTGGCAATGTCTGCATGGTAAGGGCAGCCCAGGCTCGCTGCCATGGCTGGTGTCCCTGGCGGGATGCCCACCCCGCCTGCGACAGTGGCTGCAGACCTAAGAGGGAGGATGGGGAGGGGTGCAGACCCGCATATCACTGCCTTCCCCAGCCTCGAGGCTCTGAGTCTCCACCTGAGTTCTGAAGAAGCTTGCGGTGTTCCGGGTCAGAAGCCCCCAGTGACATCCCAGCCTGTCTTCAGCCCGGGCCCTGAGGCCACACAGCCCGTGTCTGCTGGGAGTGCGTGGCTTGTGAGAAGGAGCCGCGGGTGAGACCCACACAGTGTGGCCCTCAGCAGACGCCCATCTCTGTTCTTCTGGCCCTGCAGGACACACACCTGGCACGCGGCTGGTGCATTTGGTCTCTATCACAGGCTCGCATCTGTGCAGATGAGGCAGAGGGAAAACTTATTCAGAGCCCAGGAGGACCCAGGGATGTGCTGGGGTACCTGGGGAGCCCAAGGGCTGGGGTGTGCAGCAGGCACCTGTAAGACCCCTCAGGGGTGAGATGGGCATGGAGCAGGCGGGTTCAGCAAGGGGGAGGGCTGCCAGGATCCCATTAAGTCCCTGTTTTGTGGCACAGAGTTCTGGACAGCTATGCTCGCTGGCAACTGTGTTTATCCCTTAATCAGCTCTTTGAGACTCTGTGTTGACATCCTCATGTGCTGTCTTTGCACTTGGGAATCCTTTGCAACGTCCTGGGCTTCCCCCAGATACTGGCAGTAAGGAAATACATGTGTGTGCCAGGTGCTGTGCTGAGTGCCTTAACTCATTTAATCCTGCGGGATGAGCACTGCTACAATCCCTGTTGTATAGTTAGGGAAGCAGACACACAGAGGTAAGTTAGCTAGTCCAAAGTTACCGAGCTAGAAAGTGCCAGAGCTGGGACTGGCACCTAGGGCTCTTGACTAGAGAGTCTGTGCCCTTCACCGCTCACTACTGGGGCCTCTTTAGTGAACCCCCAACTTCAACTCTGCAGAGGGACAGGAACTGGAGGAAGTTTTCCCATGGTCCTACCGCACCACTGGGAAGGGCAGGGTGGCTGTGACTCGGTGTCCTCTTGCTGCTGTCTCTGCTGGCAGCCCTGTCCCCTGACCCCTCCGAGGATCTGCATCTCCTTTTCTTCTGGACTCAGGTCAGATGTCTCCTCTTGGTCCTCAGTCCCTGTCCCGTCCCCCTGACCCTGAACTCCTCTGCTTCAGCCTGGCTGAATTTCTTCCCAGCATGTTTCCCTTTCTGAGGTAGCCTGTATTGAGTGGAGTGCTGGTCCCATGGGGGCAGGGATGGGGACCCAGCTGCATCCCCAGGAACTGTGTCTGGCACATGGCAAGCACTCCTCACACAATGCAGAGCGAGCAGGAAGCATCGCCCTGAAGGATGCTGGGAGAGGGAATCCCAGGGAGGGACGGCCTGACCCAGAGCTGGGACCCACCAGGCGGCGCTGCCTCACACACGTCAGAGACACACTCGATGTGGGGCACATGATTCCGTGTGACTGACTCAGGCTGACCTTCCAGCAAGAGTGGAGCCCTCTGCGCCCAAGACTGAGCTCAGCCTCCGTGGGACTCAACCCATACGGGCACCACATCAGCACACATGGCCTGAGCCCTCGCGTGGGCCCTGAGGAGTGAGGTGGCACTGGGGAAGGTCCCGCCATACAGGTTCATGTGGGATGGCACACGAGTAGGGTGGGAATGTCCCACCCCCAGCCGGGACGGCGCTACAATCTGCTCCTTTCGCCTAGCTCCCGACATTTCCTTTTCCTCCATCTCTGTCTGAGGAGTGATGCACTGCGGGCGTTGGTGGGGTGGGAGGAACCTGGGAGAGGTGCTTCCCTGCCCCATCCCGAGTGTGGCCGGGCAGTGTCCTTAGGAGCCGACAGCCAGGGCTGAAGACCGCGTGGGTGGTGACGCGGTGTGGCAGGCAGGGGCTGGGACGCCTGCCACTGTCACCTGGGGGTTCTCAGCCCTGCTGTTCCACTGTCCTCATCTCCGCCTTGACGAGGACGGTCCACTGCTTGTGGTCCTCTAAACCAGACAAGGACGTGGCGTTCGTGTGTGCACAAGTTTGCTCCACGCCTGCAAATTACTCCAAAAACCTGATGTAGGATTCTGATGCACGCCTGCTTCATGCCTGTTGCTAGCCCAGTCACTGTAAAGGTCATTTCTTGTGCACAAGTACGTTCTCATGGGGATCAACACTACACTTTATTCAGATCTCTGGGCTTACGGCAATGCCCTATGATCTCCTTTAGGATGCCCCATTACATATACTGTGATTTTCAAACTCTTGATTGTGGCCCAAGTAAGAAGTATAGTTTGTACCACATGCTTACCCCTCTCAAAGGAAATAGTAAGAACATTCATTTTCTACCACAATATACTTGGTGTTTTCTGCTCGATTCTGTTCTTTCCCATTCTTCTCCCCACTTTCCACTCATGCCGTCCCATCTCAGCCCATCCCTTTCCATGACAGAAATAGCTTTCAGGATATGCTAAGTACATTGGACAACACACAAACGGATCAGTCAGTATCTGCGATTCAGAACTCATCTTGGCAGAAAGGAGCTTTTCTTTTGCCTTTGCCACAGCGGGTGGGCAATGATCCTGTTTGTTTATTTATCTCTTAGGCATCACTATGAGCTGTTCATGCCCACGGAGGGAGTCTTTGTTCCTTCAGAAATGCTCCATAAATGCCCATTGCCTGGTTGGCTGCATGCATGAGGCCCCACCCCCATTTCCTCACATTTTATCGTAAGTGTCTATTTTTGCAGGGCCAAATGCTCGGGAAGTAGCATCCACTTTCTCTGGGCATGTGGCCAGTCAGCAATGCCGTGTTCGCAGGCCCTGGAGCGCAGAGCTCCTGGTGTGGCACTCTTGTAAACAGCCTCACCCAGGGGCTAGGGAATAGTGCCCGTAGGGGTGGGTGGGTGCTCACACGGGTCCTAAGCCATTTTGAGAGTCACATTTGCATGCAACCCTGTGTGATGGGAAAGAATGGGCATGTTTGCAATGAGCAATGACTGGGCGGAGATAAAGGCCCTCGCTGCCTGGACAGTCCCTTAGAATGAAGACCTGCAGAAAAACAGAAAGGGTGAGTGGAATGGCTATTTTGACCCCTCTGTTTCCTTCTTTCCAAATATCAGAGCCCAAAGGTTAGAGAAGGCCGACCCTGCGACAGGTGGTGGTAAAGTTAGAGAACTGGGGGTGGCATCAAGCCAGGTGTCTCCAGGGGCAAGGGTCACAGCAGACCCAAGTTCCCCAGGGCCTCAGTGGATGAAATTGCTGCTGGCTCTGGTTACCGACCGTGGAGGGAGTGATCCAGGCACCCTTTGGGTAAATTGGTTCCTGCCACACCCGCCACGTGGCTCTGATCACTTCCCAAGCACAGGGAGCCCCTCTCCTCCCTGCATCCGGAATGTCCTCTGGGACTGGGCTCTGGGGCACTGTCACTCTGTGGCCCTCTTCCCACCCTGTAGAGGGAGAGAACCCTCCCTGCCTGGGCTTTGGCCGTGAGTCGGCCTGCTCCTCTCCGGCTCAACCCAGCGTCACATGCTGGCGGCCCTAGCAGATGCTCCTAGGCTCCCTCAGGCCCTTCTTCCCCAGGATCCAGCTCATCAGCAGCTTTCGTGACGGCCTGGCCTCCCAAAGGTTCCCAAATTCCTCTTCTTGCCACACCTGCCTGCTTCTCTCTAGACCTGCCACACTTACCTCTCTTCCCCATCGCCACCGGCTCCTCTACTCCCAGAGAGCAGCCAGGGGTCTTGCGGGAGGCAGGTCTGCCCAGGTCCCTCCCTCCAGTTCCCTCCTTGGCCCCTCCCTGCCTTTCTAATCAGCATCCTCTTTCACCCCGGGGTCCTGGCGCATTCAGAGCTTTGCACTTGCTGTGTTACACCGTCCCCGCCCCCTATCCTTCGTTCTGTCACTTCAGCTCCTGTTTACCTTTGAAAGCCTGAAAGCTGCTTCCTCCATGAGGTCATTTACGATTGTCACAGATGCCTCTGCCCCTGCCTTCGTGGTGTGTCACATTACCCCATTTCATCCTCTTCACAGAACAGATAATTACTGTATTGTCATATCTATGTGTCTGTCACCCTGAAAAATATCACAAAGCAGGTGTCCAGGGAGCGCAAAGAGATAGGCACCTTGTGCTGTGGGGAGCAGGTAGCTGGCTTGGTGTGGCGCTCCGGGGACACAGAGTGTGGAGCGTCCCCCCATTTCAACCTAACATGGCCGCCCAAGCAAATATCCACAACTCGGTGGCTTACCACAAGTTCTTCTCTTTCCATTTTGGAGGTGGGGAGTCTGAGGTGTATCAGCAGGACCAGTCCTGCTGGACACTCCAAGGGGAGGACCGGAATCCACCTTTCTAGCTCCCAGTGGCCACCCGAAGTCCTTGGCCACCCCTTCTCCATCTGCAGAGCACTTTACTCACGCTCTGTCCCTGGGGTCACAGTCCTCTCCGATGCTAGCCCTCCTGGATCTCTCTGGTAGGGACTCTCATGATGACATAGGCAACCTAGATAACCCAGGACAGTCTATCTCGAGGCCCTCCACTTGATCACATCTGCAAAACTCCTCTGCCATGTATGCGCACATATTCATGGGCTCCAGGGACCCGGATGTGGGTATAAATGGGAGGTCATGGTTCAGCCCACCGGAGGGGTGGCGGGCAGCTTTAAATAGGATGGGCCAGGAAGACGTGCTGAAAAGTCATTATGTAACCAAAGACTAGAAGTGGCTGAGGTACCCTACCGTGGTGATTCTGGCACAGAGCCTTCCAGGTAAGGAGCTACATGTGCACAGTGGGTAACAGCAGTGCTCCTGATAAGTTCTAGGACATGGGGGGTGTAGCGGGGGCAGGAAGCACTGAAGTCAGCAAGGCCCTGCAGCAGAATGTGCAGGGCTTCATGACCACTGTAAGTCTTGGGTAGGTGGGAGACATGCAATGTTCTGAGCAGAGGGGGGACAGGACCTGACCTAGGTTTTTCCACCTTCCTTGGCTGCTGGGTGAAAAATAGACCTTTGGAGCACGACTGGAAGAAGGGAGGCCTGCCGGCAAGCTTTGACAGTGGCCCAGTGAGGGGGACTCGTGGCTTGGACAGGTGCCATGAAGTGCTTCCTCAACTCCCTCAGGACCAGGCACACATCTGTCACCGCCAGGAGAACTGGCTACTGAAAACTCACAACTGAGACCTCCCAAGGAAAGCTCCTTGGCCTACTGGAGCGGTTTGCCCGAAGGCCCCCTTGCTGGGAACCGCCCATTTCCAAAGACTGCTAAACACAGGGTTGTGAAGATCCAGCCCCCTACTCAGTTTATCGCAGCTCTGAAGCACCGTCTCTCTAGAGCCCCTTGGAAGGCCGACACAAGGTCATGCCCACAGAGCACAGGTCCAGGCAATTATTGTATCTACTCAACTTTGTATGGTCTCTGTCTACATTAACAATTTGTTTATGAAAATGGCATTTCAAAATTCCTGGGTATATGGGAGGCGCGGCGATTTGTCCACGAAGTTACAGGGCCCAGGTCCTCTAGAGCAGGTCCATGCACAGCAGGTACCATCTCCTCCTGGCCAGGCCTACATTACTGCCAAGAAGCACGGAACACATCAAAGGCAAAACAACACCTCCCCATGTAGAAGCATTCAGCAGCAGCATCCTCTTACGATTCTGTTCATTCGTTTAACAAGTATTGATTGGGCGTTTAGTCACAGCTGCAATGCCGGCTGCCAGGACCCAGAGTGGACACGATCCACCTGTTCGCATGAAGTTCCAGCCTAGGAGGTCCACGGTGTACAGACAAATGAGTCAGTGCGTGACTTCAGAGGATGAAAATGCCATAAAGGCAACAGGTTGGGTGCTGGGACAGAATCATGGGGGTAGGGCTGCTTTCTCACGGTGGGGGCTGTGGGACAGCTGAGTCCCAAAGGATAAGAAGATGCAGCCTTGAGAGATCTGAGGGAACAGTGTGCTGGGCAGAGGGAACAGCTAGTGCAAAGGCCCAGAGATGGGAACAGGCCCAGGGAACTGAAGGAGTAGAAAGGACACCAGTGGGTTCAAGAAATAGGGAGAGTGGTGGGAGATGGGGTCACGAAACCTTGTATTGCAGACAGAGAGGGGAGGGAATAAAGTCGCCTTTATTATTGCAGGGACCTCTTTTTGTTTGTGTGTTTTTGAACTCTCTCTCCCTTTGAGTGCAGCCCTGCGCGCAGGAGACAGGCAGCCTGCCCATTATCCCCGTGCAGAGCTCCGCCCTCCCCCATCTCCGCGGCTGCCCTGAGCCTGGGGCTCTCCTGGTTGCAGCCTGCTCTGTTTATCTGAGGTGATCGCAGACACTCAGAAATGAATCACCCCGACCCGAGGAGCCCAGAGAGCCTCAGAGAGCTCTCAATCACGAGCTCTCAATCACGCAGGGCCGCTGGTCTTCTCTCTCTGAGACACGCATTCTTTCTCTTCATTACGGAATTAAGGCACCATCCCCAAACTTTAATCTTTAAACACAGGTAAATACAACGTGAGCTCTCTATGGAAACGGGACCTGGAGGGGAATATGTGGTTAATAGCTCTGTCGTGTTGGGCGATGATTTCCACATTCCCTTTGGTTTGTATAATACGATATACTTTCCAGAAATACTTTCTCACGTCCAGGTTCATTTGTACTCATCGGCTGTGTGGAAGGTATTTATTTACATGTTGTACATATTTATAATTCTTTCCCCAACCTAATAAAGAAAAAGAAGACAAAGAAAATCCCCCTGAATGCTTTGCTGCACATATTTTCTGGCAGACAAGGGAGCTTGCCAGTGCCTGCTTTCCTCATCTCATTTTCATCCTTTTCTTTCTCAGTGGTGTGTGCTCAACACTGGGACCCGGTTCTCCTCCTGCCTCTTCATTCATAAACGTGTGGGGGCAGGGCAGCAACTGCGCTGTCCGGCCAGCGTCCCATCCTGCTTTATCTGATCTCGCCACCCTGATTTCATTCTAGGCAAATGATCCTTCCTCTCTCCAGTGCATCTGGGGACATGACCTCCCTAGCTCCAAGCCTCAGAATTGGCCTCAGGACCCCAGGCCTAGACAATCAGTGTATTCTCCTCTCTACCCGCACTTCTGCCCCTGTAGGTCAAAGTGATTCTTGGACGGCTAGCCACAAAGCAGAGTGTTCCTGCTTATGTGTGAGGCTGATGCAGAGAAAAACAGAGTCTCGTAGACAGGAGTTGAGCTTCTGGATCCAGCCATGCCTGATCACATTGCCCTGAGAGCAGGTTTTTTTTTTTTTTTGTTTGTTTGTTTTTTTGTTTTTTGGTTTTTTGGTTTTTCTCCGGTACCGGGAACCGAACTCACGACCTTGCGCTTGCCAGGCAGGCGATTTTGCCGCTGAGCTAAATCCCCAGCCCCTGAGAGCAGGTTTTCTCAGTCTCCTGACTGCTGACTCTTTGGGCTCGGTAATTCCTTGTGGTCAAGACCATCCTGAGCATCGTTGATTGAAATTAGATGTCAGCAGCATGTCATCCCCACCCTCCCATCATAGCAAAAATGTCCTCAGGTATTGTCAGTGTTTCTGGGAGACAAAACTGCCTCTAGGAAGAACCACTGCTCTAGATTGCTGATAAGTTGTGCAGGTCAATAAATGTGCTTGTTTGCTCATTGGAGCTGAGTTTCTGTTCTTGTCACCAGTGGGGTTTTCTGCCAAAAGGAGAGCTGTTCTCTTAAAATGGGGCTTCCTAGGAAACTTACGCCAATGATGTGTGTGTGTGTGCTTGCTTCTGTGTGTGTGTGTATGTGTGTGTGTGCCTGCAATCATAAATTGGGATGGATGGGGAGGGGTGCTGGCCAAGCAGGGGGACACTGGGCAGTTGGTTGTACTGGGGGACAGATGGAGCCAGAGTCTGCGCCAAGCTAAATAACTTAGTATTTATAGTTTAGGTCAGTGTTTTCCAAATTTCCAAAGCCATCTCCTGCCCCCACCATGTGTGGCAGACAGGGTAATGGCCCCTGAGGGTGCCTGTGAGTACCGGGAGGATCTGAGATGAGAGGATGATCCTGGATTAGGTGGCCAGCCAGATGCTGTCAGGGAGGAGCAGCAGTTAGAGGCGATGTGGCGGTAGAGGTGGAGAGCCCAGTGCTGGCAGTGAAGACGCGAAGGACTTCGCACTGAGCTACATTCTCAGCTCCACCTTTGCATATTTTTTGACACAGGTCTCACTAACCTGTTAAGTTGCCATCTCACATTCCTCTGGTTGCTGAGAGAAAATACCTGGCACCCAAAGTTAAAGGAGGAAAGGTTTATTTAGCTCACAGCTTGTAGAGGTTTCAGTCCATAATCTCTGGCTCCACGGCAGGGTGGCCTGGCAGAGGGGCACTGCAGAGGAAAAACAGTTCATGGCGGCAGAAGACTGCAAAAGCAAGCAAGGGAAGCAGGGAGAAGAGCCTCTTTCTGTCCCTTATATTGTATCCAGTCTATTGGGATTAGGTCCAGTCCGTGGACTCATCCAGCAGTCACCCACCCTAATTCTAGCAGTGCACCATGAATCAATCACACACTGTAGATTCAACCACCTCTGAGAAAGCCCCACGATTGCATGCGGCTTTGAGGGGGATGTCTAGTCACAAACTAGAACAGTTGCCTGGGCTGGGCTTGAACTTGGAAATTTTCTCTATCAGCTTCCCAGAGTGCTGGGATCACATGCATGTACCACCATGTCCAGCTTAAATGTATGTTTTTTAAGCCACTAAGTTTTTGGAATAGGTTTCAACTGTAACAGATAACTGGTACATATCAGTTGCCCCATTTGCATGCCATTTGTACCTTAATTACTTGACATTTTGTTTGAGCTGATTTCATTTTTTTTACTCAGACTAAAGCTTCACCCCAGGCATTAAATATTTGTGAAAACATGGGGTTGATGGCTGTGTGCGTTTTTTCCCCGAATACATTAAAATGAACACATGATTTTTAACAATTGTTTGTCCCTGTTGCTCCACACATCACCTTGTGTCCGTTGGGTGGTGTGGACACTGGGGTGGACAGGAGGGGCGGGGCAGGCTCGTGAGCAGGAGGAGCGTGATGGCACCTGCTGGCCGGCTCTGTCCCTACGGCAACTGGATGGGAGGGCAGAAAGGACTGCGGTCAGGCTCAGCAAGGGACTGCGATCACCAGCACAAAGAGATGAGGTCCAAGCCACAGTGGGGGGTGGGAGTAGGATAGAGAAAAGGACCCAACAGTAAAGACAGGACGAGTGATCAGGATCCCACACTGCAGGAGCAGGAAGAGGCCAAGGAGCCGCGGGGCTCACGTTTCTGTCAGGACTTTGCCATTATGAGCAGCTGGGCTGGACTCCGGCTCCACACAGAGAGGAGCGATCAATGCGCAGTTGCTGGGTAGCTCAGAGAATCAAAAGAGAGACAAGAAGCCAAGTTTAGAAAAAAGACAGGAGCCCAAACCATCTGTGGGTGGGGTGGGGAGCTTCCTTTGCCACATGACTTTTCTAAGATTTACGGTCTTGGGAGGACCGGGGGCTCGCAGTGAAGGTTCTTCCCATTATGGATAAAGACAGGGCACCTCCGTTTACTGTCTGCTTTCCACACCACAGAGCGATAATGTCAAGCGCGTGGCCCAGCGCTGAGGTCCGATGGGCCCTAATGAAGTTCAGATGCATTCTGACTCGCCTAGACGGTGAAAGCAGAAGTAGCCTGGGCCAAAGCCCCTGGGACTTACGCAGGGTGACATGTTAGTAAAGCAGCCAGGCGAATGCAGGGAAAGAGGGACACCTGTTGTGAGAAGCCATCCTACAGGGCAGCTGAGCAGCTCTGTAGTCTGCTGGGCTGGGGGATGAGGATGCCAGGAAAGTAAGTCTCATCTAATGCTGCTTAATATCAGACACTGTGCCATGATGGCCTGCCGGGGATCCGGGCCCCTTCCCACAAGCTCCCTACCCTCCTGTGTTCCAAATGAGGCTTTATTTGGAGGCTCACATGAGCTGTGTTCCAGCTCTGCCTACACAGCCTTCAAGGACGTGTGCAAGACCGTGGGGCTGGCTGGTGTTCATTTATTGGAGCTGGCTGGATTTTTTGGGTAGGCTTATAGGGTCAGAGCCTGGATTGTCCGCAATGGCTGGCTGTGTGCTGGCAAGCTGGAGGATCCAGCAGGTATTCAGTCCAGGAAGCTGGAAGCCACAGAACAAGAGGAATCAAGGTCCGAGTCCATGTTGAAAGGCTGAAGAAGCTGGAGAGTCTGACGACCATAACGGCAAAAGACCCATCTGCTCCAGCAGAATGGAGCTTTCCAAATGCAGGCAGACTTCACTTCCCCCTTTTCATTCCATCTGGGCTGCCACCCACAATCAGAGTAGATCTTCCCCCCTCAGATTGCTGGCCTGCAGGCCAATCATCTCTGGCGACACCCACAGAAACACCCAGAAGTGTGCTTCACTAATCTAGACATTTTTTAATCCAGTCAAGCTGACAATCATGATAACAGTCACAGGTGATTAAGAGAACATTTTGCCACTGTAATAACCAGCCCCAAATATCCCTGGGGCATTAATCATTTGGGAAAAATTGGGGGGGCGGGTGGTTCCTATGTAGATGCAGCAGGCACGGAATAGTGGATTTCAGAGCAGAGGAAAGTCTGCCCAGGATCACAACTGGACCGGAAGTCCTTGTCTGGAAGCCCTCCCATTTACCCAAGTCCCACGGAAACCTTAACACACACCCAAGAGTGATACTGGGATTCTGGCATATTGAAGTTTCATTGGAGAGACCTTCATATAAGGAACTTGCTGACATCTTCGTCCTCAGGTGGAACTTGTTTGAAAGTGTGTAGCTGGCCCCATCATAGGCCTGAAAGAGAACAAGAAGAGACGGAAAGGGGACAAGACAGGCGTGTGGTTGGAGGCTGGTGACATTGTGGTGGAAGCTCATTGGTGTCTTACTTCCAACATTTAGTGGTATCCAGGCTCTCTTAGTGAGAACATGGCCGGCTTCGGACTCAAATCTGCTGGGGCAGATCCAAACTCACCCCCTTTGATGAGGGGAATGTCGAGAGCCTGGAAGCTCCTGTCCTCAGCTGGGGACCCCCTAAGTTCATCATTCCACTGGGACTAAGAGGAGCCTGGTGAAGCTCTGTCCTTGCACAAAATTTGGAGGGAGGTCCCAAGACTCTTAGCAATCAAGAGAAATATTATTTTAGTGTAATAGTGTAAAAATGAAAACTGATGGTAAAATATCCACGAAGAACAAAACACCAAGTTTTAAAATAAAGACAGGATCCGTTGTTTTCCCTGGAGTTAAACTTCGAGCTAATGTCTCTGATTTCCTGGTTGCTAAGCTGATGTCATCTTTTGAAAGTACTAGATGAAAACCACAGCTTATTAAAGAAAACCCTAACAAGACAATTTGTGTCATAAAAAGCCTGTGATATTTTCCAAAAGCAACCGAACCAGATATTCACAATATTGTATTATCTGAATAGATGTTATGTCTGAGTCACTGAAGGGAATGCCTGAGTTAGCTGACAACAGGAATGATAAAGTCCTAATTCCCAATCCAAACCCTTTCAGGGTTTACAAAGCCAGGCACCGGAATTCTCAAAATTTTTTTCTTTGAGGTGAGGCCAGGCAGCCTGACAACATCATGGGTTTAGTTAACTCTTTCCTCTGTCTCAAAGGACCCTCCTGGTGTCCTGAAGCTCATTCTGGAACTGAAGAACATTTCTCAGTCTGCAGAAACCCTGAGAGGAAAACTCATTTTACGATGTGCAGGGAGATGAAAAGCATATCTTAGCAGGCATTTCAAATACATTCTGTGCTCATCACAGAGGCATGGAAGGTACCGACATTATTGAGAAAACGGCACAGAGGAAATAATGAATGCAGAATATGTGAGTGATTCATTTTGATTTTTTAAAAAAATGCAGCCCAGCTGGAGAAGGCTTCACGAATCATCTAAAGGCAGAATAAAAGCCTTGCTATTTGCAAAGTCAAGACAGTAAAGAAATGATTAAAGAAAGCAAACCTGTGACTTCACCTTAAAGGAATTGAGCATTTTAATTTTTTAAGAGGTGGAAAAAATGTCACGAGAGGGTGTCTGAAGGTTAAGGAAACTGTTATTAAAATGAGAATTATGTGCACGGAGCTGTTCGCAGCTCGGCCCCTGGAGTGTGAAATTAGTGAGCGAAGGCAGATTTCACAGCCCTGCATCGCACGCGCTGGGGTGGCAGTGGATTTGTGATGGGGCCTCTCCGCCAAGTCCTGCCCACTTGCAAGCTGCTGTGTTGTTCATGCAAAGCGCAGATAACCCTGAGTGTCTGGACCGTTTTGCATTTATATGGAGCCGGCGCTCTCCTTCCCATGCTGGAGTCTAGCGCTGTGTGCAGGGGAAGTGCACGGGAGAAGCATCGACCAGACCAGCGTTCTCACCAAAGGCGTATTTTCTCTTCTAAGTAAAAAAAAATCCATCCATATGGATTACAGTCAGCAGAAGTGTTGGAAAGTATATTGAAAATAGGGACATGGTTTGCATGCTAAACTTTAAAATAGCTCCAAGGGCAACAAGGAATTCTCTGCTCCTGGGTTTCAGGTCTGAAAAAATTGGAAATAGTTTTGGAGAGTTGGTTTGGAGAAGCTTAAAAGAAGAGAGAGAAAATGTGGGAAATGATGACATGGGAAGGTCTTGTCCACATAGTAAGTGAACAGCCAAACAAGCACGTTATACCTCCCACACATTTGTCTCAGCGTAGTTAGGCGGGCAGAATTGTGCTTCGCCCTAGGGAAGGGATCATGCTAAGTAACTCAGTGAACAGACCCCAGGAACAGAGTGGCCCTAAAACCAGAGACAAGAACCAGCTCAGTTCCTCATCTTTCTTTTAACTGTTGTATAGCTTTTGGAACATTACATTTTTCAAAACATCATCCAATTCCCATAGGAACTGATCATCTCCCTACAAATGGAATATTCTCCCTTCTGTTCCCCTTTCGGGGTTGGTGTGTTGGTTTGGGGGTTATTTTTGTAAGGCGAACAGTATAATACAGAACACATACTTTATGTGATTATTTGTAGTAGTCACCCAAAGAATGATATACAAAAGAGTGCAGGAAATCTGTCCACACACTAAGACCAAGGAATCCAGCTGAGGGCCTGGATCCTGCAACAGTGTCCTACATGAGTCCAGCTGAATAAGTAGAGCTCATAACAATGCTCCCACAAATTCAACTGGAGGCCCAGAGCCCATGACAATGTCTCATACAGGCCTGTTTCACGGATCTACAGGGAAGGCCCAAAGGTCAGTGGTGGAATCTACAAAGTCTGTGCCAGCAGGATGAAGGACCTGTGCTAGCAGGCTGAGGGATCTGCACTGGAGCCAGGAAGTGATGTTCAGAAGAACCAGAGCTCCCCCGAAAGGTCCCACAGCCATCCTTGGCAACAGTGAGGTCCCGAGCTCCTCTGATGATCAGGATGGCCAAGTTCGCATCAGGGAAGCCAATGCAGCAAGCTTTTCCAGGAGGCCGGCAGTGCACCATCTTCCCCTCTGGAACCAGGTAGCAATGCTCGAAGTGAGGACCAGAGTTCCCCTAAAGTGAACCGAAGCCACTCTCAGTGCCAGCGAGGTCCGAAGCTCCTAGGAGGATGAAAACAGCCAAGTTCGTCAGGAAAGCCAGCTCCCCACAGCTTCTACCAGCTCCCAACAGCCTGCTTCTTCTTCTCCAGGTCTGCCTCTTATGCTGCTGGCAACAGTCCTCAGGTGGGCCTCCCACACCCGGCACCATACTCGCTCAGTTCAGCAGGGGGTTCTATTGACCACCAGTTATCAATCTACTAGAGATGGTGATGGGTTTGGCACACTCACCAACATGATTTGAACTTTGACTGCTCCAGCACCTTCAGTGATTTGATCTTTGACAAAGGGGCTAAAAACACACTGGAGGAAAGGTAGCCTCCTTAATACATGGCATTGGGGAAACTGGCTCTCTACATGCAGAAAACTGAATCTAGACCCATGTCTCTCACATGTACTAGACTAAAATCAAACTGTATCAAAGAACTAAATGTTCAAACAGAGACAATCTGCTGGAAGACAAAAGAGGTAAACTGGAGTCATAGGTGTAGGAAAGGACTTTCTGAACAGAATCAGGGTTATGCAGGGAGTAGTACCAAAAAATCAAAAGATGAGATCATATCAAATTAAAAAGATTTTTGCACAGCAAAAGAAACAACCAATGGAGTGAAAAGAAAACCAACAGAACGGGAGAACATTTTTGCCCATTATTCCTCAAAAGACTATTATGTAGAATAAATAAAGAACAAAAAAAATTAGACCCCCCCCATAAAAGACCCAATCAAAAATAGTCAAGTGAAATGAATATATATTTCACAGAACAAGTAATAATGACCAATAAATGCACGAAGAAATGCTCAACATTGCTGGTCATTAGAGAAATGCAAATTAAAACCACAGTGGAATTCCATCTTACCCCATAAAGAATGGCCATCATCAATAAATCAGATAATAACTGTCTTGATTACTTTTCTCTCATTGCTAAGACAAAATACCTGATATCCAAAATTAAGGAAGGAAAAGTTTATTTAGCTTAAAGTTTGTGGAGGTTTCAGTCTGTACTTGGCTGGCTCCAAGGCAGGGTGGCACATGGCAGAGGGCAACAGCTCATGGCAGCAGAAAACAACAAAGCAACAAGAGCAAAAGGGAGGAGCAGCAGCTGGAAGAGCAAGCCTCTTTCCCTCCCTTACACTGTATGCAAACTGCCTGCCCCAGGGCAAGTGTAGCACTGACAATGGACCATGAATCAATCATAACTCTAGAAGCCCACCCCATGACTGCATGAGGCTTAGCGGGGTCATCCAGACACAAACCATAACAATAACAAATGTTGGTAAAGCTGCAGGGAAAAAGGAACCCTTCTACATTGTGGGAGTGTAAAATAGTACAACCACTATGGAAGTCAGCATGGAGATTCCCCAAAGAACTAAAACTAGAAATTCCATTTGATCCCTCTTTTCCCTTCCAGGTAATCTTCCTCCAAAAGTTAAAGACACCGTATTACAGTGATACATGCATAACCATGTTTATAGTAGCACAATTCTCAATAGCTAAATCTTGGAAGCAGCCTATATGTCCATCAACAGATGGATGGGTAAAGAAAGTATGGTATTTACTATTCTGCCAAGAAGAAGGATAAGCTTGAGCCATTTGTAAGAAAATGAATACAGTTTGAGACCACAGTGTTAAGTGAAATAAATCAGACACACAAAAATATCACATGGTTTCTCTTATATGAGAAGTCCAAATTATAGATAAAGAGCAAAATAAAAGATAGGTAATAGGAAGTAGGGAGAGAGAGAGCTTTCTCAAATGGGATGGGGATCCAGGGGGAAGAGAGGGGAAGGTAAGGGAATGAAGAAAGGAATTGAGATGTGTTAGGTACATGGACCAACTCTGCACAAGGGATGTGAACACCTGGTACTGCAAACATGTACTAATAAAAAAAAAAGAAAAGGAAAAATGTGAGCTAGAATAAAAGGCAGCTCACAACTCTCCAAAGCACACTGTAAAGAACCTGAGTCAGGATGCTGACAGATGCAAATATCAGAAGTTCATACTGGGATTGGCTTAAACACTTACACAATACATTGGCTGCTGTCAATCTAGGGGTGATGTCTCCAAAGACCCAACCCCCTTCAGCTCTGCCCAGCCTTCGGTGCTGGCTCCTTTCCAAGGCTGGAGTTCCTTCTGAGTGTTGAGGTCACTCTTGTTCAGCAGGAAAAGGCAGGTCACATTTGGGAGTTTTCTCAGAAGAGCAAGCAGGAAATTTCCTGGAAGTCACCAGGAAAACCTCTTCTTTTTTTTTTTATGCATCCCTAGTTTTACAGATCCTTACTTTGGGAAAATTACAGTCCGTTGTGGTTTTTTTTTTTTTTTTTTTTTTTTGAAAACCTCTTCTTGAGGCTGCTTGGATTCAACTGAATCACCATTAAGGAACACAAATGGGGTTACCTGAGGAGAGCAGGGATGGGATAGGGTGAATGTCCCTGATGGATGGGACACAGGGGGAACAGAGGATTCCTGAAGATGAGGTCATAAAGGCTGGTTATATATTCAACAGTATTTACTGCCTGCACAAATTCCAAAGGTATCTGAGGGCTGGACTAGTGAAAATTCCAAATGGCCTGACATTAGGTTGTATGAACCATCCTCCTCCTAGACAGAGTACTTCAAAAAAATCTAGGACTAAGACACTGACCAGCTCAGATAGATATCCATGGACAGGAGGGGAGCAAGGCAGAATTTCTTTCCTTTTTATCTCTGGATCTTCATGGCTCTTGTCTGCAGACCAGTATCCTCCCTTTATTGAAAAACTATGCTCTTGCCTCACTGTCTGGCCTGTGATTTGAGCTAACACAGCTCAGGGCAGCTCCTCTTTACCTGCATTTTATGCTCCAGCACGTGCTATTTTCTGACCATGGAACTATCCCCCTATGGCTGGACCACTCCCTCATATGGAGTTGAGGGGTTAGAAGGCACCTGAACACTCAGTCTTACCAGTCCTAGCCCCTATGCAGGGATTGTGGCTAAGGGAGTGACATATGTACACACACAAAAGTATCATACTTTTGGTTCATAGCTTATAGCAGCATACTTGTCATTTAGCAGTAACTCAGTTTATGAATAAGTGAATGAATTTATTGATATACTGATCAGAACTAGAATGTCAACTCTATCAGAGCAGCAGTTACATTTATTTTGTCATCATTGCAGCCCGAGTGCTTAACACAGTGCCTGACAGTTAATGGAGACAGTTAATGAGAGCTTGTGGAATAAATATTCTGCAGATGAAGCAGAGACCTCTCTTGAGATGTTGTCATACTTTCCCACAATTTTGGATCATTTCTGAATATTGTGACTGACACTGTAGGAACTCCGGGATTCTGTTATATTCCTTTGAAGAGCACAGATTTTGTTTTAACATGTTCATGAAGGAGCTGTAATTCACATGTGTCACCACAAAGCAGCTCTGATGTTGAATAGCTAATCACTGGTGGTCATGCATGCACCACCCATGGCTCAAGCCAGCAGGAATGTGCAGGCCGTAATTTGACATGGTCCAGATCTCCAGCAGAGGGAAACAGCTCCAATTTCAGTTCAATGAGGTTGCAACCTGAGCTAACTTACAGTCTGACCCACACATATGTGATTTAGGGGCAAATAAGAGACTTGAGAAGTTGGTACATAAAATTTGGAGGATCTTTCCTTTGTGGAGGCTCTGCTTTTGGAATTTCCCTTTTCCACTTCAGGGCAGTGCTTGCCCAGAATCATGTCTTTTGTTCTTCAAGTCAGTAAAACTACTGACTTTTGCTTCATTTTATCTGTCCCTCATTTTGCAGCTTGGATCCTGCCCTCAGACTAAAAGATGTGTGAGCATGAACTCCCCTCCCATGTGTGCCTACTTTTATTAATTCTTCTGTACCTTCAGATAGTTGTTTTAATTTCCTCCAGAGCTTATAGTTGTACGTGAGAGGATTGGCTTACTGGAGGTTTACCTGACCATTTGAGAACAACTTCCTAGTTCCAAGATTCATTCTGACTGAACCAATTTAGGTCATGTGGCCAGTCTTGGACAAATCACATATCAGGTTAATGGTACTCACTGGTTGGTTTGGGTTTGGCTTGTTTCCCATTCCTGAGGCCAGGGGAGAGAGAGGTCATTGAGAAGAATGAATACTCACACAGGCTAATTTTGGAAGGCTGGAGAATGGGTACCAGACAAGAGAACGTAAAGAGTTCAGGGCACCATTTTTGCAGATGTTTACAATGTGTCAGAATTTCTCCAGTGATGGAAGTAGGATCAGTATGAGAAAGGGCATCTCAGAAGAATTATCATTCAGGCAGCACCTGGAAGCCCAGAGCAGCAGCTATTTCCCAAGGACTGTGACACACCGGAGCCTGCCATCTAGGAGGATGTGTGACATTTCCCACCTAAGTCTGTCTGATTCCTTTCACACTTGGCTTCCCAGCTCACACTCGATCTTCTTTTCTTGTTTTTACTTTACTTAAGACCATGACATTTGCAAAGTAATAGAGAAGAACGAAGTAAATAACCTCCCGAGACAGGACAAGTTGGGATGTTATCCTCACTTCTCCTCCCAACTCCCATGCTGGAAAGAGAAAAATCAGCACTCTTTGGGTCTCCAGAGGTACAGAGTCCCCCTGTATCATGATGTGACTTCTTCCCAAATGGTATCTGTCATGATTTATCATAAATTAACAGATCATCAGTAGGATTACCGATTCAGGTTGCCACTGAGAGGGCTAGTGCTCCAAATCACAGATGTTTACACACACACACACACACACACACACACACACACACTCATGCATACAAGCACGCCTCTTCTCACATGCAAAAGTGGTGCTCTGTGGAGCAGTAGGCAGCCTGATTTGTACTTCTTTGCTCCTCTGTCACATGTGGCTTCTAGTCCCAGAAATCACACGGTTCAGAGTGGCCTGTCATATTTTCAGTGAGTATGTACATACACACACATGTGTTTGAGTCATGTTCTGATGAAAACTGTGTCTCTTAATATGGATCCTGGTCCAGAAATTTGGGGAAAACCCTGCTGTGTAGAGTTTGAATACTCATTTTCTCCCACAGCCCACAGGACAGCATTCTCTTGCAAACTCTTGCTTCCAACTCAGTTGTTTTGGGAGCCCTGGCCCAGGTGCTCTTTCTGAATCACTGGGATGAGGACACCCTGTCCTTCTGCTGGGACAGTGAGGCCTTTGTGTGATTTCAGAGGGCAGATGCTTCTGTGGAAACATTCCAGATCATGTCCCATCCCCCAGTTACAATGTATGAGGATCCCAAAGTGCACCTCCAATGCCTTTCCTCAGATTTTAGGGGCATCACCCCTTCTGCATTTGTGTAGCCGCTTCATGTCTGGGAAAGCCCATGTCTGCAAGAAGCACCTGAAAAATGTAGGAGAGAGATGAGACAAGCACGGCCTTGAGGAGTTTGGGTAGTCAGAGCAAGGTTATGGTAGCAGGAAGTTCACTGAATGTACCTTCTGGTGTACTTCCGGGTGGAATGTAGGTTGTTGGCTATGCTGGCATCTCTGTGAAGAGAGTAGCTCTCAGGAAGAGAGCCCTGAACTGAAGCAATGGAGGGATGAGGCAGGTCAGAAGGGCAGAAGACACAGAGGCTGGATGTAGTCCTGCGTGGGCACAGCCCAGGGTAGCTAGGGATATGCATGCAGAAGCAGCCACTGGGGAGCGAGGACAGGGGGCCGAGATGGACGTAAGCCCCAGCCAGCATTGGGAAAATCCACCCAGGTGAGTGGACTGGGGCCTGAGCTGAGAGAAGGCTTCCAATGTTGTGATCCTCCTCTCCCCACGATTTCCCGGCTCCAGTGGTTGGTGAAGACCGTGGGCTCTGGGGCCCACAGACCTGTGTTAGAATCCTTGCTCTGCTATGAGCTTTCCAGCTTTGTGACTCATGTTGCTGCATCTCAGTTTTCCTATTTATAACATGGAAATAATAATGCACCTGCTCTTGAGAGCTACAGTGAGGCATCGCTCAATTGCCAACGAGTTGGAGAGTGTGTAAGATGGAGCAGGTGGTCAGGAGATACCTGTAGTTACCCACACTGTGGTGCTCAGGGAGTCACGATGTTGAATGGTTAAAAGCTTGGATTCTGGATTTGGACAGTTGGGAGTCAAGTCTCACTTCTCCACTTTTCCAGCTGTGAGGCCCATGGGTAACCTCTCTGTGCCCCACTGTTACTATCTATAACATGGTGACCATAACAGTATCCCTCTCATGGTAGATTAGTCAAGTTGCTATGGGAAGTACTCAGTGAACACGCACACCCATCACCATTACTATTGCTTAAAGCAGGCTATGTTATAAAAGTGAGCCAATTTTTAGATTTCATTAAAAAACAGATTCAGAAATAGTGTAGGTGTTACCCAGAAGGGTGAGGAAACTGTTACTGTGGTAGGATGACTCTGAAGCATAAGACCGAGCAGTGGACATGTCTGAAGTCCCAGATGGTAGCTTATATCAAAGACAGAGCTAAAGCATTTGTTCATGGAGGTACAGCATCCCCCTTATCTATAGCTGTGTAACAAACAGCCCCCAAACTCAGTTGATCCAGGTAATGAACACTGTGTTATTATTAATGGGTCTGTGGGATGATTTGGCCCAGCTGGGAAGTCCTTCTGGTTCATGTACTATCAGCTGGGGCTGGGTGAGAAGGAGAGAGGGAGCCAGCTAATCCACAGTTGCTGCCTGAGTAACTGGAAGAGTTGCCTTGCCTGCTGTTGAAACAGGGTAGATTAGGAGAGGAGTCAGTTTGGGCCATGAGGGAGAAGAGGAGATCAGCTTGATCAAAATAATGTTTGCGGAGTCAAGTGGGCGGTTGGATGTGAATGCATATTTCTGGGATGAGTTGAGGTAGGATTTAAATATTTAAGAGCTCACAGATACAGAGTCAGTAGCTGAAGAAGGCTTGGGTTTGATGAGGTGGCCTGGGGAGTGTGAGCGCTGGGGATGATGCAGATGAGGAATTGAAGGAAAAGGCTAAAGGACTGGACCCTCACAAGGCTCTTGAAGGGGGAGCCCCACTCTCAGCCCAGGATGCCTGTGTTGTCCTCACATGTCAGGACCAGAGGCCGCTGGCCTGGGGCTGCAGGCTAGAGGACGCTGGAAACTCCATCCTCCTGAAGAGCCTTCTAGATCAGATGCTAACTCAAGATGAGCTTGTGTCCCTGTGTCCCAGGGCGGAGAGGATGCTCCAAATACACTTGTTTTCCGCTGGAGTGATGTCTTATCTGATATTCAAGCATAATTGTACTTTTCCTTAACTTTTATGGCATGCGACTGGGGTACAGAGACAGTTATGGCTGACAGAGGCTAGGAGGGGACTAAGGGCCAGGAAGATGAGTGGATCTGGGGCAGTGGGGAGCACAGGGCCCTGGCTCTCACCTTCTGGGGTCCCCATCCAAGCTCTGTGACCCTCAGGTGAGGGAGTTCCCATCTTTGCTCTTCAGTTTATTCATATCTGCCCTGAGCATAATCAGTACTACTTGGGCTGGTAAGTCTGATGTGAGGATTTTTAGTTAATGTATGACGTTCCCGGAACAATGTTGGGTATGTGGGAGGAATTTTATGTGTATTCTATTAGCATTAGCTTAAAAGTGGGCAGCCAAGAGATGCTGTCCAAAGTTGGAAAAAGGAATGAGGATATTCAGTTCCCCAAAATGACAGGGATGACCCCAAAACAGAATAAGTCAGAACATTTATTGTGTGTTTACTATGTGTAAGATATTCTTTAAATTGGTGCTTTGGACCTTATGGGGTAGATACTACAATTATTCCACTTCATGCATATGAAAACATAGACACAAAGAAATGCAATAGCTTATTCAGTTTCCACAGCGAGTAAGTGACAGAGTTCATCTTCAACTCTGTGCTGTTTACCTGTGGAGAACCATCTTTGGCACTTTACTTTTTTTGGTACTGGAGATTGAACCTAGGGGCCTTGCACCTGCAGGACAAGTGCTCTACCACTGAGTTACACCCGCAGCCCCATCTTTCATACTTTTAAAGTGTGACGTTAAAATTGTGCTACTGAGGAGGCGGGGAGCCAAGTGCTAAATCCTTCATATATTTAGGCAGCAAGTCAAGAACAGTTACTACAGCTATCCAAACTGGGAGGCAGAGCCGCAGGAATGCTGGTGCTTTGGTGGTGGGAATGTGAAATGCTGTAACTACTGTTGTGGAGAGCGGTTAAAGCTGGAGATCAAAGACAAAGTGGGAGGACAACATGGAGAGCTCCCTAAGCCATGTATACAAGCTATTCCAGCTCACAAACAAGTTGCTAGGCAGAGAGGTTGAAATTGACATCAACTTCCTGAATGTATAAATAAAGGCTCTGTAGTCCTTGGGCAGTTCCTTTCCTCCCATCCAGAGAGAGAGGGCTCCACCTGACCTCAGCTTTCATCTCTTATCTTTATTTCTAAATCCTTTCGCTGTTTTTCTCTGGGAACATCGAGAGCCATGCTGGTTCATGGAATACTTTGCAAAAATTTTTGACAGTTCTAAAAAATTAAATGTATTACCTATCTTATGACCCCAGCAGTTCCACTCCAAGGTAGGTACACAGGGGAAATGACAGCATATGTCCACAAGATTATAAACAAAAATGTTCATTGCAGTTTTATTCATAGCAGGCCCAAACTTGAAACAATCCAAACATCTACCAACAGGAGAACAAATGAATAAACGGGAGTATATCTAGACAGTGAAGCGCTACTCAACAATGACAAGCAACAAGCAATTGATACATGCAAAGCCATGGATCAGCGTTAGTATCCTGCAGATGTTCTGGTTTCAGAGGCACCAGTGTTCGTGAACTGTCCAAGGAGGCTGACCTTCTGAGGGTTGAGGCAGGAGGCAGGCCCAGCAGTTATGGCTGTTTTTAGCCTTTCTCTGCTTCTGGCAATATGAAAAGCTCTGTGCTGTGTAATTTAATAATGCTCACAGGGTCTGTCTCTGCTTTCCTCACTGACACCCAGGCAAAGCCTAGTTAAGTAACTGGAAGCCCCACTTGCTCCAGTTCAGCTTGGATATTTGGAGTCCAGTTTGGAGGAAATGGAGACCAAATCCACAGAACTGCACAACTTGGTCCAAAGTGAATAAAATGTACCATTTAGGTGACAGGACTTGGTGGTTCTTATCTAAAGGTGGCTTGGCAGAGGAACTCATTCCTATGGAGGAACAAATTAGGGGCATCTCACAAACAAATGACCTTGAGGATGAAGCCCCCACTTCCAAGGTCACCTGTGCCCTCTGAGGATACTGCCGTCAGTCTTGATAGCACCAAAACAGGAGCTCAGCATTGAGCTAAGAAGACAGTAGAGGAAGGAGCTCTTTTTACATAAATTAAGAGTTACATGAGAAAATAGTCTCTCAGGCTGACTGGCACTGCTGTCTCTGGAGTATTCAAAATGCAAATGAAAACCTTTGCTGAACCTGGGGATCTCTGCTTCTGGAAAGCTCCAGATAGTGAACCCAGGACTTAATAGACAAGACAAATTAGGGTCTGTTGGTCACATTACATAAGTCCTTACCATTTTTACAAAGCAGCAGAACTTAGAATGTGATTTGCTTTACAGAATTTGGTTTAGACACTTCCTCCCACAAACATCCCTTTCTGGTGTAAGTGGAGTCTCCAACAGTTAATCCACCCACTGTCTTCCACCCCCACCCCCTACTGTTACACACTCCATGGCAACAGAGATTTTCCTTGGGCTGGTCAAGATTTCACCCCCACTGCATAACATAAGCCATATACTGGGAGCCCAATGGTTTCTTGTGTGAAAAGTATTAAAGAAAAAATATTCTGACACTTGTTGAGATGGTAAAGAAGAATTTATTTAGGGTTATTGCAATAGGTTATCTATCAGTCTGTTCTCAGTTACTAGAACCAAATACCCGAGACTGGGATACTTAGAGAGAACAGAGGTTGATTTAACTTGTAGTTTTAGAAGCTAAAAGTCCAAACATCATGGTGCTGGCTCTGGGGAGAGCTTCCTTTTCTGTGTCACCATGATGGTGATGACATCTGAAGGGGAGCATTGGGAACACTTGTGAGACAAGAAGCCAGGAAGAGAAGAGGATCCGGCAACCTTCCACCAGGCCTCACCGCTTATAGGGCCCCCTTCCTCTTAACATTGCCATGCTGGGGACTGAACTCCAACACACCAACCCTGGAGGATCTCACACACCCAAACCACAGCAGGTGTCAGGGCTATCATTTCAGTGGAGAGAGATCAGGCTCACCTCCACATGCAACACAAGCAAGCGGGGATTCATAGCCCAGGAGAAGGGCTGGAGGTTGAGGGTGGATGCTTATTAAAGTGATGTCAAGCATGGAGGATTTTTTCTAGACTGACCAAGATGGATTCTTGCTGAGGGCAGGCCAGGGTGACCAGACATCAAGGGTAGAAAGTAGGGGATTCTCTCTAAATTGTCTCAGTAGGGCTCTTGTTAAAAACAAGCTATACAGGGACAGGGCCAAAGTGAAGGTGTAGGCGAGGAGACGGCTTAAAGGACTTGACTAGGATTTGGTTAAGGAGCTTGTCTTTGTCAAAGGATGAATGATAGGTTTCTTTGCTCCAAATAATTTTTTTTTTTGTTTTTGCATGCATCTGTATTAATATTTTAGTAGACATTCCTGTAAGACTTGGCTCCTTTTTAAAATAACTTTTCTGTCTATTGTTTGCTTTCTTTTGTCTTGGGCTCTTGTCAGTAGCTCTTTGTAAACAACAGGAACTGACTCAGGCTGCAGAGTAAACCAGTGTCAGATGGCTTTGAAGTTTTGGTCACCCCACCTAACATGCAGCTTTCAGGAAGAGAGTCTAGATCGGCCAGGCATGGGTCAGTGTGAGGGACTGGTCCCCTGGGTCGTCAGGTCCTCCTAACATTATACAGCAGGGAAGGCAGCTTTGCTGTCCTAAGAAGAATCAGGATACTGTTACTGGAGAGAGAGAAACACTCCACAGTGTATACCATATGAATGTGGTTCTCAACCCTATTAGGCTAACTCAACACCCCCTCATTTATGACAATATTGTATGAAGCTTCCTTACACTCCTGAAATGAAATACATATATAACAGTGGTATGATGTATACAGACACAAAATTTTAAAAATTAGATTACTGCTGTTGGTATAATATCAAAGAGAAATAAAAAGAAACTGGCTTGTAGAATATTGCTTATAATAAAAATAACAGAACAATGGGATCATCCAGTATTAACAAATAATAAATATGTGGCAGCGAACAACTGCACTGTAAGGTGTAAGGAACCAGGGAGCCGTGTGTTCCTGCTAGTGAAGAGTGAGTCTGGATTTGAAAACAGCAAGGCAATCTGAAGCCAACTGTACAAGGCACACAGGAGAGGGAAAGACAGGTTTGGGGAAGGTACTGGATCAAGACATAGTCCATGGGCATGAAAAGGAGCAATGGACACTTGATGTTTTGAGGGAGTTTGGGTGGAAGCTCACTAAGCAGAGCTTTTATCTGCAGGAGTATCCAGGACAGTAAAAGGCCATGGGGAGACCGTCCTGCATGTGGTAAGAGTTATGGCAGCATCCCGGGCTCCTCTCCAAGTGCTAGTAGACTCCGGAAGGAAAAATAGGACGGCGTTTGAAATTTAGTGGGTGTCTTGACAAGCTCATGAACTCGGGTGATCTTTGCCTTTCATTGTCTTTGACTCTGCTATTTTAAATTCTGTGTAGGTGGATGTTGGGTTTGTAGTGGAGCAGTAATAATGCAGACAATTCCTGTCCACAGAAACGTGCTGGTGTCTAGCGGAGCTTTGGTGGACTCCTGTTCATGCTCATGAAGGAAGCCAGTTTTACATCCATTGGTCACAACCCTGTCAACATTCCCGGCCTTTCAGTGTGTCTGCTCTTTGGATTTTCCTTTCAATTGGCTTTAACATCGTTCTGGTTCATTCTGGTTAGTTACTGAGTTAAATAAAATCTGTGACACATGTTCATTTAGTATTGTGTGAGAGTCATGATTTTACCCTTAAAAAGTTACTCTTTAACAAGACCCAAAATTGTGCAACCAGAAATTCACTCCTCAGCGTTTCAAAAGATGATCCTATGCCAATGGGGTACACACTGTGAAGCAGCACACACACACACACATACACACACACACTCCCAGAAATGATAAACCCACAGTCCTAACTTATTTTCTCTTATCTTGACCCTTGGGCCCAATAGTTGACTGAATGCTATTTGTTCCTGTCTTAGATGTGTTGGGGTCTTTTAGGGTCTGAAATCACAATCTCAGGGGCATCTCTTTGAGATCACACTTTATTTATAGCCTTTTTCATTTAACCCAAATTTTCAGCTTTTTGGCTCTTGTGTGTGTGTGAAGAAAATCATAACTCCAGAGATGACCCACCACTCTTCAACATTTACATGAAAGGGAATTACGTCTTGTGAACCCTAATCTCCTCAGCCACGGTTGTTTCTTTGGTGTCATAGGGTATTTTTTTTTTTTAATGTCAAAAGGAAAAAGAAGAAAATCCAAAGAGACCACCCCAAAGTCTGAAATCCTGTTAAACCTCACACAAAGCCAAACCCAACAGACCACGATAGAATAAGCTCATCAACAGAGTGGTCCAAGGCTTAGCCTCAAGATCCCGTGGGCCGATTTGTAAGGCCAGTTCCTTCCACTGGGACAGTGGGTGAGAGGGAGGGATACCTACTTTGCAGGTATTTGGGTCTGCCTCTTGCAGTGGAAGGGACAATTCTTTGATCTTGTGGTCTGGTGCTCACTTTCATGGCTCTGGTCCTTTATGAGGAGGGGGCAGAAATCATCAATTATCTGCAGCGGACCAGACCAGGGGCATGGTCACTTCTGTGCTCTGCTGTTTAAGATTAACATCCTAAAAATTTAGGGTTTTTTCCAATAGATCCAGGTGGGGAGAATGAGTCTCCTCCCTAAAATTCTTAGGCTTGGGGCTGGGGATTTAGCTCAGTGGCACAGCGCCTGCCTGGCAAGCCCAAGGTCATGAGTTCAATTCCCAGTACTGGCAAAACAAAACAAAACAAAACAAAAAAATTCTTAGGCTTTAATCAATCTGATCAATTCTTAAGCTCTAATCTAATCAATTGGAAGGACTTATTTTCAATGCAGGAAAGAGCTTCTGCCTAAGGAGTTTTTTCCTGAAGAGTTTTATGATATTAAACTACTAATAATTGGTGTTAAATACTCAAAAGCATTAAAAAGTTTTCCAAAGTGTGGCTTGACTACACGGTGGTGTGTTGGTCACGTGTGAGCCGTGAGTGTGGATGTGTGTCTCTCTGTGGTCCCCTGCGGACCTTTCAGACCTTGTCTGCTTCCCTTTCAGGCCTGCTACCCTCCAGCCCTCCCTGGACCTCTTACTCTTCTTCTAAGAGGCTGAGTGGATGCCTATCTTGGGCTGTTTCTACTCCTGTCCCCGCTATGGAACGCTCTTGCCCCAGGGAGATGTATAATTTGTCCTCCCCTCCCTACTGTGCCTGTGGGGCTCTCCTCGGACATTTCCTCTTTTGGTGGGCCTCCCTGACCACTCGCTTAAGGTAACTTCTCCCTCCCTATCCCAGTAGTCTGTTATGCTTCCTCCGCTGCCCTTTTTGCTCATCTGTTTATTATTTGTCACTGCCTTTCTTCCCATTAGAAGATCAATTTGGAGAGGGCAGGATCCGCCTCCTGTGTGTGCCTTTGGGAGACCCATCTGTGCCAGCTCACCCGCTGTGCTCTGCATGCTGTCTGAGGGCCTTGGGTATGAGGATCCCAGCAGTCGGGGCTAAGCCAGGAAGACAACAGAATCCCTGCCTCACAGGGCCGACATCTCTCAAGGACAGTGGCCATTAAACATGTCCTGCTTCTTAGATGTCATACTTCACTTTTTCGTTATTTTGATCCTTTGCTCAAAGAACAATTTTTGTACATTTGGGGGGTGTGCCACTTGACAACCCCGGTGAGGTTCTGGGGGAACTGTGCTCTTCGTAGTGGATAGAGAAGGCTGTGGATGGGAGCAGGACAGCTCAGGAGAAACCAGGGAGTGCTTCACAGAGGAAGCCACAGAAATAGAAAAATGAATAGGTGGTCACTACAAATGAGATGGAGTGGAAAAGTGGCCTGGGCAAAGGGAGCAGCTTAAAGTCTAGGGGCCGCAGGATTGCTGCTAAGGAATGAGTGCGTGGCTTGGGATGCCCGAAAAGTGACCACACTCTCTGGGCAATGACCCAGCTTTTCATAGCCTGAAGAGATGCAGTACAGCCCAGCCCCGCCCAGCCCCGCCCCGCCCCGCCCATCCCAGTGAATTAGGATTCAGCCCATCTGATCCAATCCTATTCGAGGCAATCAGTCTAATCCTGGGGCATCTTTTGAGAGTCAGCGAAGCACACAGCCTTTGGAGGATACCCAGAAGCACAAAGCACAGCCCTTGTCCTCCAGGAACTCCGAGTCGTGCCAGGAAGGCTGGTGTTTAAGGGGCAACGAGTGAAAGATGTGATTCACGTTCCCAGCATGACAAGACAATCAGGGAGCACACAGGCTTGGGGACTGGTGCCCAGCTCCTGTGGTTAGCGAAAGGTGATGGGTCGTTCACTCACTCACCCAGGGAGGACCTATCATACATGCTCAGCCACGGTAGGTGCTTAGAGAAGTAAACAGGGGAGAGGAGACCCCTGCTTCCGCGGGGCTTATTCTAGGAAGAAATGCGTAAGTGAGACCTTTACAGGTGGGGACAGTGCTGTGCAGGAAGTACAGCCGGGTGGTGGCAGAGCGGTCAAGGCGGCAGCAGATGGGGCTGTCTTGGATACAGCTTCTGGGAGAGTCCCCGATCCTATCAGAGCCGACACCTGCATGCAGAGGGAGAGGCAGGTGGGTGTTCGCAGGTTGGGGCAAGGGGACAGCAGGGGCAGGGAAGGGAGGGGACAGCCAGGTGGGTATCTGGGAACAGCAAGGCCAGTGCTGCGGCCCGGCGAGGGGCAGTGTGGAGTCAGGTGGGGAGGTGGGCGGGGCTGGCTCAGAGCCCTGTGCGCCCTGGTGGGACCTGGGTTTCTACCTGGGGACAGAGTGGCTGCACCGGGCATTTTCATCTCACTGCTGGGAGCCCATCGCTTCTCCAGGGAACCTTCTGGTACAAACAAAGCACTGATGACGACTAATTGCCCATCGATGTGGTGGCCCTTGGGATTATCCTGCCCTCTCCCCAGCCTTCTCTTTCCGACCCCAAATCTCTGCCTTCCGCTTGGCCTGTCCAGATTGACAACCCGGCCCTCAGCCCAAGTCCCTCAGCCACCCAACTTCCTGTGCATTCTTAAAATCACCAGAGCACAAACCCAAGTGCAGTTGTTATCTTTTTTGTTGATCCGCACAGAAAAGGAACAGACAAAGCAAAGAAAATAATCATGAGGCCTTGACTGTATCCGCCCAGCACCTCGAAACAAAGGCCGGGGGGTTTTCTATTGACAGGTGACATTTCACTCGGGGGCCTGGAACAGTGAGGCACCGGAACAACGACAGCAGCCGTGGCGCTGGGGGCGGAGGGCTTACAGGGTCTGTCTGTGCTGGGTGCTGGGGGAACCGAGTGTGCTCCAGGCACTGTTCTCGCAGCAGGCACTTATTGGGCACTTACTGTGTGCCCGTCATTGTGGGAGAAAGGGGTCCAGAGGTCTGGTTGACAGCCGTGGCGGAAGAGCGAGTCTGAGCAAACTCAGACTTGTCATGTCCTCGGCAGACCGAGTGAATCGCCCTGCCCAAGTTGTCCCGCTGTGACCTCTTACTTCCACACTGCCTCCGTCAATAGTACCACCTCCAAACCATGCCCCTAGCCCGCCTCTATTGCCATGCCTCTAGCCTGCTCTATAAAACACCTGATACTTCCACAATAAAATAGGATCTGCGCCATCAGCCTGGTCTCTGGTGTCTCTTTTCACTGTGTCGCCGCTTACCATGGGCCCAGGTCCCTCGACCCAAGGAGGTTCAACCTCACAGCATGGCTCCGGGCGCCTCAGATGAGTCATTTCACAGCCCTGCAGAAGGCTGTGTTATTAACCCACTTCACAGATAAGAAACAGAAGCCCAGAAGGTGAAGTGGTTCATAATTCATCATGGAGTTGTAAGAGATGGAGCCTGGAGGTACACTTTAGGCTGTTGATTGCACACCCTGTCCCGGTCAGCGCATACTGTTTTTGCAAAGCCCAGTATCATTCAGAATAAGCAGATCATCTTGTATTGGAAGGATGAAAGCCAGGATTCCATGCCACCTCATTCCCTTCCTACATGTGCTCACGTACCAGATGGCTGTACCTCCGTCACTCATGGTAGTTCATGGCAAGCAGCCTCACAGACAGTTCTCGCGCTGTCTTCCGCAGGGTAACTCCCTCTACTGAGTGTTGTTTACTTGCGGCTTCTCTAGAGTTGGTAGGTACGTGCACATGTGTTTGTGTGCGTGGATGCTGTGCACGTGTATATGTGTGTCTGAGTGTGTGTATGTGTGTACGTGTGTACACAGGGGTTCTGGGATCAGAAGGCCTGAGACGAACCCCAGTTCAGCCGCTCACTAGCCCATATCCTCAGACTAGTGACCCAACCTCTCAGTGCCTCTACGTCCTCCTCTGTCTAGTCATAGCCTCCCCCACTTCACAGGGCTCACGTGAAGATTAGACAACTCAGTCTGTGTGAGCCTGCTAGGAGAGGGCCTGGACCAGGGTGGGTGCTGGATACATGTCGCTGTCATTGCTGCCCACGTTTTCCAGTGTGTCCTACATGAGCAGCTGCCATGGCGAGCAAAGGGTAACATCCTGGCCCATGAATAACTGGCCCCTTGACCTAGGATCCGGCACATTAGCTTCCGTGTCTTGGTTTCCTCCCCTGGAAAATGGTAACAAGAATCCCACTTACCAGGGGAGGGTCTTGGGAGGGGTGGGTGAGTGCCAGGAGCACAGCAGGCTATACAGCAATTAGCCACCCCACCCCTGCCACCTGGCTGGCCTCCATTCCTGTTCAGCCACTCTAGCAGATTTCTGTTCCCCAGCAATCTAAGTGTAACCCTACCCCAGAGGTCTTGCAGATCTTCCTGCTTGAAAGTCCTCTCTGCTGCTTCGCTGAGTGACTCTCCTCATGCATATGGCCTCCTCTGTTGGCCTTTCCTTATTGTACTTCACGGGGGTGCAGCTCTTTGCCTGACACTGGCTACTCCAGCTGGGGGTCCAGCCCATCCTGCAGCCTGCAGCAGCCTGCTTTTGTAAATAAAGTTTTATTGGAACACCAGTGCTTTCCCAACCTGTCTGTCTACTGTCTTGCTTCAAGGGCTCAGCTGAGTGGTTGCTGCAGGACCATGTAGCCCACAGAGCTCAAAGGATTTCCTTCCTGGTCTTTCCTGGGAAAGGTTTGCAGCCCCTGTGCTGTTCTCCTACCCCACTCGGCTCCCATGGCTCTGGGCTGGGTTCCCAGAGTCCGGCACAGATGAGGATCGGAGCAGGAGGGGCCTCTGTAGGAAGGGATTCCAGGAAGCCCCACAAGGAGCCACTGGGGCAGGTGCTGTCCAGTTGTCCTGTGGTTCCTGGCTGTGGCTGGCAGGAGGCTGTGACTGCCACAGGCCTAGAGAAGCCCCCAGGAGGAGTCTGGAGCCTGTAGTCAGATGCCTGCCCAGCAAGGACTGGCCTTGTGGCACGCGCACATGGGCTGCACTGCTCCAGAGTGAAATGCACCTTCCTCAGGTTGGCGCCAGATGGATTGCTCTCTGCAACTCTGTCCCCTGCTGGACTGGGGCCACTTCACGGAGGATAGCACTGAGGCAGGCTGGCTCGGGGCACCCAGCCTGTGCCTCTCCTTGGATCTTGCTGTGGGCACCATCATTCCACCTCTCTTCCCCTCCTTTCTGGTAGGATGTGGTGGGCTGGACCAGGAGTGCTCCGGGTACTGGAGTGATACCACTGAGCAAGAAACTCAGACAGCAAGACCTGTGCCTGGGCGGGCCCTCTTGCGCCGTTAACTTTTGGGAAGAAGCAGGAGGGCTTTAGAGTTGGAAGGGCCCTCACACAGAGCAGGGAGTCTCTCCCTCTTCCGCTTCCCAGGCAAGGAACATGTGGCCTGGAAATACGATCTTTTTCATAACATAAGGGACCTGGGGAACCCATGCAGGGACTGTTGGGCCCTATTTGGCCTCTAGGACTCAGCCCATCCCTCTGCCTGCAGCTTCCGTGTGTCAGGGAAGGTCCAGTGTGCTCCACCCTGAGGGAGCCAGGAGGTCACCCGCCACATCTCAGCGCCCACCCCATCTCCTCCGTGAAGTCTGCTCGGTCCTGTCACACCACAAACCCACCCGTCACCCTGCTGGCAGCATGCTTCCCACTTCCCCTGCCCTCCCAATGGGCAGGAGCTCCTAAACACACGGTGTCCACTGGGGTTGAGGTTCACTACGAGTAGCAGAGGCCCCAAACAGCAAAATATTTAGTGGACTAAATAAAGCAGAAGAAATGGAAAAGGCCCATGTGTCTGGGCCCAGGAGACCACTCAGAGAGGCAGCCAGGGGCCACAGACCACGGAGCTTGCAGGAGGCTGCGTTTGCTGTGTGTGGCGGGAAGAAGTCAGTAAGGATGTTGAGCAGGAGAGCAATGTGATTTTATTAACATGAAAGAGGCATGCTTCTCTTGGTCTCCATATTACATTTGTCTGGTGACTATTTAGTTAAGACGTTTCCTCCCTAGCCTGTACCTCACGGGAAATGTCCATGACCATAGGAACTGGGTCTTTTTTCTGCTCTGCGGTGTAGTTTCACATTGCTTAGCATGTGGCTGACATGCAATGAGTGTTGGTGAAAGGAGAGGGGAGGGGGCCTATTTGGCCTCTAGGACCCAGCCTCTGTCCACACATCTCTCTGGCCTGCCTTATCTTTGCCTGTGTGACTCGGGAAGCCTCCGTGCTCTCCGAGGCGGTGTCTACCCCGGATGTTCAGCATAAAGGGTTACTTCAGGCACAACCGTGTTGATCTTCACTTGACTCTGAGCTGAGCAAGAATAAGTAAGGATGGGAACCACCTCCACAACCGCTCAAGCATCTTGTCATTGCTCGAAGAGGAAAAAGCCTAAGAAGATGGAAGCCTCTGGGGATCTGGGGCCGGGGCTGTCACAGCAGAGGCGGGAGACAACTGGGGGATGATGTATTGCAGCCTTCTGGTGTGTTATGAGCCGGTGGCTCAGAGGGAAACTAGCTCTTCCATGGCCACTGCCTGAAGTGGTTAGGGACGATTTGTTTTTCTTGTTAGCTATGTAGAAACCCTGAACTACTTTTCTGTGTTCAGCCAGTGTCACACTTCAGAAATGGCCACCCTTAGTGTAGACACCAGTCATCCAGTTACCCAGACTCCTTTGCGGCTGGGCCAGGTCAGGCGACTCTGGTTGCCCTAACAGTATGCACTTTATGCACACATTTTTAGCTGGAATCTTGTAACTGTAAGAAAGAGGAACCTCATGAAATCAGTTCTGGGGCTGGTCTGTTAGTGGGAGGAACCACACGGTCTCAGAGGTGCGTCGGACAAGGGATCTGTGTTGGGCCTCAGTGTCCTGTGTTGGTGGTTTGGGCAGTGGCAGCGACACTGAGCCCGGAGGCTCCAGAGTTTCAGCTATTTGAACAAAGGATGACTCTATGGGCTGAGCTGCGGGCTGAGCTCCTGGTTACATGACCTTGAAGTCTGATTCCAGCCCTTAAGGGAAATTACCTAACTGCCTAGTATGTTTTAGTCCATTCCCCTTTGTGTCTATATTTATGGGAGTGAGTTCTGTTGTTTGAAAATAATAGCCCTGACTCATTCGCATTGCAGGTGCACGGAGAGGCCTACCAGGTGCCAGAGGCACAGATGGGGAATAGAGAGTGCCTGTGCTCCAGGCTGGACTGAGACCCTGCAGCCAGGCCCAACAGGCAAACTAGTGCAGGCTGCTCACAGCTGATCACAGGTACTTCCTTCTATGTAGTCATTTACCAAATATCTCTTAAGGAGTGACTGTACCAAACACTATGCAAGATACTGGGGATTAAGTATTGAGCAAACTATGTAAGGTCCCTGTCCTCAGGGAAGCTTCAATTTTGGATGGAGAGACAGCAAGAGACAGCAAACAAATGAACAACTACTTTTAGACTGTGACAAGGTCTACAGAGGATGATGTAATAGAATGTTGTGGCCACAAAAGGTTGATTTATGCAGGGCGGTCATGGAGGGCTCTGCGGAGGTGACCCTTGCAATGAGGAGCAGCCCTGGGTAGAAGAGGCAGTGAGTGTGACAGTGCCAGGCAAGAAAGATCTCTCATGTTAAAGGAACAGGAAAGGACCTCTGATCCCGCAGGGCCTTGTGGGTCACGGGAAGGAATTTGAATTGTATTTAAAGCCAATAGGAAGTCACTGGGGAGATTAAGCAAGGGAGTGACATGAATTGATTAGTATTTATGGACATAGATCATGAGCCTGGGGGTGGCAGGGACAAGGAGACTCAACAGTTTTGGAGCCAATAAGGAAGCTTATTGGAGACTCAGTGCCTGGGTTTTTATGGGGTGCTGGCTGCGCAGACATCCTCTGCTTTGCACCAACGAGACATCATATGCGTAGGAGAAGAGCTAGTGCTCAGGGCAAGCCACAGTTCCAACTGCAAGGTGCTGGTGGCTGGAATAAAGGCAGGGATGGCAGCGAAGAGAGAAGTGAGTAGATTCAGAAGCTATTTTGCAGGTAGGGTTGTCAGAAGTGCTGATGGTGGAGTGGAGAAAGAGGGAGGTGTCAGCCTTAACCAAATGAACGTAGATCATCATCACAGGAAGAGCCCATCCCCTTTGTGAGGCACGTTGGAGTGTGAGGGGTTCTGCTACCTCTGTCTCTCTTGCTCAGTCACAGCCATTTCTCAGTGGAAAGGACTGCCCAGGGTGTGTAGAAGACAGACATATTCTGACAGATGAGGAAACGGGGACCAGGGGAAGGAAGTGATGCTCTTAAGGCTGGGAAGAGAGTTAGTTGCAGACACGACTATGAAATTTATGTTCCTTGATCTTCAAGCGGGTAATCTTTCCATATGTTGTTTAGGTGGGAGCACCAGAAGGATCTTAAAGCTGGGAGTGGCTCTGTGCTGGTTTTTAAATTACTGTTTCTCTGTCCCAAACCTGACTTCTACACTCTATTCCGTAGTGCTGGAGATGTAATTCTACAAAGTTCTTTTCTTCTTTATCAGTTGGCTTCTTGCCAGGTTCTACCAACTCAGACTGTGGCACTATGGGCCCAACCAGGAGACAGAAACCACACAGTGAAATGTTATATTCAAACTTATTATGTTGTGATAAAACAGTAATTAAGTTGTAAAAAAAAGTTTATATGTTTGGCTATGGGTCTGTGAGTGGACCCAAGAAGGGACAAGTTTGGGAATGATGCCCCTTCCTGAGGCAGGGTTCAGCTCTTTGGGTAGAAGGTTGTTTGCTGATCTGTTTTAGGCTAGCAGCCCAGTGGAGTGGCACTAATGCAATCACTGATACCACAAAATCACCAGTTCCTTCTCTCTACCTCCACTGTATGGTTTGGACTAAGCTCCCATCATCTCTCAACTGATGATTGCAGTGACCTCACAACTGGTCTCTCGGTTTCTATCTGGACCCTGTATTAGGTTGGGTTCCTTAGAAATAGAGCCCACGTCAGAGATCCCTCTGCATGTGGTTTGTTGAGAAGCTGCTCTGAAGGGAAGGAATGAGGCTAGAATAGGGCAGAGGTGATGGAGACCACTACGAAGCAGCTCTGAGCAGGATTTAAAATTACCTAACTGGCTTTCCATGTTTACTTGTGAGTCTGTCCAAGGCCTGGGCCCCTTGTCTGGAGATGGACTGCAGACTCATAGTGAGTGAACCTCTGAGTCACTGGTTCCCGCTGAGGCCTGTAGTGGCCTGTGAAGCTGTGATGCTTCAAAGGACAAGATAAAGCCACAGCTGAGGACATCTGGCTCCAACCCCAATTAACTAAAAGGAGACTGCAGCTGCAGGCTCCACACACCTACAATAAATGTCAACCTAGAGATAAGGTAGTTCTGATTGACATAATTTACTACTTGGGAAAATATCTGAACTGACTCCCAAGGTGTTACTCAGATTCCCACTCTTTCCTCAGTATCCCCCTCCTTTGTCTGAAAACCAAATAAATACAGGCCGCCCAGAGAAGTTCTTTGTCTCAGCCCCCAGAGAATCCCAAATTCTGTTAGAGGGTTTGAACCTCCTGGAGCCCTAAAATCATATTAACTGTCTCTTCTCTTTAAGCCTTCTCTGTCCACTCATTTGGGAAGTTACAGGCCTGATCAGTCAGTGATACAGAGGAAAAAGGGGAATGAAAATACAGCACAAAGAGAGAAAAGAAGGGAATGAGGATTTATAACAGAACAGCAAGAAGAAGGGAAGGAGGGCCCAGAATAGGGCAGAGGGAAGGAGGGCACTTTGGCCCGAGTGCAGGGGGAGATGCAGCCCAAGTCGGTTCCAATCTGAAGCAAGGGCTTGGCATTGCGTCTCTGTGCCCACCGGTCACTGGCCACGGGATGTCCTGGAGCGTGCATGGGGCTATCGTCCTGTGGACAAGACAGGTTCTACTTGGCCTCAGGCTGCCTGCTGCAGGGCAAAGCAATGGGGGCTGGTGGCGCAGCTCAGTAATGGGATTCAGGCAGGGTACCAGGAGCCACCCATGCCCCTCCCAGCAGTGCCCTTGTGGATGGGTGGTGGAGGGGAATCTTCTTCTCAGGTTCAAGTTCAAGATGAACAGGTTGGGGGCCGGGGATTTAGCTCAGCGGCACAGCGCCTGCCTGGCAAGCGCAAGGTCGTGAGTTCGATTCCCGGTACCGGAGAAAAACCAAAAAGAAAAAAAAGATGAACAAGTTGGTCTTGGGCTGGGCCATGCAAATTTCATGGGGCTGCACCAGGACGTGACAAAAAAGGCAGGAAGGTGCACTGGAGTCAGAATCCCAGATTCACTGTCATACCAGTCCAGGGAGATCTGATCGGGGACCAGGGATGAGTCTCTTCTCTCTGGATTCATCTTTGCATGTGAAAATGCACTGTGGCCAGCACAGCCTCACACGACCTTGGAGCTGCCCAGCCCTGCATGGCTGCTGGCAGTCGGCACTCATTACCTGAGATTCTGTGTCCAAGTTCCACCTCGGATCGTTCTCTTGTGCCTATGCGTTTAGTCATGCCAAAGCAATTACATGCTGGGATACATTTTATTTTAAAAACATTTCCTTTCCTTTTCATACTATAGTTGAGATATTACACTGATGAGAAATATGCATGTGGGTAGGTTACGTTATCCATGACCTTTACTTTGATCAGATAAAGGGGAAATTATAGGTATTGGCTCTGATAGAACCAAGAATAAGTCTGAGAAGGATCAGCAACACTGTCTCTTTCTGCAGGGAGCCTGCATTCTTACCCACCTGGACATCCACAGGTCTTTGTTAGCTTGAACTGAATTGAAACACAGGGGTCTTTTCTGCCCTTGTGTCTGGGGCTCCCCTCTGCTAAGATCTATACACTCTCTAAGGGGATCAGTGTAATACTGTAGCCGCACCTTGCCTGGCCACGCAGACTCTCCTGGAACTGTCCCCTCCAAGGATAGTCTGGCTATTTGGCTCCGGTTTGCTAGAGGAGCAGACTTGGAATTTTGCCAGATTGACTTGGTGAGCAAGTAATTTGTCCCTCTGTGGGGGACAGAGCAACAATCAAGAAACAAACAAACACATTTTTAAAAAAGACATGAAAGCTTAGTCATGCAAATCAAGGCAGAGAAGAGAGGGAAAAGAAAAGACCTCATTCACATTCGGCAGCGAAGGCGGAGGCCCTGGCCCCTCAGCCCACTCCTGTGACAACACTGGCCCAGGCGGCCACTGGCACTTTCATAACGGTTTGTCCCCGCCGGAGTAAACACGACCCGTTCCCAGGACATGAGAAGCAGGGAACTAGCTGGAGGTTAACTGGGTCATTAGCTGCCATATAATGTGGGTCATTCTGATGCAACTTAGTCCCTTCTGCTGGAGGCTGAGATATAGTGAGGGTTCTCACAGCGGGGACGGTGACTTTGCAGCCTGCTCAGGTCTCTTGGATACCAGGGGAGCTGTCATTGTGATTCATGGGGCCTCTGACATCACAGGGCATTTTTGTGATGCAAAGTCACACATCTGAACACACACAAGGGGCCGGGGGTGAGTGTGTGATTGTTAGTGTGGGCACCCGCAGAATGGGACCCTCAGAGGCTTATGGTTCGCATCAGGTACTGGGATTTGATTTCATCTGGTATGGTAAGACAGAGACACAGAAATGGCTTCCGCAAAGGGAGAAGTTTATCACACTCCAGATGCACGCAGGACCATGCAGGGGGCTGGCAGGAAGCAGAGGAGGGAGGGTGAATGTGAGCCAGAGGCTTTACTGTGGCATGCAGGAAGGAATGGGCGAAGTAAAGCATGAAGCCTTAGGAGTGGCTGGCTGCCCCTAGTCGTTCCTGGTCCTGGGTAACTATGACCTGCAGTGTGGAAGCCCAGGAAGCCGGAGTGGCTGGAGGGTGAGCTCCGGGCTGGGTTGGTTTGGTTTGCAGCCCCACTTAATTCCTGGATCTAGGAATTAGCAAGCCTGGGGAGGAGCAGGCCCTCTAGGGTCAGCAAGGCCTCAGGATGCCAGATGATCATAACACAGACAACAAAAGACCTGGCTAATACACAGCGGGCCGCAGATACACACACACCCGTGTGAGCCTCCGAGTTACAAATGCCTTCCTTTCCTGTAAGCAGTAGTTGTATCACTTTCCCCCAAGCGTGCTTTCCTGTACAATGGTGTTCTTTAATTGTAGGAACACTTGAGAAACTGCAGGGATGAAGTTAAACAACTCCAAGTGATACAATTATGCATTATGCATATGTTTTGCCTTTACATCTTATTTGGGAAGTATAACAACCAAATAGAGAAAAGGAGGCTCAGGCAAACAGCCAGCTTCGCGTGGGCAGAACCAGCAGGAAAGGGAGGCGGGAAGCCTCCTTGTCAGTGTCAATGTTGTCTCCTCTTGCAGAGGGAGCCTACTACAGGCTGTTCTGGGGTTAGATTTGTCAGCACGCGTTTGCCTGTGACCATCCCACTTCCTGATCCGCATTAGGAGATGCCGTAACCGGACGGTGGAGGACCGATGAAGGAGCTCAGCCCAGGGTTCCAGCTGGGTCCTCAGGGACTCACCACCCTCCTGCTTGACAGCAAGGCTCTCTTGCTCAGTGGGGCCCTCCCTGCACTGGAAAGATGCTTGAGGGCTTGGCAATGCTGCCAGATGTGCAGGCTCTGGGGGTGAGTGGCAGGCATATGGGAAACATATTAATATTGTGTTCACCCACAGAAGCCTCAATCTTGGACTCCATAAAAAGTGTGCAAAGGTTCTTTTTGTAAACGGTGTCATTTCTCTAAGGGAAATCCTCTGACTTAGCAGAGAAGAAAGATGGGACCAATAGCAATTTCACTACACATGAAGCATGATGCACAGAGAATGTTGTATTTTTTTTTTTTTTGTTTGTTTGTTTTGTTTTGTTTTCCTGGTACCGGGAATCGAACTCATGACCTTGCACTTGCCAGGCAGGCGCTTTGCCGCTGTGCTAAACCCCAGCCCCATCACAGAGAATGTTCTAGATGACGTTTTCTGGGAATGAATTCCAGGTGGAGCTCAGTGGAAAAGGTTTGCTTCTCCAGGGAAGTTTTTGCTTAGTTATCCCCTTGACTCTGGCAGGGCCCTGGCTCCTACAGGAGTGACTTCCATAAACCAGAAGCTTCTGCTCCAAAGACGCCACTTGCTCCCCATTATCCACTTTCCCTCTGTTTTCAAGCTAACACCTGAAACTTTTAAGGCACGCTGAGTGACCTAGAATAAAGCCAACTTTGCTGAGCCTCCTTTGCAGCTTGGTGTGGCCACGTGACTCCTTCCTTTCCAGTGGGATGGAAGCAAAGTGAGGTGTATGATGTCCAGGTGAAGCCCTTCAAGGGTGGAGATGTCTCTTATTTCTCCTTTGTCCCATGTCCCACTGGTTCTATGCAAAAATGGCATTGAGTCACAATGGCCCCTGACAATGACAGCAACCTGCAAGACTAGTGCACGGAGAGAAGAAGGAATCTGGACTTGGCCTTGGGCTGCTCAATTATAGAGCATTCCAGCAGAGAGAAAGCAACTGCAGTTGGGCCATGCATTGGTCAGTGTTCTCTAGGGGAACAGAATCAACAGAATATGATTGTGCAAGGGGATTTATTAGGTTGGTTCATGAGATCAAAGTCGGGACAGTCCACATGGGCAGCCTGTGCACTGGGGAATGAGAGAATCCAGTAGTAGTTCAGTTCAAGAAGCTGGAAGCCATAGAACAAGAAGGCAGCCCTAGGAAGCGGAAGGCCTTGAGGGTCACTGGTATGATGAGCCCAGGTCAAAGGGCTGAAGAAGCTGGAGTCTGATGTCCACACTCAATAGCAGCAGCAAAAGACCTGTTCGCTCAAGTAGAATGGTGCTTGCAAGTTTTGGCTGGCTTTCTCCTTGTTCAGCTTTTCTTCCACCCAGGCTGCAAGTCTAGTGGACATGCCACCTCCCATTGGAATGGACCATTCCCCCTCAGCTTGCTGACCCACAGGACAACTGTTTTGGGAAACACCCCACAGACACACCCAGACACACCCAGAGGTGTGCGCTTTACTAATCTCTCAGGCATCTCTCAATCCAATCAAGTTGACACTGACCCTCGCAGAACAATATCTTAACTGATACAAATAGAAGACTCCCCACCCCAACTTTTTCACTGGTAAATATAGTTACTGTATTCAAAGTTAATATTATTTCCCTAGTCTAGTAAGGATTAATTTTGGAGAGTAGGAAGAAAGGACCAGATGGCTTATTCTAACACACCAGGGAAGATGGTTTAAGTGAGGCTGTCTATATGTGGACAGGTCACCCTTAGATTCTGGTAGGGGGCGGGGGAGTGTAGAAGGCTGTGCTATGATTTCTCTAGATGTCTTCCTAAAGCCTCATGTGATCACAGGGTGGACCTTTGGAAGGTGATTATATTATAAGGGCATTATAGCTGACTTCCTGCTAAGAAGTAGGGCCTCGTCTGCAGAGGCAGATCACTGTGGGGGTGACCTGCAAGGTCAGTCTCCCTTTCTGGCCCTTCCCTGAATCTCTCTGTTTCCCAATGCTCACCGTGCCATGAGTCATTTTTTCTCCACCATGCCCTCTGCTGTCCCACCCTGCCTTGGAGCCAGCTGACTATGGACTGAACCCCTGCTAACTGTGAACCAAAATAAACCTTTCCTCCTTTAAATTGCTGATATTGAGTATTGTGTCCCAGAGAGAAAAGTGACTAAGACAGGCAAGGAGGACACACATTGGGGTTTTAAGTGCAGTCTTTTTATATCTCCCTCACCCGTTAGGACCTGGGGCTCTTCTCTCCTTGCTCCCAGGAAATCTCCTCGGTCTGCCCCAGCTCTGTGAGTTCTCCTACCCCATCTTCTGAGCCACCTACAAACCCTGCTCCAGGGCAAAGACCAGCCCACAGTTCATCTTCCCTGGTGTGTTAGAATAAGCCATCTGGTCCTTTCTTCCTACTCTCCAAAATTAATCCTTACTAGACTAGGGAAATAATATTAACTTTGAAACTATATTTGCCAATGAAAAAGTTGGGGTGGGGAGACTTCTATCTGTACCAGTTAAGATATTGTTCTATAGTGGTCAGTGTCAACTTGATTGGATTGAGAGATGCCTGAGAGATTAGTAAAGCACACCTCTGGGTGTGTCTGGGTGTGTCTGTGGGGTGTTTCCCAAACAGTTGTCCTGTGGGCCTTGCTTTCTCCCTAGCCTTGTCTGTGACTGCCAGTCCTGGAGGGAAACATGGGAAATGATTATCATTCTGATCTGCAGCTGCCCTACCCCAGCCTCCAGGGCAGACAGTTCAGTCACTAAGTGTGCAGGCCCCTCTGGTCTGGGCACCAGGGACCATGCTCCAAAGGACAGGGGTGCATTCATAAGGAGTGGTGCATTCCATGTGGTTCACAGGGGATGCAACAGATAGAGCTGCTGAGAACCACCCACCTGCCTGCGTAGAAATGAGGCAGGCTGTGGTGAGGGGAGAGTGGCCTGAAGGGGGCATTGCAGAAGAAGCTCAGGGCTTTGCTGCTCTTAGCCTGGCTCCATGTGGACAGCTTCCCAAGGGCACCCAGGACCTCGCAGAAGGCAGGGCTCCTCTTGCATTCTAGGAATAGGATGGAGTCACCTGTGACCATGAGAGGCTGGGCCACAGCTCAAAGATCTGTGCCAGAGGGTGCATTTCTCAAAGACACACAGGTGACAGGATGTGAGGGAAATGGACAACAGGACTTCTCTACAGCTGGGGTTCAAGTGCAGTCCCATTGGAGGAGACTCCAAGGGCCATGGGGTGTGTCTTCATACAGCAAGGGTGTCTGGGGAGGGAACTGGAAACATGATTAGGACCAACACCTCCTCCTGTGCCCTGAGGGCCTGCCTCCTGTAAGGATCTGGGTGTCTTTTCAACACGAGGAAAAGCTTTTTGTGTTAGCTAGTGCTGGGAATGGAGCTCAAGGCCTCATATATGTTGGGCAAGAATTTTACCACTGAGTTATATTCCCAGGGAGAAAGAACTTCTAAGAAACTCTAATGATAGATGGCGCCACCTGGGTAAGAAGTGAGTTGACTATGATGGGGAGTAACCAAGAGGTGAGTGACACCTGGCCAGGATGTTAGGAGAGCTGAGTGGCTGGAAGGAGGGTTTGAGGCCCTCTCCCCTGAGTTTATGGTCCTTCCACAGTGATGTGACCTAGAAGATGGTTGGGCCCTTGAAACAAAGATATACTTCCCATTCGTTCTGCCACCATACAGGACTTAGTGTAATACATTTTGCAAAGTGACTGCTTAGTAAGTGCTTGGGGAAGGACAGAGAGGTCTTCCTGCCATCCCATGCCCTCTCAGATGCCCACTCTGTATGGTGACCTCCTGGGAAATGATGGAGGGTAGAGACTGGAGTCCCCGAGAGTGGAGTGAGCCACGTCATGAACTCTCAGAGCACTGTGTGCATTTACATAGAACATGCACTATTTTCAGTATTTTAAAAAAGAAATAAAAGTAACATGCAAATAAATGATGCCAAGAATTCACCCACTTGTCCACAGCTACATGATGTCTTCCTGGCTTTGACCAAGGACGATCCTGCCCAGGAAGAGTAGATATTTACAGTATCAGGGATGCTCAACGTCTCCCTCCTTCCCCCGCAAGCCTTGTGAGGACAGGGGCCACCCAGCCCTGTCTCACCTCGGTTTCCAGCACCAGCACATGCAGGCCTGGCACAGCCGGCCAGGTAGCTGCTCCGTGAATATCTGCAGGATGGGGGAAGGGGAGGGAAGAGGTTTGGGGAGCTTGGAGACAATATTAGGGCACCCAGGTAAAGTTGCTCACAATTAGATTAACCATTATTGTGACCTGTAAAATCAACTCTATTTGGCTTAATTTAATGTCAGGAAAGTCCAGAACACAATTACCGCAGCTAGTGGAAAATGCTGTCCTTCCTTCCTCTCATTTTTCCTGTTGGCCATTGGTTTTGGTCTCTAAGAGCTCTTAGCATCTGACAGACAGTCTTTCACCCACCAAGTGGCAAGCCAGCTTGTAAACAGTTTGCAGAAATGACTGTGGGGTGGGAACGTCCTGCATAGCTTTGCTCTCCATGCACATTCTAGGACGGGAGCTTGTGGGTGTTGGCTGTCCGTCTCCTGCACCATGTAGTGGGGGATTTGCAGAGACAGAAAATGCTCAGAGAAGGTGGAAGGAGCCAGCAGAGACAAGTTCTCTCTTCCAAGGGGGAGATGAGAGCAAGGGGCTTGTAGGCCTCATGGGACAGGGAGCTGCAGCTGGTGTGGCCTCCCGCTGCTTCTGTGATGTGCTTTGAGCCCCCAGGACACCTTAACCAATTGTCATCTGGAGCTGGTCTGGAGCAAGGCTGGGGGTTGGAGTCGAGGCCAGAGCCTTTGGCCTGGTGGAATGGCATCAGCAGAGGTCAGAGAGGCCCCAGGAGGGACAAAAGCTCCAGCCTCACCATTGGGACTTGGATCTGGGATACAGGAAACCAGCCTTAGAACAGCTGTAGCAACACACTTTGACTTCCTGGCCAGGAGCTTGGTGGCTAGGTTGTTTTCTTGGAACCAAACCTCAGAAACAGAGATGTTAATTATTTGCTCTGAAAATCAGAAATTTTCATTTCTGTACCCGTAGGGTGTAATGGTATCATGTAGGGGTCAAAACAGAGCAACATGTGCTCCCCTGACTTGAAGAGAGCTAAGCCCAGCCAGGGCTCCCTGACCACTCCCTGAATCCCCCCAAAGGGATGACAGATGGAGAAACTCCTAATGCCCTCTGGGTTTCTGGCAGGGCGGAGGTTGCAAGGGGCCACGGAAGTTTCAGCCCCAAATGACCGGCAGATTCCTTCAGTGACAAATGACAAGTGGCTCAGTCAGGAGGGTGTTGAGAGGCTGGAGCACCAGTACTGGGTCTTCAGGTAGAGCTGTGTCTGAGCACTCAGAAGTTGCCCTGGATGCTGCTGGCCTTGCTGTGTCCATCTTGCCAATGTGGTGGCTCCTCTGTGGGCTCCCTTTAGGGCCCATGTGATACATGCACCCAGGGCTCTAACCTCACTCTCTCAAGTTCACACCAAGGGATAAAATTTATTCCCGTAGAATCCCCAAGAGCCACTCACTCTGATGGACCCGCATAGGCCCCTCCTTCGAGGAGCTCATTGTTGCGTGGGCCCAGGGTTGCTGACTTGTGTGCTGACGCCCAGGGCCTGGGGTTCAGGCTCAGCTCGCTGCATACTGGTGGATTGAGGGGAAGATGAGCTCCCGAAGGAAATTCCTAAAGAATGATCAGCTTCTGAGATGGAAGAAAAGGGCCGGACACTCCCCAAGTGTTTCTAAATTTTTATTTCTTCCATCTTTGACAACTGCAGCTGCCCCAAATGCCTTGTGGCTACTCAGGAACTTTGCTTTGGCTGTGGCAGTCCCAGTCATGGGTCATCCAAGGTGACTCCAGCCCTCTGTCTCTCTAGATGACTGCTTCTTTGCAGTCACTCCCCGTATCCCCACCCCAGGCCATGAGGAGCCCTTCCTTCTCCTGACAGCTAAGCAGAAAGCCTGCAGCTGCCTGGCAGGACAGTGTGCACACATGTGAGCCTTGCTTTGCATCTGTGTAAGAAGTTTTCCCTATGCCCTTATCGGATCAGTCTGAACACTGCTCCTCCCAACCCTGCAGGATAAGTCCTAATAAAGCCTCTTTTGGATGCTTTTATTTTGCTTATACATGACTTCTGAGAGTAGAGCAGATTGAGCTGGTTACACTAAGAGCTGGTAATACTAGAGGCTGCTTGTGCTGATAATACTAGTGGCCAGCAGCCAAGGCTGGTAACATGGAGAATGGCAGCAGGAAGAGAATGGTGGACAGCAATGGAGACCTGCTGTGAGTGGCTACTTCTGTGTCTTGGCTACTTTTTAATGCTGGGACAGAATATCCAACACCCACTAGTTAAGGGACAAATGGTTTATTTTAGTTCACAGTTTGTAGAGGTTTCAATCTGTAGTTGGCTGGCTTCAAGGCAGGGTGGCATGGCAGAAGGACATTGCAGGGGATAAACAGTCCGTGGCAGGACAGGCAGGAAGCACCAAGCCTTTCTTCTTCTCTCTCTTTTTATTCCATCCAGGCTACAACCTGATTGGTTGGTGGCACCCACACCTGGATAGGTCTTCCTTCTATAGTCTACTCCACCATCCAGACCCAGAAGTATGCTAAACCAATTACCAGACTAATCTAGTATCACACACCCATTACCCAGTATCACACCCATAATCCAGTCATTCTCCAAAGCCCCAACTACGAGCACATGAGGCTTTGGAGGGGGATCTAGACGTAAGCCATAACACTCTGGCTACTGAAAGAGTTTCAGAGCGCTGTCAGTAGTTGCTGTCTTCAGTTATCAGGGAGCAGAGGGACAGCCACTAGGAGCTGAGCGTCATTGGCAATCAAAGCTTAGAATTATGATTTCCATCTGAATTGAGCCAAAGAACCCTCAACTGATTAGTCATAGTCCTGTCTCATCTGAGGGGAGATGCATGCTAGAGAAGACAACAGACGCCCCTCCCCCCATCAGGGGTGCTTGTAGGATGGCCCAGCTGTATAGCTCAAGAACCTTCAAGGAATCAGCTGGTTTCAGTGACAGTTTCATTCTGTCTATAACCTAGAATGAATGACTCTCATGATCCCAGTTGCTGTGGAAACCAGTTCATAGATGAGTGCTTTTGAGTACCTGGATTGTCCATGGCAGGATGCGGATGGTTTTCCCAGGAGGATAGCTCTCATCTGAGCCAAAGAAGCCCAGGTGCCATAGCCTAACTTTATGGCAGTTTGCCTTCTTCTGGATTAATAGATCTGGCGTAGGTTGTGCACATCAGGTGCTGGAAGCACATGAGGCTGCACCACCTTGAGCTTCTGCCCCCACTTGTGGGGTCTCCTGTGCTTGCTGCTTCTCCTCAGCATCTTATCTGTCTCCAGAAGAGGCAAGAGAACAAAGGAGGAATGAAAGGAGAAGGAGGAAGAGGACGATGTAGAGAACCACACTTTCCCAGAATCCCCTACCACAGCCTGCTTCTCCTTCATTGGCTACAACTGTGTCACATGGGCTCAGCGCCCAGGAGGCTGGACACTGTTAGGAGTATGTGGCCAGGCACTAATGTGTGCGTGAGACATATCTTCACAGACAGAATGCTCTTTCTGCATGGTGGAGACCAACAGCCCATAGGATTCTACCTGCAAATATCCAACCCAGACCCTGAGCTACTCCAAGTGATCAATATGTGGTTCAAATTCACCAGAATCCCCCAAACCTCCACCTTCTGTGGAGTGCAGATACCTTCTCACAAGTACCCATGGTAGGTTCTTTGGGGTGCCCCAGGCCAATCACTCCAACTTGCTGGCTCTGCAACCTACTAAGCCATGGTGGCCTGCTTTTGTAGAGGAGCTGGAGTAATACTAGCTCCTCACCATCTTCCGGCAGCCTGGATATGGTCCCAGGCATAAATCGCAGCTCTTTAAAAGCTTTAGGGGCCATTATTTTTGCTTGAAAATGCCCCTGGATCCTCCCTGGAAGGCTGAGTGACAGGCCTGAGCTGTGCTCAGCCCTGCACAAAATTATATCAGTCAGTGACTTAAACTAGTGGCTTCAGACAGAGTATACATAAAATCCCTTCTCTGCATGAAAGACTCAGGCAGAGGGTCCAAGGAGGCCCTGGCTGCAGAAGAAGGAGTGACTCTTACAGGCCCAGCGCAGGCCATGGGAAATGCCCTGTTCACAACAGTTATAGTAGGGTGAGTCAAAGGGACAGGACGCCATCCCCAGGCTACACTACTACCCTGTGTCACTTCCTCAAGCAAACTGCAATCCTGCAAAGTAAGCCAAACACAATGAAGCATTATTTATGTGAGTCTCAAGCAGGAACACATCATGAACCACCATAGATCACGCCCCAGTTCAGCAGGATTTCTGCTTATTTATTTTAAGACAAATCCTGGACTTACGCAGATATTTTCCAGCATAGCTGCTGCATCCTGGTGACCTCTAACCTTCAGATGTCCCCGAAGGCTGCACAAGTATCCTTTTCTGCTTGCTTTGCCAAGGTTCAGTGAAGGCCAGGTGGCATTTGAAGTCCCTGACCCTCTTGGCTGGCAGTGACTCTCCCCTCTCCAGCTGTATTTTACGTTCCGGGTCACTGCGGGTGAATTCCCAAGAGCAGCTGCCCGTGGGGCCCACACTCCTCTGCCTCCTCCTGGCTCCCCTTTCAATCCTCCCACCTGGAAGGGCAGGTGGAGGCCACGGAGCAGCCTTGGGAAGGGGGACAGTTTCAACTAAAGCAGCCTGGGCCGCTGAACTCAGGGCAGCCAGCCCGAAGCAGCTGCTTTAGCAAGTGAAGGTGTCCCGAGATGTCATGCATTTCTGTTGGACGAGCAAGGCCAGCGTTTGCCCCAAGCCTCGCCACCTCATTCCCTAAAAGCTCTGTTCCAGGTCAAGTCACTTCAGTCAGCTGCCCAGCCTGTCCAGAGGAGCTGTAATTAGACCCTGCAGTCCCAACTAGGGGACACAGTGTCAGCGCATGTGGAGACCCTTGCTGTCCAGACAGAGAGGATGAAGCACTAGAGGAAGCACGGTGTTCACACAGCCCAGGGCCTGCTGATTTGGCCCAAGTTACCTCCTGCGTCATGGGCGTCAGTTTGGGAAGGTCAAGGTCAGTCACACTGACCATGGGTCTGGGCTGGACCATGGGCATCATCCTATTAAACCCTGGGGGCAGCCTAAGGACAGCTCATGATTTACTTATTCGGAGATGGGGACACTGAGGCTCTGGAAAGACACATTTGCCCAGGTCTGACACTCTGCAGACCTAGAGTCAGCCTGCATCCACGGTCCCCACTCTGGCCCCCACCATCTCTTTCTATGCAGCACTAATCAATGATTATTCTGACTTTCAAATCAGCCACAGTCCCTCTGGCTCCCCTACTCCTCCAATGGCTTCTCACTGCTCCTTGTGTGAACCCCAGGGTCCTGACCTGGCCCTGGAGCACCTGCCCAATTCCGCCTTGCCCCTGCCTGCCTCCCTAAAGCCACCTTCCTCACCTCCCTGCCCCACAGGTTCTCTCTCTCCTCTGTACACATCCAGCGCAGTTCTGCCCCTGGGCCTTTGCATGGGCTGTGCCCCTCCCTGGAGTTCTCTCCTGACAGCGTAGGCCTGGCTGGAGCCTTGTCAGTATTCAGTTCAAGCTCAGGATCCCTCTTCAGAGAGGCCACTCCCAACTTCTGTCCAAAGCAGCTGTTCTTCCCTGCATTCTTTTGTTTCCCAGCTAATTTCCTATGGAGCAGCTTCAGCCCTTTACCACCCCTGGGTTTTATCCACTTCTTGCTTGCTTCTCCCCCCTTGGCAAGTTCACCCTCTGAGGTTGAGGACAGGCCCATCTGCTCTCCGCTCTGTCCTTGGGTCACAGAGAGGTTGCGCCCACAGTAAATAAAAGATGCGCTCAGAGAATACTGCATGGAAAAATGGAAAGGTCTGAATGAATGAATAAAAACCAAAGGAAATATTGATCATCTTTCCCAAGAAATCACATTTTTATGATTTCAACCAAACAAGTCTGCCCGTGGGGAGCTGGATGTGACCCTTGACTTTCACTGCAATAGGAAGAATAAAACTAAATATGCTTCAGATTTGAATTGAAAAGTAGCTTTATTCAAGCCTGAACTCCAAAGGGCTTGCACACATCTTTATTGCCCCTGCCTGGACCAGCGGCTCCCTGCCACCCTTGCTGCCCCTGGGCTGTTAAATCTCACTGTCCTGGAAACAGGGACACAGGTCCCGGGAGTTTTCTCTTTTTGCTCCTCACTTGTGTTCCCAGGCGGATCCCGGTGCTGCTTCTTTCTGTTTCAGTTCAGACATCTCGGCCTCTGAGCTGATGCCTGCTTCACTCTCAGTGACCTGTCCTGGAGCTCAGTATGTTTTCATCCCAGAACTGCCTCAGAATGGGCTATGAACGGTCCCAGCTCTCCTGGTTACTCTTGAACTCCAGAGGTTCCCGGGATTTGTGAAAGATGGGTCTGTCATGCTGGCGCCTGTCTTGAGCTTCCCTGCAGCCCTGTCACCATCCTCCTTTGTGGCGTTTGATCAGCGGCTTCCTGGGAGCTCAGAGTGACACTGTCTCTTGAGATAGGACTCTGCCTGCAGCTGTCTCCAGAAGGAATGTTTCAGAAGGAAGTGGCCTGGGACCCTCTGCTCCTGGAGGACAGGAGAGGTTCTGGAGATATTTTGGTCCCTGAGAACCCTTGAGGCTCCTGCTGCTCCCTGGATGGAGCTGTCTCCAGGCTCCTGGCCATGGGCTTCAGTGGAAGAAGAGCCCTTGTCCCCAACTCCCTGCCTGCTCAGCCACTGTCTCCTGCCTGGAGCCCAGCAGGCAGTTTCCATTTTCCCTTTGTCTCTGTTTGTGTTATTACGTCTTGTGAGGGTAGATCTATAAAAAAAACCTGTATCAAGGAAAGAATTAGATGTAAGTTTAGCAGGAGAAACAAAGTCACTTTACTGGAAAGGGAAGAGAAATCATTTTAGTGGGAAAAGGAGAGAAAATAGGGCGATAGCTACCGTGTCCGAGTAAGATAAGGAGCCCAGAGCCGCACTGGGGGTCTTCGTTCTCAGCCCCTTTTATCACACGGTGGGGAAGGCGCTCTCCTGCTTGAGAGCCGTAGTGACTGGGTGGGCTGTGCTGGGCCCGAGACCGCTGATTTGGCCCCTGCCCTTCCGCGGCCCGCTGTACGGCTGGATAAGCACTTCCAGGGTCTCTCTGTGCTGTCCAGGTGCAGAGTTAGAGTCTAGGCTGAATTAGTAAAAAGGGTCCATGCGCACTTCGGTGCACTGATACGGAGAGAGAACAATAAAATCTGCGTACTTACAGAGGAGAGCGCGTGTCTGGGAGTCCGTGTGGACTGCATTTTAGTTTCTTTCTTTTTTTTTTTTTTTTGGTTTTGGTTTTTCTCCTGTACCGGGAACCGAACTCACGACCTTGCACTTGCCAGGCAGGCGCTTTTTTGCCACTGAGCTAAATCCCCAGACCCTGGACTGCATTTTATACACTGCTCGAACTTTATAGCGGCCCCTCTGCACTCAGCTTCTTTTTGGGCTTCACTGGAGATGAGGGAGGAGAGAACTGAGGCCCTGGCACTTGAAGCAAGCCAGGCCCTGTGTATCAGCTCTCAGTTTTTCTTACCTACCCTCTCTAGCAGGGACTTAATTCTTTATTTGCCAGAAACCTGACTGAGGCCCTTTAACTTCCCCTACAATGTCAATCTATAAAGGAAACCAGGGCCCAGGTCCTTCCTCTTGACCACCACAGCCCTGAGGCCGTGAGGACCCCACCTATCTCTCTGGATCCCTCCCTCCAAGACTCTCCCTCCTTCCTTCCCCCACCCTGGGAGGACCCCCTTATGACAGTTTCTTGCTCACTTGTTGAGTTCTAGAACATTCCGGGCACTGGGCTTTGAGATTTCTGTTTGAGAGGCAAAGCCCCAGGTCTGCTGGCAGACACCTTCCAAGCAGTAGGCCCTGTGTGAGGCTGTACCTTGTTGTCTGGCTTGGGCGGGGTCCCAGTTCGGGCTCAGCTTGTCCTTGCTGACTGGGGACACTGAAGAGTGTGGGCCCTAAATCCACGTCCCTGAGTGCCCCTGGGCCCTGGCTTCCTGAACAGACCCTGGGGAGCTGAGGGGACTTCTGCTCCAAGTGCAGCTCCCAGGCCTCCCTGCAACTGGGTCCCTGGAGTTGTGAGGCTGTGTCAGCTGCTGTGAGCCTGTGACAGTGCTGTAGACAGGTGGTGAATGCTGGAGACAAAGGCGCTTTGCCCCTGTCACCACTGGTTAGGAAGCTCTTAAAGCCAAGTGCCCAGTAACCTAGCTCGTGTCCACCCTCAGGTCCTGAGCAGGTGAGGCCGTTGGTAATGGCCTTCCTCTGGGGCTAGTCGGACGCACTGTGCCGTGGCTGGTACCTTGACCCCTGCTGTATCCTGTGTGTCTATGGTCCTGTGTACCCACCCACTCGGTAGTGTGGGTCGTTTGCCCTTTCATTTACAGCATGATTAAAGGGGGTGTTCTGCAGCCCCTGACTTTAAAGGGACAGATACATGTTCTTTGTTTCCTTTTTCCCTTCTTTCTCTTTCTTGCTCCCTACTTCCTCTACCCACTGGCAGCTCTACATGGAGGGCGACTCACTAACTTGCGCTTTTCCAATTCAACGTTCTGGACCCAGTCAAGGTAGAGAAACAGGAGAACAGGGTGAGTTCGGCTACTCAGGGAGCAGCTGGGCTGACGTTAACATAGCTAGTCGGTAAGAATGACGTAACCACAGGCCCAGCACTGGGAAATGCTGTGAGGCGGCCCTTCCATACTGCAGTGACCTCCTGAAACACCGGGGCCCTTGCTGGACTCTGAGTTCCACTCAGTAGCGCTCATACAAGTCCAGAACCTGACTTTATAGCAAAGATGCCAGTGTCTAGGACCCTGTTGGTCAGCCAAACCTTCTTAGGAAGACATGCTTTGTGTCATTCCTCTCGAGTTCTCATCGCAGTCCTCGAACTGGGAGACACTGGTTCGGAGAAGCTGAGTGACCTCTCCGGTAAGTGACACTGTGAGGTGAGAGATGACCTGAGGTAGTGCCCTCCTCAGAGTCACACGGTGGGTACAGGGTGGAGACAGGATCTGAACACCAGTCTTGATAATTCCAAAGCTCAGCCACAGCCTTAGCTGACACATTGGCTGTAATTGTAACTATGTGGGTGATTTTCTAAGCATTTCCCATAAACTCTGTTTTTCATCATTGTCCTATTAATTAAAATTTGGTTATAAGATTAAGACAAATTAGTCATAGGACAAATCCCCTCCAGGAATCTCTAGGCTAGGAACATTGCTCTGTCCTGGAGGTCCTGACTGAACTGAGAGGCATGACCGTTAGGGTCACTCTGGAAGGAGAGAGCGAGGGGCATCATGGGAGCTCTTACTGCAGGCAGCTCAGCAGGAACCAGGATGTATTTGACAGTGGCCTAAGACTGCAGCCATTGTACTGTAGCAGCCCAAACAACACAGAACCTCTGCTGCAGAGGGAGAGAGTCTGCTATTTATTGTCTCAAGAATGCTTTGAGCCAGGTGAACCTGGAGACAGAGCCCACCTGGACGGTGCCCCTGAGCTGTCCAGCTGCAACCTCTGTCAGCCTCCTGCCTTCTCCACCTCAGACATGCCTGTGCTTGGTCATGTCCCTCCGAGGGCTGCGGCTCTCACGTGCTACAACTGACCAGGAGAATATGAGTCAGTCCATGTGTCTTTGTCTTAACAGACATTGGGAGAGAAGTGTTGATCACCATAGCAAAGAATCAGATGTGATCAAGAGAGATCAAGGGAGTGCAGAGGGCTGAAGGCAGGGGAGACATGTGTTAGTGCCTGCTTTTTGCTTGTGCTCCCATTTTAGATTTGTGTGTGTGTGTGTGTGTGTGTGTGTGTGTGTGTGTGTGTAAAGGAGCTTAGGAGTGCTGCAGCTCTATACCCAAGCAATGGAAAATAAAAATGATTTCTCAAAAGGTCAGCTAATTCAGTACAGACAAGAAGAAATATCAGGAAGTTGAATATTAAATCCCTGTCCAGTTTACAATCTGGCCTCTCCAGCTCTTGAGCAGAGGAGCTTCTTGCCAAGTGACTGACACCTGCAGACAGTGGGAACTCCATTTTGGTGCAGACAGGAGCTTTGCCTTCCGTTTTTCCTGGGTGGTCTCTTCTACCACAGTAACCTGCAGATAGGAGCAGCTGGCCGTGGGAAGCCCTGCCCTGTCTCCCTCCTGGCCATCTGGATTGCGACCCCTTCCTGGGCTTTCCTTTGCCATAGTCACAATGAGGGGCTGCACCAATGACCTCTGGGCCTTCTTTGAGCTCCAAGGTGTAGACCTGGAGACCAGGCTGGTTTTGAGGAGAGGAGTGTTGCCTTGGTGCTGTCACTTGCCACTCATGGTGTGCAATACGACACCCACAATCGGATGCATGGCTATGGCTGCAGGGACAGGCTGCAAACCAGCTTGGAAAACAAGGGGACTCGTGGGCTCAAGCATTCGATGATCCTAGATAGAGGACATCAGGAGTGACTGGAACAGGCTGGGCTCAGTTTCCCTGGTTCCCGTGTTGCCTGCTCTCTGGGCAGTGCTCTCTCCAGCCTGCCTTCCCTCCTGGCAGCAGGAGGGTATGGGGGCTCTGAGTGCTGCACCCTGTTCACCTGTGCTGCGGGTACCTCAGTATAAAGAGCCCTTCCCAGTCCTCATCTCGGTCTGGGAAGTTTACATTTAATCCCATGGAAAAATTACTGGAATTCTAGTGAATTAATTCTAATCTACCACTTCCAGTGCAACCCATGGCTAGAATAAAGACATTGAGGCATATCTGTAGTTGTGGGGAGCCAAGGGGCCCTAAGTCCAGCTAGGGTGATGGCCACCCGGAACAAAGGCCTCTACCCAGGGCCTGACGTGGGTTTTATGAATTCGTGAAGAAGGGGGTGGCTCGAGGATGAATGACTGTGAGAATGGCAGGAAGTAGGTGAGTGCTGTGAGCTGGGCTAGGTTGGAGGTCTGCAATCACCTCTGCAATATGCAGAGAAGGATCTAGAGAAAGTGGAATCTGCATAACACAACTGCGGTAGTATCTAATATTTTGGGGTCGGTGCCTCAGCCCTGATGTGTAAACTTTTATGCCCTGGGGAGTCGTAGCCTCTTATCTTTTTTTTTTTTTTTGGTTTTTCTCTGGTACCGGGAACTGAACTCACAACCTTGCGCTTGCCAGGCAGGTGATTTGCCGCTGAGCTAAATCCCCAGCCTGTAGCCTCTTATCTTGAGGCTTGATCCCAGCCGACAGCATGGAGTGGAGCACGCCGCTCCATTCCACTCAGTTCACACATGTGTATTTGGGAACTATGGGGAGTGCGGAAAAAGTGCCCTGTTGCCTTGCTTCAAAGACTACACATCAGCGCTGGTTGCTTAAAGCCAATTGAAGGGATAAGGAAAAGTCCTAGCCAGCTCTGTACATATCCATACATGGAAATAGGGCCAGGTTTAGCCCTAAAAATGGAGATAATTGTTCTTCCTTCAGGAAAAGTCATCCAGATGGTCCTCCACACTCAGGAGCCCAGGGAACATCTCACACCTTACTGGCCACCTGAGCCATGTACCCATCTTGAACCAATCAGGTGGGAGGTGGGGAAAGCTGACTGGATCAGACCAATCACCACACCTAAGGGCTGGGGGTAGGGTCACTGGGCCAGGAGGGTGAAGGTCTGGTAGAGAAGGATGCAGTGAGTAGCTGTCTCCCATGGATGCTCAGTGCCCAGGAAAGTCACTCAGTTTTCATCTCCAGCAAGTTGGGAAGAACCATGACCCTCTTCTTCTGACCTTGTAATGTCGGCATAAGGATCTTGTGAGGTCATGGGAAGCAAAGCACTTCGGAATCAGCAAAGTTGCACAACTGTTAGAAAGAGAATCCAGAACTGGCATCTTGGTTCTTGCTGTTACTGTTTTACTGCACGCCAAAATTTGTTTATGTGAAGTTACCTTTTTTCCAGGATGACAGAATGCCTGGTGTCAAATATCTCCATCAAGAAAATGAAAAATTCTGTTCTTTTATTGTGAAATCAATATTGCATGAAATTGATTTTGTAATTAAAATTAATTTCCATTGTACAAGGGATACATAAATGTATTTCACTCTTTGAAAACCAAAACATGACAGATCAGCCCAAGTCTCTAGATCCCATCCCCAGTGTCACAGCTTATGTCTAAATGTTCCTCCAAAGACTCATGCACTAATAGGTGGGGCTTTTGGGAAGTGACTGGGTTATGGGTATAAGATACTGGATTAGTTTAGCATAGTTCTGTGTGTGGATGATGGATTAATAAAAGAGGGAGGATTCTCCTTGGGTGTGGGTGGCACCAACCAATAGGCATGTAGCCTGCATGGAATAAAAAGGGAAAGAAGGAGAGCTTGCTGCTTCCTGCCTGCCATGGACTGTTTCTCCTCTGCCATGTCTCTGCCATGCCACTCTGCCTTGAAACCAGATGACTATGGACTGAAAACTACAAACTGAGCTGAAATAAACCTTTCCTCCTTTAACTTGTGGGTGTTGGGTATTTTGTTCCAGCAAGGAGAAAGTAACTAAGACATCCAGGTTGCTACCTCCCACCTGAGTCCTTGCTGGCTGGCTGTGAGCCCTCTCTAGGGCTCTTTCCTTGTCATCATCTAAGCAGTAACTCAGATCATTAATGTATACATATTAATTCTTTCAACAAATCCTTATTGAGTATCCACTGGGTACCAAGTGTGACCTCCCTGGAACAGACAGTCTGTGGGCTGAGGCAGACAATAAGCAGTAATACAGAACAGGGTAAAGAGTGGTGGGAACCGGGGGAGGTACATGGTCAGGAAGGCTTCCAGACTCTTGAGCAGAGGGCAGAGGTCAAGAGGTGACCTGGAGGACTGGTCCTGCCGGAGGCGGCAGGAGCGGAGGCTGAGGAGAATGTGCTGAATTCTCAGGGCGTAGCTGGGGGTTGGTGTGCAGGAGCAAGGGGCACAGGAGAGCCTGGAGAGCAGCAGGGCAGGACAGAGCAGCTGCAGGAGGCTTTGGGTCAATTGGCCTGTTTACTTCACTGCATCTGAACTCATGTCCTGCGCAACGCACTATTTCCGTGAGGTCTCTGCACACAGGTGCACGTTGTTTACATGTCCTACATTCTGCCTATCATGCAGGCCAGACCCTGGCTTTGTCTGCGTCTGTCACCAGGTTCTGCCTTATCCTCCCCAGACCCAGGGTTCTCATGAGGGTCCTCCAGGGTTGGCAAGGCTCCTCCTTGTTGATGGGTGTTTCGGTGGGTTCCAAACAGAAGCAGCCTTTGGGGTCTGCGTCTCCTCACAGACCCGAGTAGAGGGTGCTCTGGGGCACAGCTGGAAGGTGGCAGTGCTGGGCCCTGGGATGGCAGTGGAATCTTCCTGATGCTGCCAGATTCTCCTCAGAAGGGGACGTTTGACCTGCACCCTTCTGAGGTGCTCGGCATTGGGGGTAACAGATCCTCTCAGTGCCCGGATTTTGTCGGGATTTGACCAGGCCAAGTTCACCTTGAGAATGACCCCAAGAGCCATCCTGAGTCAAGGGCACTGGGGTCCCAAGACAGCTGCAGATTCTCCCTCTGGATTCCCAGGTGGGAGCTGCAGGGAGGCGGCTCTGGTGGGGCAGGACGGGTCCTCTCTGCAGGTGGGAGGGGTAGGGCGGTACTCTCTGTGCTCAGCATCTCTTGGCTCATTTAACCCTCACACCTGCTCCCCCAGATGCTTTTGGTGCTGCAGTGGGGAAACTGAGGCAGGGTGGCTGCCTCAGCCACTAGACTTTTTGACCTGTCTGTGCTAAATCAAGCGGGAGGCATGATTCTGCATGAGTGAGCGCTACACTGTCAGGAACAACACCACACCCACATGTGAGAGCACACGCGTGTGCGGACTGGCACATGGGGAGAATCCGTGAGTGTGGCACTCTTCCAGCTTCAGTTTCCCTGATGCTCCTGGAGTGTGTGTTGGGTTAACAAGCTAGCGGGCCTTCTCAGCTCTTGCTGAGCCCTGTTGCGATGCTAAGTCCTGCAGGCTGCTGGGGACAGTTTGAGTTCCCCTTACACAAGGGTGGTGGTCACTTTCCAGCTTGTGCCTTGCTATTTTCAAGTGGTCTGGGACCCGCTGGCACTTTTTGAGGGGATACAGCCCACAGCCCACCTCTCCTTAGTGTGCTGTGGTGGGGTCAAGGCTGTACCCCTGTGCCCACTCACATTTTCCCCGAGTCAGAGCTGCCTTCTAGGTTCTCAGCTGTCTTCTGCGCAGCGTGCTAGGTGCCACTTGCTCCCAGGATTCTCAGAAGATTCAGAGCCTCCCCCACCAGCACCCTGTACCTCTTCAGAGACTGAGGCCTGCAGATGTGTGTCAGGAGGGAGCTGGGAACGGTCCCCAGGGAAGAAGGATCTGGAACCAGTGTTGTCAGTAACCACTCACCTTGGTCTGCAAAGGTTCCGACCCTGGGCATAGGAGCTCTGAACCAGGGCTTCCTCCCGCAGATGGTGGCAGTGACACTGTCTCAAAACCACCTGCTCTCCCTGGAGGCAGAAAGCACCTCTGAGGTCCAGCCCACCCTCAGCAGCTTACTGCTGGGGTGAGAGGGCCCCAGGAGTGTCTGCCCCCTGCAGAGTCCCTGTGAGCAGCCCACATAGGGTCCTCTGGGGAGGGGCTTCACCCTCATCCTTCACCGCTGGAGCAGGTCTCGGTAGATGATGGATGAGCCGCCCATCCCCACCGCATGGATGTGGCCTCCAGAGCCTGGGGGAGGAAGGACAGATGAAAGGATCCTGCCTGAACGTGTCCCATCTGTACACAAAGAGGAGATGGATGGGTTTTGGAAAACCTTTGGGCCCTCGTCTACTTTAGCTAAAATGAAGTGTATCAGACCAGGGTAGGGCCCGGGGAGGGGTGGGGCCCAACCAGAGTGGGGCCTTCCAGGCTGTGGTCAGCGCCTGAACCCAGAGCCAGGCCAAGACTGGGAGGGGCTGGGCTGGGGGTGTGTCCAGGGTGAAGGAGGGTCCCTTCCGGGTGCTGGGCGAGAGTGAGGGGCCTTGGTGGAGGCAGACCTGGTTTAGGGGATGGGTCAGGTTGGGAGAGGGGTTGTGATGGGGAAAGAGCCCAGCGGGGGGTGGGGATCATCTAGCTGTGTGCCAGGCTGGGGTGGGGGTGGGGGTTAGGAAGTGTGGCCAGGCCGGGGTAGTGGGGGAAGCGTCATAATGTGGTTGAGGTTTCTCCCACTCCCACTCCCACCACTGGCTTCAAGGCCCCAGCTTCCCCTTGGCCTCTCCCAACACTTCTCATTATTGTCTTCACCAGATTTGCCAATAAGTTTTTTAAAAAGCCCTTCCAAAAAAGCACCTCTCTGGAGAATTTGCTCAGGAGAATAGCCTTGCGGGGACTGCTTCTACCCTCCGCCCTGATGGGGACCTGCCCTCTGAGGCTCTGTCCTGTCCTATGGCCATGACCATATGGCAGGTACTAATAGGAAACAGGAGGTCACGGGTGCCATGACAGCTCAAGGGAGTGGTTGTGGAAGCAAACACGTCTGCCCAGTAGCTGTCATGGCATTTCCCCTGCTTTCCAATGTGTGGCCCACATTTTCATTTACACAGGCCTCCAAATTGCTCAGCTGCCTCTGCCTGTGGAACTGTAGTTCGCCTGCTGTCGCCCTCACGGCCATGCAGACCCTTGGAGCGCGATCTTCCCAGGGTTCTCATCTCCATCACGGCAGCTCTGTCCTCCCTGCTCTCAGTTTGACACCTGGGAGGTGTCCTTTGCACCTCTTACTTCTTCCTTCCTGTCCTCTTCCACTGTCACCACTGGCAGCATCAGACCCCTTCTCACCTCCTCTACTGTGGCCACCTGCCTCAGGCCTCTGTCGCCTCACCTGGCCTCACCCCAGGCTTCCTGCTTGTGGTCTTGCCTCACACCCCAGCCTGTTCTCAGACAGGTGATCCTGCTCAGAGGTACACCAGATCAAGTCCTGTCTCTGCTCAGACATCTTCGCAGGATCCCACAGGCCTGAGGTGCTACCAGCCCTCCCTGTGGTCACCTGTCACTTCTCTGGTGTCATCTCTTCATGTTGCTCTTGACTTCCAGTCTGCAGCCACACTGGCCTTCTTGCTGCACCTCCAGCTCATCTCTGCCTTTCCTTCTCAGGACTGGGCCCTGCAGTTCCCCCTGCCTGTACCACTCTGCTCCTCCTCCTCCCTCCAAGGCCCCGGCAGCCCGCTTACCTCTTCCCCCAAGACACCAAGCCTTCCTGCACCACCTGGTGAGCCAGGTGCCCATCTGCACCGCTACCTCCTGTTCTTCTGCAGGGTCATTCTCAAAAACATCCACCCACCTGCAGTGCACACGGAGTGGATTTACCTTTGGATCTGTCACTGTCTGTCACCCCCTGGCAGTGTCAGATCCATAAGGACAGGGGGACTCTCTCTGCTCCTGGATCATCCCCAGTGCTGGGTACCACACTGGCCCTGAGTGGGCACCAGAAGCAGACATCAGAAGCTGCACTCCTAGCACACGAGACTGCTCCCCAGTGGGCATTAGTCAGATCTAGGGGATGCAAAGATGCTACTCGTTTTATGTAAAAATGCAGACATATGTACTGTGCAAAAATGTTTGTATGGTATTCTGTGGTATTAAAATTTCACAGGGAGGGGTGAGAAAAATGTTTAAAAAGGTTCCTTTGGGGGTGCTAATGAAGCAAAGACTGAGAAACTCTGACTTAGCGGAAAATCAGTTGAAACTACAGTCTTTTGTCGTGCGTATTGCTAGAATAGAAGCTAAATCCAGATATGTAGAAGTGTGTAAAATAGTCCCAGTCATTTTTCATGGTGGTGAAAGGAACAGAAGAAATGCCTCCTGGCTTTGAGGAAACATTTTTTTATTCCTGCCAAGGGACAGACTTACAAAGGATGGTATTTACATTTTCCTGAAGCCTCTAATTTTCTCATTTATCATTTGTCAGTGCCCGAGGCCCTTCCTCAGCGCACACAGTGTTTGAAAACATCTAATGATCCCTTTTCCCAAACACTACAGTCTCTACAAGGGAATTTGTTAATGCTGCTGGGGCTGCTCGTTAATGCATTAGTGTCGCAGGGTGCTGTCGCACGGGGGTCTCAGGACATCGTGTGTCACCATGAGCTCCGCAGCTCTTTGTGTGTGTGTTTCCCCTAGGCTCCCCCAAGCCATGGGAGCCATGGAAACCATCTGTCCATCAGTCAGGGAGGCGATGGCAATGCGGCGGCAGTGCGGCCTCAGGAGTCAGGGCTGGGGTTCCGAGCAGGCCACCCGCCCGAGGCCTTAACCCTAACCAAACGCGGTGCTGTTAGGTAACTTCAGTGCTGCCAGCACAGTGGTTCCCCCTTGGCCGACCCTGCCGGGACTGTCCGGTTCCTGCCGAGTTCTTGGCTCTTGTGACAAGGGAACACTGACAGAAGCAACATCCCCCGTGTCCCCCATCCCAGGCCAGCTGGGGCAGCACTCACTGACTTGAGGAACTGAATCTCAGAAGTCAGAAACAGTCTCGTAGGGTGAAACACACGTGAGTCCGGCTCTCAGAGACTGCGGATAGCTTGAGGCTGGAGACCCCTGGAGGTGGGGTCAGGGGCGGTTCCTTTTTACAACAGCATCTCTGACTGCACCATGGGCTTCAGAGGCTTCCTCTTCACGGATGGAGACAGCTGCGATGTACACTTTGTGCAGGCCACAAGCCGGGTCACAGCAGCCACAGGGGAGCCCCTGATGTGCCCCCGACTGAAGTCCGCTCAGGACACAGGCTGGTGAGGCCCCTGCTGCTGTGGGAACACTCAGTCGGGCCGTTTTCCAGCATTTTACCAAATCTAGCATTTTCCCACCTCCTGCGGAGCGACCCCCCACCCGCCTCAGGCCTGGTCCACAGTGTTTAGCCCCAGAGATGCTCCAGGCTTAATCGCCTGTGAG
>NW_004955445.1:9786069-9787304 GCF_000276665.1 Chinchilla lanigera | reverse complement strand
CTAATGCATCCCAGCCCACTCCAGAGGCTGTGGGTGCTCAGGAGTGATCCCCGCCCCAGGGCAGGCAGTGGGCACTTACAGAAACCAAAGGCCAGGGCAGGCCAGGGTCAGACTCTGAGGAACAATCAAAGCTTTGTGCAGATGCCAAGGGGCAGAGGCAGGAAGCCCAGGAACTTAATTACTGGGTCTGTATTTGACATGAGCCTCAGTGAGCAAATCCAGTGCGTGACCCTTGGAGGTCAACACACCACCAAGGAGAGTGGGCGCCAGGATAAGTGTCTACAAACGGAGGCCAATGGCACGGTTGCTGTGGGAGCAGAGCCTGTTTTGGGGGCAGCTGACAGCTGGGCGAGTCCCCGCTGCGTTCTGTGTGAGGGTGGGGACTCCAGCGAGGAGAGTTGTCCCTGTTTTCTTGCACTACCTGTCATTTTTGCACCTTTCCTGAGGGGAAGTCTGGTGCCTGTCATCCCTCACCCCAATTGCTCTGCCATTTCTAGGTCCCTCAGGTTGTCACCTTTGTGGGTGGATGTGGGTGTGAGCAGCAAGAGCCTGGCTTGCCATGGAGCCAGGGAAGAGGTGGGTCCTTTGGGCATGGTGCTTCCCCAGCTCCTCTGGGGTGAGGACCATCTTCACCGATGCAAGCGCAGGCGAGCCCACGCAACCATGAAATTTCATATTTCCTTCTAAACCAAACCCACGCATGTTTTCACTTGTATAAATTCATTCATTACGGTACAGCCCTCTTTGACTTCTGTGTCACCTTCATGGTTTCACAGATTTGTTTTTTTTCCTACTACATATTAAAGTGCATAGTTAACTAATAAGATTTAAAAAAAAAAGTACACCCTATATTTATTGGTGTATACATTCACCAGCTTTCCAGTGACCTGCAGTATAAAGAGACAGAGGCTTTTCCTCTCCCGCGTGACAGTCTTTGCCCGGGAGGCCTGCATTGGTTGGGTGGCTCCAGCTGTTTGTGTCAAGCAGTAGGTAAATGTTGTTTTCTACAGAGCCAAGTATTGTGATATGGTTGCATTTTATTTCCTGTACATCTTTCCATTTTCCCAGAGTTAGTAATTTCCTTGTTCTTTTTATTTGCAAAATTTACTGACAGATACTTCGTTATTTCCAAACCTTTCATCATTTAATCCACCCTAATGCTTTCCAAGTGGCTTCAACCACAGGAAATATATTTCACAATGGAGCCCAGCCTATGCACATACACCCACAGTAAA
>NW_004955445.1:9746185-9783034 GCF_000276665.1 Chinchilla lanigera | reverse complement strand
GACTGCAGGAGGCCATGGTGGGTGATGGTCACTGTGAAGGACAAAAGGGTGAAGGGTGACGCCATGGCAGAGTCAGGGAGGGGCCCCTCTGGAGGGTGAGCCAGCCTAGGAAGAGCGTGCCAAGGCCACAGCCGTGCAAAGGCTATGGGCAGATCTCGGTGATCTTCGGAGAGGAAGAGCCAGGCTGGAGCACGGTGAACGAGGGGCCGGGGAGAGGAGATGAGGCCGCGGGAGAGGGCCCCCCCGACACCCACATACTGCAAGGCTGTGCAGCCAGGAGAGGCGCTGAGTGAGGCGGTGGGCGGTGACACAGGACTCGTGGTCTCACGGCCATCAGGGGAAGCTCACTGTCTCCACACGGTGGCTGTCTACCCTTTGGGGACCCAGCCCTCCCCACTTGGGCCCCAAGCACTGGGAGATGAGGGAGGGAGGGGCGGCCCCTTGCGCCCAGTGTGGAAGACATCAGCAGAAAGCCTGGGCTGTGGGACGTTCTGGTCTTTGTTGTCTGGCGCCAAGCCCAGAGCCTTGTGTGGCCGGACAGCCCAATATTCCCGAGCTGCACCCTGCCTCAAGACTGAGACCTTGGGGACAGCCGGTAGAAGGACATTGGTGACCCCAGGACTTGGAAGAATTTGAAGGGAAGAGCTGAGGAGTTCTGGGGGTCCCCACGTCACCAATGAGGTGAGTGCACTCCAGCGTTGGGGCGCCTGTGTCTCTCTGTGACTCAGGTCCCGCCAGAGGTCAGGGCTGGTGGTTGGAGCCGCGTGTTGACCAGGTCTGGCAGGAGTTGGGGCTCGGCTGCAGCCCAGGTGTCCACCACTGACGCTGGGGCCAGGTGGTTACACTCGGAGCCCTCTGGGCTCTGCCGGGTCTTTGCACCATCCCTGGTCTCTCTACCCAGGGGACCCTAATGACCCCAATGACACTGTCACTCGGTCAGGACAGCCCAAACTGGGTCTAGACGGTGGCCAGTGGCCCCTCGTTGAGGGTCACTCCTTTTCTGAACGTGCGTCACTAAGATTTGTGGTCATCACAAATTAGTCGCATGGTGATATTTATTTAACTCTTCATGACTACTACTGACCTCACAAAGACAGGGTGCAGCTAGGGGAGCAGCTACACACACAGGGTTCCCGGTCACTTCCCCGGGGACAGCTGGGTACAGTGGGGCTGCTGTGCATCACACCTTCTGGCCTCTGCTGGCCCAGGCGGCTCACAGCTTGGCCCAGGGCTGGACCCAGACCCATGTCTCCAGGGCAGGACGGCCCTTGTGTCCTCATGAACTCCAGGTGCCCTCGATGGCTGCCACGAGGGTCAGAGACCTCAGTGGATCCTGTGGGCACTAAGCCCTCTGTGACCCCTGCCCCAGCAGTGACAGCCACTGCCCCTCTCACTTCTGGGGTCTGTTTTGGGGTCCCAAGCAGGGTGGGGCTGGCTCTGTCCTGAGGGCCCAGGTCTGGGGCGGTGCTCACAACCTCCCCGGCCCATCCGCTCCTTCCCAGCCGTGGTCTCCAGGCAGAGAGAGCCCTGTGGGCCCAGTGGGCACCGCCCCGCCTCTGCCTCCCAGGTGCTGGCTGATCTCTCACTTAGCCTGCAGCCTTTGTTCAATCAGGTTCGAATTTAGTGGGTGCCCCACTTCCCGCAGTCACCCCACAGCGGTCAGACCTGCATCTCCCTCGCTCCTGCCCCTAGAACCTAGCAGAATCCTTGGCGCACGGCACAGCTCATCATTATTTGATCCATTTAATTGAATTGTGGCACTTTTCTTAGTGCACCCCATCACACCTAACAGTGTTTGCCCAGAGTTGTTTAAAAATAGCTGTTTAAAAATAGTTGTTTAAAAATACCTTTCAAATAGCTTAATGTTTGATCAATTAATAGGGTTTTCTACTTAGTATCCTTACAAATGACTGTCATAAAGTGGTTTAAAGGTGCTCTCATGGCTGTATGTCAATGAACTGGATTGAATGCTTCTCTAAATATTAGAGAGGGTGATGATCCAGTTCTTCTGATTTTAAACCGATCTTTTCTCGTACAACACATGCTGGCTTGGAAACCCATGGAATTTATTGTGTGGTACTGGGAACCCATAATGCTGGTGGGTGATTTAAAAATCTTCCTAGGGAAATTTATACCCATTAGAAATGAGGGAACGTTCTGGACAGGGACTCAGCACTCCATTTCAGGGCATTTGCTTCAGGGAGGTGACTGAGGAGGCAGCAAGCCAAGAAGCCAGCTCGGACGTGACTCCCCCAGGGACGGCCCTGGACTTGAGGAATGGAGCCGCGCTCAGGAAAGTGCTGTATGCCTGTCCCAGAGGGGCCGCCTATTTTCTGACAATTGGCAACTCCATCGGTTAGCTCTGGGTGTGCACAGGCCAGGAGGAAGGTTGCCTGCAGCCCCTGGAGGACAGCACTGTCCTCTTGACTCCTGCACAGTCCTGCCTCTAGGAAGAGCCACGGGGTATCAGGGGTGAGGTCCTGGGCCGTTTAATGGTGTGACGTTGAGAGCTGAAACTCCAGTGTGGGAAACAGCAATGGGCAGCAGGGAAAAGGATTTTATCCTGAGCTCATCCTCCAGCAAGGGTCTGCAACACACTTTTTGAAATACTGTAGTATATTGCCACATATGACATTAAGACAGACATTGAGGGCGCTTCCAGAAGGGTGGCCTGAGGGTAAGTCAGCCAACGCAGGAGTCCATAGAGAGGATCTGCACGCGCCAGTGTGCCCATCTTCCTCCGCCCAAATGCCACGGAGGCCTTCCTGACTCCCCTGGGACCACTGCCCCCGGTGGGGCAGCCTCTGGCTCTGAGACTTGTCAAGTGGCCCTGCGGGAAGAATCGTCACTCTTGGGATGAGGAGGAGGAAAGCCTAAGGCCGCAGAGCTGTGGATGCATTTCCCCCTGTTCCCCCAATACCACGCATGCTCCAGCCCGCAGTGCTCTGCAGCGTCAAGCTGGGAACCACTTAGTCCCTAGAGTTGCTTTTTGCTTTTTCTTTTTTTGCCAGTGTCACCTCCCCTGCTGGGCCTGCAAATATATCTGTGTCACTTTCTGGGCAGGGAGTGAGAGGACTAATAGAATGGCATCTGCAAATCACTTCATGCCAGCAATAAGATTACAGAAAAACCCTTGAAAGCGGGGCTGAATGAAATGCCGGGATCAGTGAGAAACGCCGTCTCCAGCACTCTCATCTCTGCTCTGGAGAGATCAGTCAGCATGAGGACGCTGGTTAACTACTGTCTCTTTCTGCACCAGGTGTCAGTCACCTTCTAAAGCCATCCTCAAGGTCACATGCTGCTGGCTCCCCGGGGTGAGCTGAGCTGGGGTTCGAGAAACCCTGATTATGGGCTTGGGAGTTTGCTTTGTACTCTGCACGTCTGAGTTTAGAGACGGAGTGTAGGTACACATAGATCCGGAGCTTTAAAAGGTACTGTATTCCCAGCTCTGTCTCTGTGTACCCAAAAAAGGTGGTAGGGAAGTTAGAGAAGGAGCAGGACACTTTCTTCAGCCTCCCAGAGCGATGTCCTCACAGTCCTAATCGGTCTTGGAAGTTGTCACTGAAGACCCTTATGACATTTTCAGTGGGGGCCCTTGCAGCTGCATCGCCGGGTGGGGTGTTGCAGTGGGTGAGGCTGTGCCAGGAGGCTGTGGCTGCTGCTGGCCTCACGCCTCACCTCCTCTGTCTATCTGGGGACCTCCTGGGCATTCCTGTCTTCTGGGCTCCTCCTGTGCCAGAGAATTACTTTTAGAGCTCTTTGTCCATGGGCATCATCTCAGCTTCCTGTTTTTGTTCAGCTGTTTGAAAGTTCATTTTTTAAAAAATACATTTGTTTTCAGAGGTGGACTAATCCACACCTCAGGTCAACCAGAGATGGAACCATGTGTTATGGGTAGAATGCGGGTCTCTGGGAAGCAGAGGATTATCCCCCAGAGCCTTCTCTTCCATGATGTGTGTGTGTGTGTGTGTGTGTGTGTGCAAGTGCATGTGCCCACACATGTGGTGGGGTGTGTGTGTGCATGCAGGAAAGTGTAGTCTGGTACGTATGTACTCACTTGTGCACGTGTGCTTGCATGACTGTGTGTGCACACCTGTGTCTTGCCCCCTCTGTTACCACACAGGTCCTAGAGTCCAGGCCTCTGCCTCCATGTCCTTGTTAAGTCCCGTAGCTCACCACCAGGAGTTAGGGGCTCCAAGTTAACCCAGAAGTGGAGAAACACAAGTTAGAAATAGAGTCAGTTACTTATTCAAGTCTGGAGCATTCACACTGGCCAAGAAAGACAAGATATTTCATCCTGAAAAGAGTCACTAACCTGGAGATGGGTCCACAGCAGGATCACATCCCTCCCCACTGTGACTGGTTCAGAGATGATCATATGACTTAGGGCTAAGCCAATGAACACACACTATCTCCTCTATCATCAGGATTGGTTTACAGCAGGGTATGTGGCCATATTGGTCCCATCAGAGTGAACGTAATACTTGCAAACTGTTTAGAGCATTTTTGATTAACACCAACATAAGCAGAAGGTACAGAGGTTTTTCATATATCCCTGATCTCACGTCCTTTCCCACCATCAGTGTCTGGCACTAGAATGGTACATTTATTATAACTGATGAGCTTGTATTGACACATCATTATCACCCAAAGTCCATAGTTTTACATTAGGGTTCACTCTTGCTGTTGTACATTCAGTGAGTTTGGACAATTGTTCAGTGACATGGATCTAGCATTACAGCATTCTCCAGAATAGTTTCAGTGTCCTAAGACTCTTCTGTGCTCTGTCCTGGGCAATGAATTAGGAGGTCACAGACCTTGGCTTGTGAACACAAACAAAGTGACCAGCAGTGACACTTTGGTGCATTTCTGTCTAGACAGCTCAGGACGTTATGGGGCTGTGGGTGGGGAACCTGACCCACAAGAGGCTCCAGTAGTGAGTGCAACACAGATGGACTTGACCATGAGTGAAGATCTGGGCAGGCAAAGGAGCAAGGGAAATGAGGCATGGTGGCGCACACCTGTAATCCCAGCACTCAGGAGGCCGAGGCAGGAGGATCACTCTGAGTTTGAGGCCAGCCTGGGCTACACAGAGAAACCCTGTCTCAACAAAACAAAAACAAAACAAAATAAAACAGAAGAGCAAGGGAGGGAGGGCAGGCCAGGGCAAGCAGGGACAGAGGGTGTAAAGGCCTGAGGACAAAGGTGCTGGGGCCAGTTCAGGAGACTGAGTGAAGTTCAGTGTCATTAAAGAAAAGAATCTGGGATGGAAATGGAGAAGCAGGAAGTAAGGGGAAGGTGCTGAAGGGACAGATGGGCCAGGAGTTGGCAGGGCCCTGTCAGCCATGCTGAGGGTTCGGGAGCATCTTCAGAAGGCGCTGGAGGCCTCCGCGAGGCTCAGGCAGGGATATGACATAATCTTTCTTGCACTTTGGGAGCAACAGGGAGCGGTGAACTGTGAGACAGGCGGGGCTGTCACGTGGGTGAGCTCAGGATGGGCTCTGGACCAGGAAGCTGACTGCAGAGGAGGGAGGAATGGACCAGAGGTGTTCAGAGGCCATCACAACAGGAGTGAGTTAGTGATATGAGGGAGAATATGGGTCAGGAAACGCCCGGAGTTCCCACATGGACCTGGACAGATGGAGTCACCAGGCACTGAGGCAGGGACACCTGGGGGCTACTTTGGGGTGAACACATGGGGCTGAGCTCAGGTGCCCATGGACACCCATGAGGACCGCAGGGCTGAAGCGTGGGAGAGCAGCGGGCTGGGCGTGGTTAGGGAGTCCATGTGCACCTGTCACCCCGGGGTCATCCCGGCAGGACGAGCAGAGTGAGGGGAGGAGGTGGGCTTGGTGGGATCTGAGGGACCCTGTGAAGGACAAGATGACAAGTGTGGCTGAGGAGTCTGGTGGTGGGGGAGCAGCGAGGGGCCCAGGCGGAGAGGGGAGCTGCGGCAGCCCAGGGCTGAGGGCTGTGGAAGGCAGGGTACGGAGCCTGGGGACCCTGCAGGGTTCAGGGAAGGGCTGCCCACGGCCGCGGCCACACTGCGCACAGCAGGGCGGTGTGGGGAGAGCATTGCCCTCCTGCCCTTGACCTCCAGCAAGAACTCCACTGAACTGCGGGGGGAAGCTGGAGATGCTGCTTGCGGAGTCCAGTTCCCAGGACAGAGAAGAGCAGGGGAGGGACCTGGGCTGCGGGGAGGGAAGACGGAGAATGACCCCCAAACGGCACCTGTGGCTTCTCCTGGACCAGTGCCCAGAGGACCAGGTCCCTCCACGCCCAGCCCAGGCTTCGGGAGCACAGGGGCGAGGGCACAGCCAGGGTAGGGGCAGGAGTGGGATTTGGAGAGCTGGGAAGGACGGCGGAGGGAGGGAGGTGGGGCCCCTGGGGGTTCGTGACCCGGAAGTGGAAACAGGGAAGCGCTGGCAGGGAGACCGCGTTGGCGCCGTGCTCAGTGAGAACTAAACATGGGTAAATCTGTTTATTTTTTCTTTTAGTGTGTCACTCCCTTCCCCCCCCAGCGCACCCTCTGCTGCTGTCGGGCTTACACAACAAGAGAAGGTGACAAGCCGCCTTGCGGACAGGCCACCCCCAGAAGATCGCTCAGGGGTGGAGATGTCCATGCAGGTTAGTTTTTGAGGTCTGATCTCAGTGCTGTTATCGTCTTGGTGGGGGGCGGAGCAGGGAGATATTTCAGATAATTGTAGAAGAAGGCCTTCGACTTCTTTCACTTCTGGAGATTATAAATCACAGGGAATCTTCGGGGACGATACATTTGACGGAAGCTCTGTCTGGCCAGGTAAACATGGAATACTTAAGCTCAAGTTCAAAGGAAAGTGTGGGCTGTGGGAAGACAGGCCATGCCTGAGACGAGAATCCCTGGAAGGAAGCTGGCTCTTGTGTCAGTTTCCGTGGCCGTAACACAAAGGGGCTGGGGGCAGAAGTGCCAGCGTTCCGGAGGCTGGAGGTTAAGATCAGCCTGCGCAGATCTCTCTGTGGCTTGCAGAGGGCTGTCTCCCCCCGCACTTTCACCAGGTCTTCCCCTGCACAGGTCCCCATGGAGGACACTGTCCGTATCAGATAGGGTCACTCTGATGACCCCTCGTCACCGTCACCTCCTCCTCGAAGACCCTGTCTCCACATGCAGTCTTGTTCTGAGCTCTAGGAGTGAGGACTTATGTACAAATGTAAGGGAGGCCACGGTGCAGCCCGTGGCTGCTATTTTTCTTGAGGACAAATTTTTCCCTTCTTTTTGAAGGATTCTGGCTCACACTAAGATCCGTTATCTCCTGGTTCTTAGAGTCAATAATCAAGCTGTCAGGAAGAATTTCTGAGGACTTCTTGTTCTCAGACTCAAGAGGTAGTGGACGGTGCTAGGAGAGTTAAGAATCAGATGGTGTTTTCACAGCACATACGGCCTAGCTGGAGAGATAAAAATCCTTAGCTTGTAAGAGAAGGCTGTGCTCGGAGACCTTCAGAGATGGTTCTGGCCAGCAGCGTTGTCGCTTTTTTGGACTCTTCAGGAATACGCCGTGCTGCTCATATCCTGGCTCTGGACTCCTCATTTTGCCCACATGTCGTTGAGAATCAGGCCGTTCCCAGTCCAGTGACTCAGCACTGAAGAAGCCATCCATTCCAGGTTTAAAATGAACTGCAAAATGCAGAAGAGACAATTCAGCACGGGGGGAAGGTAAGAGCAAGCACATTTTGCAAACTTAAAAAGCATTTTGGAATGAAACCATCCTTGGAAAGCTGGAAACTGGAAGGAAATTCTGCCAAATCTGTTGCAAAAAAAAATTTTTTTTATGTATCTTGAAACTCTTTATGGATATTTTATCAAAGGATCTGGTCCCGGCGATGTTATTTTGGGGAGCCATCTGATACCAGCTGACACGCTTCTATTTAGCATTTCACTGACTTTGAAAATCACAGAGCCCAAATTACAGTCTCTAATTAAAGAAGGGAGTAGGTCTGATTAATATTTCACTTCCATACCCATCTCGTTCTTGCCTTACATGATGTGTGAAAATGATGCGCTAGTTATTTACTTCATTTGGAAGAAAAGAGGAGAAAATAGGGACCCGGGAGCACCCAGGTGAGCTGGCTCTTCATCTGCCCGTTCCTGCTGCTCACCCAGGTGGAAGTGGCCGCTGCACACTGGCCTGACTCAAAGAGGGGCCTGTGAACTTGTCTGCTCTGCTTCAGAAGGAAGCACAACGGTTCAAGGGGTTCAATGGCCTCTTTCTGACATCCCCACCGGATACGCTCACATCCGAAGTGACGGCTCCCTGTTCCCCAAATAAATCCATAGTTCACCCAATTCAGGAGGTCCTAATGATTCCCCTTTGGGCTAAGACAATGAGCTGTCCTGGACATCCCCACGGCAACCACCTCCAAAACACCAGCCCAGGAGATGCAGTGATGTGACCCCCCCTGTCTGGGTTCCCTTGTGTTTGTATTGGTAAGGTTCTCAAATTGCGATTTTAAGTGGTTACCTATGGATACCTCCATGAGATTAAAATCATAACTAGAAGCACCAGGAAGTTAAAGTGGGGAAAGGATATTTTACATCTTCTAGTAAACAGTTCCTACCTTTGACCAGCGTTTCCTAGACGGTGGGAAATCATTACTTCGTCATTATCACCATCACTGCTGTTGTCATTCCTTCAGCCACAGTCTGAATCAATAATTGTCGTTCTGAGATGGAAGATGCAGAAAAATGATTTTGTAAAGCAAATCTCTGATGAAAACAACAAAACAAACCAGCCATATTGGCAATAAGTCAACCAGTGAATTTCTTGGAAATAGCTTCTAAATCAGTCCAGATTTCAAATATGCTGTTTATTATGACACTGCTGGAGGCTACTTTTTGAGAAGGACGAGGACACAGGGCCTAGAAATGGCCCTTGTAATGGTGACTACTATGAGAGGAGTTGGTGCTGCATTTGACACAGTGTGAATTTCTGATGTTCAGAGCGGATGGGAGAGAGATGCATCACCTGCAGAGAAAACAGATACAAATTCCCACAGGATGTTTTCTTGCGGAGGGGCCGCTCAGATGTGCTGCAGTTTGAATCCACCCAGATCTGCCTGTTGTCACAGGACTTAGGAAGCCAAATCAAAGGAGAGGGGCCTTTCACTTGTGTTTGGACCTGTGCAACCACTGTTGTTCCTTCTCTCCACTGAGTAGACTTCAAGGTTGTTCTGAAGCTTGCCCAGGCACTGTGCTGCCGATAAAAGCGGGCAGCTGCGAAGGAGAAAGGAAAGCGAGGAGGCCCAAGGAGTTCTGTGAAGGTAAGCAGTGAGAGACAGGGACCCAAGCTCCTCAGGGGGGTTTCCTTTGCATCCACTGTTCCGTTGAACTGGGCTCGATGTAGGAGCCATTCGTGCCTGAACTAAATCACACCTCAAGTCTCACTTTGTCTGGGGCGGGAGCTGGGCAGAGGGCTTTGCTTGGGTCCCCCAGAGACAGAGACTGGGACAAGCACTGTGGTCTGTCAGGGACATGATCCCAGGAACTGAAGACGGGAAATGGAGGCATCAAATAGAGAAAGACAAGAAGCCAAGCCCTGGATGCCCTTTGTGCTAGTTTCTATGTGTTATTAAAGTGGAGCTCCAGAGTGGTGGCACTCTTCTAGTCTAGAGGTAGCATCTCTGTCCTCTCTTTGCTCTTGGCTTCCCTCTAGTGAAAACTCTGCTATGGGACTGCTAAGGCCAGGTCAAAAACATGTCATTCAGCTTCTACTTGATTTGTTAGAACATCTGCTCTGGGAACCCTGAGCCAGCCATAGCAGGAAGCTGACCACTGGGAGCTACTGTGCTTCAAGAAAGCCTAAGCCACACGAGGAGGCCACATGCAGACCCTCTGCTGCAGGATCCTAGCGAGCTTGTCCTCTGAGCCACTCCTGGCAGTCATCACACGGTGAATGAGGACGTTTCGAGGTACTTCAAGTCCCCAGGGCTGGGACCCACCGCAGCCTTCAGCTCTTCCCTGCGATGGCCTCGGGCGCCATGGAACTGTACTCTATCTGGATTCCTGTTATGATCTGGTTTTATTTTTTATTTTGAGGGGGGGACCAGGAGTCGAACCCATCCTGTCTGGATTTCTGATCCACAGAACCAATACGTAGAGTGATCTGGCTGTTGCTTGATGCTACTAAGTCAGGGGAGGCGCAGTTTGCATGCAGCAGTGGACAAGCAGGGCAAGCGGCTGGGTCACTGGGCTGCACACTTTCCCCCAAACCAGACAGAACGGGCTTCCTGGTTCTGCTGAGACGTTACAAGGGGGTTGTCGGGCTATTGACTGCAGGCTTTCTCCTATCCCAAGCTGGAGCTGCCTATATTTATTTTTTGAACTCTGTATGGATTTTTTTCCCTCCATATATTTGCACGACTGTATCTCAGCTCTGAGTACAAATATCTCCTTCTCAGGGAGCCTTTTTCTGTCTGTCCCTGTTAAATTGAACCCCCACCCCCTGCGCTTATTTCACCTTGTTGCTTCATCTCTACGATATCCAATGTCCTCTAACAAATGGTGAAAGCACTTAATTATTTGAGTTACTTCTTTCTTCCCCTTGTTAGAACACAAACTGTTCTTGTTAGAATATAAACTTGTTAGGACATAAACTGTCCTTGTTAGAACATAAACATGAGGGCAGTGATGTTTGTTTGCTCAGTGATGCCTGAATGACCCTGGGAAAGTGTCTGCCATATAGTAGGTCCTCATAGACATTTGTGGGATGGAACTGACCAGAAGTGGTGGAGAATGCTGGGTCAGGAGGGGGAGCCTGTCCGGGGAACAGTGGTCAGGGAAGGTCAGTTGGACCAGAAGGATGAGGATAGGCTGTTAGCTGCAAGTATAGAAGGAGGGAGAGGTCAACTATGGAGGCCCCAAGAGGACAGAAGACCAAGTGGCTGAAGTGGTGGTGATGGGGCAGCAGTGACATAGCAGGAAGCTGCAGAGATGGCAGTAGCCACATCATGCAAAGTTTGGGTTCCATCTTAGACCCATAGAAATGTGTACCACTGAAGTGTTCAACTAACATTTCCTAATTATTTGTACATTATAATTATCAGGTAAGATCTTTGGGGGAGAGAGTAGGCCCAGTGCACCTGCCCCTCTCCGACTGAGCACCACTCCCAGCAGCATTCATCACTGGCACATGTGGCTGAATTGAACTTGGTCCCTTAGGAAGCAAACTCAGCAAAGGATCACCCCACATACCCATGGGTCAAGGAACAAGTGCAAGAGATGTATTTGATGATGAGGCAATGTGTGTTTTTTTTTAAAAATTACTGATTTTTTGTTTGAGACAGGGTTTCACTAAGTAGTTTGGGCTGCTCTTGAACTCACTGTGTAGCCCAAACTGGCCTCAAACTTGTAGTGATCCTCCTGCCTCAGCCTCCCAAGTGCTGGGGTTACAGGTGTGTGCTACCAGGCCTGGCTCCAAGGCAATGTGTTTAGTGTTAGTACAGACATCTGCTGTTTGCCCGCTTAGCATCTGTGCTCTGTCTTCAACTATCAGCCCCAGCTTCCTCTGGGAAGCCACCTCCCATCTGCCTTTCTTTTTTTTTTTTGGTACTGGGAATTGAACTCAAGACCTTGCGCTTGCCAGGCAGGCACTGTGCCACTGAGCTATATCCCCAGCCCATCTGCCTTTCTGCATGCAGTGCAGGTAGCAGCTCTACCCAGGGCTTCCATGCCCCACAATTAGCCAAATTTCAGGCCACATGTTTCCTAGGTTAAAAAAAAAATCTCAACTAGTTAAAGGATTCTTTATTTTTTTCCTCTGGCTAGTGACTGTGACCTCTTCATACATCTTAGCAGGGCCCTCTCATAGGCTGCTGGGAAGGTGATGAGCCGGAACTAGGAAGTGTGCTTGGCTCACCCTCCTCAGCCTTTTCTTCAGCAAGAGTCACACAGTGCCTCCTACCCAGCAGGACCCTGGAGGGGTCATGGTACACGCACACAGAAGAGTGACGTTTTGCTGCGTCACGGGAACAATGAGTGCTTTCCTCCTTCTTCCTATGACTCAGCTCTTCTGAAGAACCAAGTCTTGCTTTAGAAGCATGAGACTGGGGACTCTTGTACAGCAGCAAGAGTAGACTCAAACCAGAAGTGTCAGAATATTCGGTCCTCTTGGCCACAGATATTGGTTTAAGGATGGCCAAGGGGCCCAGTCAGAGCCAATGAGATTCAATTCTTCACTGAAACTGTGGGGTAATATAATCATGATTGTTTTGGGGTTTCTGGATCTATTGGGGTTTCCAAGGCCACATGAAAAGACTGCTGAAGAATGATGGAGGGAAGAAAAAGGCAACCCAGGGATGGGCAGGGATGCTGCCATCTCTTGAGTGCCTGGATTTAGCCATGCCCGAAGCTAGATCTGTATTCAAACTTTCAAAGACACAAGCTAGTGAATTCTTTTGGAACCATTTGGTTTGATTTCTGCCACTTGTAAACTAGAATGCTGACTGACACAGAGACCAGCCTAGAAAGATCTGTGATGCACTGATAGATGTTTGAGAACTTCGGCTGCAAAACTTTCTGGAGAACACCTTCACTGATAAAAACAAACTGCTGCTGTCTTAGTATTTGTCATTGCTGAGACAAAATACCCAACACCCAAAATTAAAGGAGGAAAGGTTAATTTAGCTCATGGTTTGTGGAGGTTTTAGTCCACAAGCAGCTGGCTCCAAGGCAGGGTGCAGTGGCAGAGGGTCAGCACAGAGGAGAAACAGTTCATGGTGGGCAGAAGGCAGAAGGCAGCAAGTGAGCAAGCTACAAGCAGTGGCCCTCTTTCTGTCCCTGACATCTTACCCAGGCTGTCTACCGTTAGGGCAGGTAGCACTCCACCCTTAATTCTAGCATTGCATCTTTGATCCCAGCATCACACCCCCTAGATCTAGCCACCTCTGAAAAGCCCCACCTGTCTGCATGAGGCTTTGGGGGTACATCTAAACACACACCATAACACCTGCCTTTGAAATGGGGCTGGTTTAAGCTTCCATCTCCCTGTTGTTCTCCCTTCTGCAGGTCTTGGTTTGGATTCCCAGCGCTAAGTGATCCCCTGAGATCATGGTTTCCTATGGATATGGAAACTCCCCAGGCTGAACCCCAACTGATGCAACTTCCTTAGCATCTGCCATTTCCTGCATTTCCTGCAAGGTAAAGACAAAGCAATACAATATGCATCATTCTCAAGGTTGGGTAGAAGAAAGTAAATTAAAATTAAAATTTTTAATTAAAAAAATCCAAATGACTATGGCTTGATTCAGACTTTCTTTTTTTTTTGCATTCACACTTCTCCTTTCATTGTGAAGTCAAAACATTCACTCCAGTTTAACTCTAATTCCAAGTTGGCCGCAGTATCTACTAAAAAAGACAAGAACAAGTTATGTTCAAGGTTACCAGCAGTGCTTTGGATATTTTCTCAAAAATTGTTTTGGCTTTGGCAAGATTCGGAATCCAGAAACACATTTTTTATGCATTCTCTTAGTGTTTACATATTGCTTTAAAAATAGGGATTTTCCTTCTGCTTTAGTCATGGTCACGCTTTTCCTTATTTGTCTTTTAGTTTGTGGCCACACACACAAACAAAAATTGTTTAAAAGGAAAGAACAATTTATATCTGCCTTTCCACTGGTTCCAAAATAAACATTCCATCAAGAGACGTATCGCTATTAGTGTATGAGATCTATTTTTGTTCAGAGGCATATGAATGAATCTTGGCAGGACCTATGGCAATCTGTAAATCTTTGGGGAAAAAGATCTTCAGATAGTCATTTTCTAATGAGAGCTTTCCATAAGTCACAGGACCGGCTTCTTCCCTTCCCTTCCCTTCCCTTCCCTTCCCTTCCCTTCCCTTCCCTTCCCTTCCCTTCCCTTCCCTTCCCTTCCCTTCCCTTCCCTTCCCTTCCCTTCCCTGCCCTGCCCTGCCCTGCCCTGCCCTCCCCTCTTCCCTCTTTTCCTTTCTTTCCTTCCTTTCTCCTTCCCCCCTTTCTTCCTGTCTTCCAAATTGCACTTCCAAGGAGATGTGCTGTTTAATGAAGGCCACAGAGTCTTCTGAGAAGAATCACACCTGGACCAGTGAATACTGTGTCCTTGAGTATCTGCCATGTTGACATTTCTTGGTGGTTGAATTATTTCCAGTGTACAGCACAAGTGCGTGTAGCACGCTGGGCTGAGAAAGTGGGTTGTTTATGTGCACATGACAGTCTTGGAGGGTCTGTCAAGATGACAGCCTCCAAGGCCCTTCATCCTGTGGTGCAGCAGGTCAGCTGGGTTGCTCAGGTCCTTGCTGCCCTCAGTTCTATCTGGCAGCCTGGGGTCAGTCTTCAGCCTCACTGGCCCCAGGGCCTTTGCACTTGCTAGTCCTTCCTGGACTAGTTCTTCCTGACGTGCTGTTCCCACTGCTGGTCTTATGACTTGCTTCCCCATTCCCTTGTGAACTCTATTCCAGTGTCCCCTCCTCAGAGACTTATGGCCTTCCCAGTTAAGGGAGCCCTACATGCCTTCACCACATCCCTTTTCCTCCTTTGCTCTCTTCAAGCTTTTCCCTTGTCCCTTGCATCCCGGGGATATAAACCTCCCACCAGAAGGCCCTTCACCTGCTTTTCACATGGAGGCAGAGCCGGATCTCCCCTGCGCTGGCAGGGGAGGTACCCTGTGCTATTATGGGCTTTGGGGGGGTGGTGTGGGTGAGGGAGGAAGGGACATCTACCATTGACACACTGCCCAGGAAAATAGGGGTACAAGGCACAAATTCATCAGAAGACGAGTGGCTAAAGCAACCTTGCAGCAGAGGCAGAGCTGGGGTTGGGGTCAGCGGGATAGGATGCCCCACAAGGAGGTAAGGCCTTGTGAGGGGCTGAGTCTCAAGCTGAAGGTCACTCGCCGGAGGCTGCAGGCCAGACCAGGGTGGAGGCCAAACCGCCAGGACTGAACTCGGGATGGAAGCAGCAGCAGTGGCCTCTGCAGCTGGGAAGGCTCAGAGGGACCTTGGATGACGTGCTTTCCAGCCAGAACCTCCCTGTGGCCTCTGTGGTCCATCCCTGGCTGGACCGTAAGCCGTCGTCCCGAGCTAGGCAGCCGCAAGCAGCAGAATTTCTCTCCAAAGGCTCAGGAGGCCCAAAGTCTGGGGTCAAGGTGTGGGCAGGGCTGCTCCTGCCCTGGCTGGGGAAGCGGGTGGGTCTGCTCCAGGGTTTCCTCCCAGCTTCTGGTGGCCACGGGCCATCCTGGGTGTTGCTGGGCTTGCAGGGGCAGAGCCTCTGCCTCTGGTCACACGCTGGCCTCCCTGTGCGTCTTCAGCTGCCTTCGTCTTGGAAGTTAGTCCTTGTGTTCGGCACGCTCGCCTGGGGCAGGCTGTGCTAGGGGCTGCGGAGCAGGAGGCCGGTGTGCTCGGAAAGAGGCGGACGGGGGACCTGAGGTCAGGGGATGGGCGCGGATCTGTGTGTGACCTTGCAGGTCACCGAGAGGACACTGGTTTTCTCCGGCTAGAGATGTGCTCTGACTTGTCTGGATGGACCTTGGGCCATGTGTGCACACCCATGGGGACCGAGGGCAGAAACGGCTGGGCCTAGGAGCAGGCTGCTGCAGGACCCAGGAGAAGGGAAGGGGAAAGGCCAAGGGGGTACCATGGGGACGCTGAAATGCTTTGGGGTTGCGAGAGTCGCATGTGGTTGATGGAATTTGCAAGTGGATGGACTACAGGGAGCCCAAAGACAGCATGAACAAAGCAGAGAGGACCCCAGGATCCAGCCTGTGCAGCTGGAAGAACCAAGGTCTCATGACAGGGGTCCTTCACTTCAGCGGCAAGGATGTCCCCTGTGCCGTCACCCAGGGAAGTGAAGCAGCCTGGCTGCTCTCTTCTCTGAGAGATAAAGGTCAGTGTCGCAGCAGCTCTGCTCTGATGCTGTCCTCAAGCAGAGACCTTAATATTCAGGGAGAGATCTACACTGATGAAATTTTCATTAAAGAAACGTTATCCCTTTCACTCCCCTTGTTAGTCTGTGGCTTTGACGATCAGGCTAATTTGGATCTGATGACCCCATGATCTGAGGACTGGAACATTATTAAACATTTAGATGAGCACGGATATGTCAAGGCCCCTCTCCTCCCCCAGCCAGAACACAGGGGGCCCTGCTAATGATCGCAGCAAAGCCAGGGCCGATGTGCCAATTAGAGAATTATCTATAGATTGAGGGAGATTCGATCCTTCTGCCTGCAATGGAAATTAGCTGCTTGGCTCACAGGGCACATGCAATGCATCAAAGAAAATTCCAATCTGGGCCCTGTTTTACATGCAACAGCACCTATGTCTGAGCAAGTCCCTCCCCCTGAAGCCTCACACCTGCCACACCTGCACTATGACAGGACAAGGCCCAGTGGACACTTACTGATGTCTGTGGGAGGAGCTAGCTTAAAAGGGACTCTGTGAACTGGTTATTTGTTTTATGATCATTTTTATAGCATTTGTGACCTCAGGTTATCCATGTTGCATGTGTTATCGTGTCTAATTCCCCCAAAGATCCTGAGTTAGATATTCTTATTATTTTTACCTTACAGATGAGGAAACTACCAATAGGTGTTAGATTGTCAGGTCTTTGAACTAGGCTACTATCTAGCTATAAGACCCTGCCCAGACAGAAAAGAAAAACCCTATGCCGACTGACTCTCTCATACAGGCAGGGTGTGATAAACAACAGGAAACCTTCTGGCTCCCAGACACAAGAAAGAAAATTAGGCCAAACTTAAAGAAACCACAAAAGACCTCCTGTACCCCAACCCCCAAAGCTCAAAATTTTCCAAACCCCCTTCAGCAAGAACCCCTTCCCCTACTGAAACTCCCCTATGAGACATGCTCTCGCCCCTTGTTCAGGGCCAGTGGTCTTTTCATCCTTGGCCTGACTGCACCCAGTATGTAATAAAAGTCCTCTTATGCTGCTTAAACTTTGCCTGTCTCAGTGGTCTCAACTGGGCCCCAGTTTACCCTAACATAGATAACTTGCCAAGCATCCCCTGCTTGTCAGGAGCAAAGACAAAATTTGAACCCAGCTGGTTTAGCTCCAGAGAACTGGGTGTGAATCTTTGCACTAAACTGATTATTATTATTATTATTAGTGTTTTTAAAAATCACCAGAATTTTGAACTGTTTTTCCATGTCACGTATAATTAACTTTCTGGAATGATTGTTCTGTCAGTGCTCAGTACACATCTCACCTTACCACAGGCATCTCCTACCCATAACCCACAGAGTGGGATGGTCTTCCTCCTGTCTACCTCCATCCCCAGCCCAGGGTTTCCCCATCACTGTAGCTGAATGTCACCTGTCTTTAATCATTGGATTCATGCTTTTAAAGGATGAATTCATCCTTTTCAAGAAAGCTGGGATTTCTTGACTTACCTGCCTGGTCCTGGTAGGTATTTGGATTTATAATCTTCAAACTGGGTGTATTCCTAGTCTTCGCCTGTCATATTGCAATTTTTGGTTCCATGAGAAGCTAGGAACTGAAATAATTTACCATTTATTTAGGTAGGAGATCTACCAAGCTCAGATTTCAGAGGGGCACCTAGCAAACATAAGAGGGGAGAGAGAGAGGGAGGAAGGGAGCAATTGAAGACCTCCAAAGCGAATCCTGGCTGCCAGGAGAGGGGTGCTCTGCTCACTTCCTGAGAAAAAGCAGATTGCCCTGAGGGGAGTCCAGCACTTTCCACCTCTTTCCTCCTTGAGCCACTGGCCAATGTGTGAGTGCAGAGTTGTTGAGGAAGCAGAAAGTAGCAGTTCTCCACAAGTCTGGGGAGACCAGTGCTGACATTCAAGGCTAACAAGAAAGCCAGGGTGAAAGGGACAGAGACAGCACAACCTGTGGAATCTTCAGCAGTGAATCTGACTCATGGCAACACTTACCCTTCAGAGATCTTTGTTGATGGCGAAGATGCACAGAATGAGATGCTTGGAAGCTGAGCTGCAAAAGAAAGCTGTTAGGGATAGTTTGCACTGGTATCACCATGCCCGAATTCAAGGCTCAACAAATAGGAGTACTGGAAGCACATGCAAGGCTTTTGTTTGAGATCTTCGAAGAGCTTGTTGCCCTAGGAGGAAGGGCAAATGGAAGTAAACTCAGCTTTATAGAAGGACAGAAAATCAACCTTGAAGTATTTTAATAGACTCAAGTAATCTGCCCCTGCAGTAGTGGCTTCCAGAAGATTTTACTCTTTAAGAAAAGACGATATAATGAAAAGACACTAAATTTTTTGAACAGAACATCCAGCACTCATAAGAAGGTTAGTAGACATACGGTGGAAATGACCAGATGCTAAGTGGTGAAAAAACAGGCAACAAGAAAAGACCCACAGATGGTTAGTTACAGGAATGACCAGTGACAGACTTTCAATAACTTACCAGTATAATAAAAAGCAAAATGAAAATGTGGAGCCTGTTACCAGAGAAATGGAATTTATACAATGAGTCAGATAGTCTCATACTGAAAAATAAAACTAAACTGAAAATATAACAGAGTGTTGTATCAACCATGTAGATATAGCAGAAGACATTTTTTTAAGTATCCAGGTTGAAATGTAGAATAAAAACTTTGATAAACAGAAAAGAACATTAGAAAATATGGACATTCTGAAAAGATCTAGAATATGTGCAATTGAAATTCTAAAGAAAGGAAAGAGAATATATTGCAGAACCACTATGTAAGGGGTGATAGCTGATGTTCCAAAACTAGTTAAATACATCAAGTCATGATTAGAGAGCTCCTCACATGAGAAAAATAAGAAAATGTACATTTCTTCACATTGTAGTCTGATACCCACCAACTAAAGACAGAGAAAATCTTAAGCCCAGACACTCAACCAAAAAAAAAAAAAAACCTCCCAAAACAAATCCGAAAAACCACACATTTTCTTCAAGCAAGAAACAATCAACAATAACTTGTCAACAGAAATGGCAGAATCAGAAGCCATCAGAATGACACTGACTGATGTGTTGAAAGAAAACAATAGCCAATCTGCAATTTTATACCTGCCACAAATACATTTTGAAAATGAAGATGAAATAAAGGTATTTTTAGAGAAGCAAAATTGAGAAAATTTACTGCCAGCAGGTCTGTGCTAAAATAAACACCAACAGTAGTTCTTCAGGCAGAGGGGAAATGATTCTAAAGGAAAGAAAGAAATGATGGAAGGAAAATATATGGGTAAATACAGTGAGTTCACAAAACAGCAAGAATTAGGTCCTGGGGGCTTATAGCACAGGTAGGACTAAATTAAGTGGCGATGATGCACATATTCTCAGGTTGCCCAGGAAGTGGTGACATCCTAATCTAGGGAAGACCCCAGTGAGTGTAAGACATGTTATAATCCCGAGCATATGCACTTACATGAAGAGACGCAAATGAACACATTCACTAAATTTACACCATAGAATAATGAAAACACTCAATAGTATAAAATAAGACAGGAAAAGAGAAAGAGATACCAGTAGAAAGCAAATGGTAAGAAAGTAGATTTCAATTCTGTTTGAATAATCACATTAAATATAAACAGAAGGGCAAATCTTATTTTTCCCGTGTAGAGACAAATAAGGCTATTTCTTATCTACAACAAAGCATTTGCAAGGTGGACGTGCGTATGAGTCACCTGCAGAGCAGTGGCAGTGTTTGATTTCTGGGGTCCAGTTCTGGTAATTTAGGAGTGGGTCTTGAGAATCCCAACATCTAGTAGGCTTAGAGTGCTTCTGGAGAAACAGTAATTTCTTATACAGAATGGGAAGGACAGGCCAAAGGAAAAACTGTGTTAGTGTAGTCGTTGGGAGATCAGAGTTTAGTGTGGGACAGATGCAAGTGTAAGATTAATGCAATGCAAGAAACTGTAAAATAACTGTGTGCACAGAGGGACCTTTGCCCTCTTGCAAACAGCATGGGTGGAGGCCTCAGAGGTCTTTCAGAATTCTACTTCTGTGGATTTTGGCAACCCAGGAGCAGACCAGCTGGGCTCAGGGATCCCAAGCAGGGCAGGGATCCATGCACACACTTGTGTGTTTATTTGTTTCTGCAGCTCAGGCAAGGAGAGTTAAAAACAGGGCTGGAGCCCAGCAGGAGAAGGGGCCTGTGACTGTCTGTGGATCAGTGAGGCTCCAGCTCATCCAGGAGCCTGGGCCAAGGCTGCTGGACACAGAACACAGAAGGTGGGGGGCTGCCCAGGGGCAGCTGTGTCTTCAGAGGCTGACAAAGGGCCGGTGTCCTGGATCCAGATCTGCCTGAAGCCTCCTTGCGCGGGGCAGTAGAAGGGAAAGCAGGGATTGTTCCAAGGCAAGAGGGGGTTGTGCCAGTCTAAGGGGCTTGAAAGCCCCTGTGACAGCCCGGGGGAGCTGGCTCTGTCTCTGGATCTCAGAGCTGCTCCATGGGGCCTGGGAGGACGGGGAGTGCAGACCTGTCCTGCCTCAGCTGTGCAGGTGACATCCTGGGGGCTGGGGTTTCTCCTGGGAGCCTGAGGGGTTTGGAGGAGCATTGAAGGATCTCTCAGCACAGTGGCCCAAGGTCCCAGGTCCCATCAAGGGAAGTGTAGGTGGTGAGGAATCTGGCCACGCTGACTTTGCTTAACTACGGGGGTGGAGGGGGGGGAGGCGATAGGTTACAAGTGACTTTCTCCTTTTGCCATTTTTGGAATTTTACAACTAATTTTTACGACACAGCTAAGAGATGGATGCACTTTCAGGGCCTCCTTAGAGTTCGGAAAAGACAATTGGGAAGGCCATGATGTTTCATCAGATCCAGACGGAAGAAGCTGACATCAAATTGAGGAGCCGGATGGAGAACGCAACCCTGGAAGGGAGGCGGGGCAGGACCCCAAGTCCGCGGGAAATGTGCTTCTAGCCCAGAGTGTAGATCACACTCAGTTACAGGGAAGGAGCAGAGCAAAGCCACCTCAGACCTGCAGGGTCCCGGAGATGTCGCCTAAGCCCCTTCTCAGGATGTCATGGGAGGAGGCGGTGCCCCTAATGAGAGGTGGGAACCCAGACACAGGATGTGGGGAAGGAAGTCCCCAGGATGGATCTGGAACACGTGGGAAATGTCCAGATTGTGTCTCTGAAGCAGAACTTCCCTGGGGTGCTGCCAAGAACGACATAAAACCTGAAGATGCGCTGGCAGTGAGCGGTGGGGTTAGGCAGGGCAGAGGATTTGGGGATGGCTAGCGATGGCTACGTGGTAAATGAAGGAAGCGGGAGAAGATCAAGGTAATTACTCATTTTAGAGAAAACAAAACCAAAACAACAAAGTATTTGAAAAAGGCAAATTTTATATCACACACTTAACTGTAGATGTTTTCTACCCATACTAGTATAAATGTGGCATACTAGTATAAATGTAATTGTACCATACTAGTATAAATGTGGCATAATTCTCCTCCAGCCCCAACTTTAGGAGGTATAATTGACAAATAAACATTGCATGGATGTTAGGTGTGTAATGTAATACACACAGTGAGAAGTGATTTCCACAGTCAAGTTCATGAACAAACCCCTCCGCTGGACATACTTAGCATTTTTCTTTGGTGATAAGAATACTTTAGATCTACCCTCTTAGCCAATTTCAAGTATACAATCCTTCACTACAAGTACACAATACTTAACCATTAACTGTCGTCTCCATGTTGCACATTAGGTCTCCAGCGTTTATTCATTCATCACGGAAAGTTCTTGGCCTTTGGATCATTTCTCTGTTGTTATGCACCCGCTACACTTCTTGTGTACAAGAAGTCTTGACGCGATTCTCCCAGGGCCAGCGAGGAGGGGAATGTATGGGAGAAAGGTGCTAGTGTGAGAACTAAATTGCCATAATTTTGTTTCATAGCAGGAAGGCAGTGGGTAATGAACTAGAAAAATGAACAAGCAGCAACATGATCATATTACCTAGAAATATAGTTTGAAACTCATGGAAAACACTAAAACTGCTGAAAATGTTAGTTGTTGGAGAGCAGAAATCAGTGATAATGGGGGTTGGGGTGGGGGACTGTAATTTTTTATGAACAGCCCTATAAGCCTGCAATCCTACATGATTTGTAATAAAGATTATAAAAGAATGCATATGTGTGTTTGATTTTATCTATAAATGAGAACATGCCATGCCATTTTTCTAATTGCTTTCCTCACTCAGGGATATGTTTTTGAGATTCTGGTGGATACACACAGCTTCAGACTTTTATTTACTACACAGTATTCCTCTGTAATATCACTGCAACAATTGTCTGTCATTGGCATGGTAATAGATGTTTAGGTTGTTCCCAGGCTTTCTCTCTTATTGACAAAGCTACCCCGAGCATCTTTGTACCTGGCCTGTCTGTGCCCATGTGAATGTTTGCAAGTTATGTTCCTAAGACTGCCACTCTCTCTCAGAGAGATCTGCAGCTTAATTTTAATGGATATTGTCAAGTCACCAAGCCCTTTGCAAAACAACCTGATAACAAAACATGTTTTTAAAAAAATCTATTTGACTCAGGCCAGATTTTCTTCTTGTTGTTTTTTCCCCTGTGTTATATTTTGCTAAGAATTTTAGGGTTGATTGCCTCCACCATATGTCTGCTCAGTGCCTCTCTGTATCTTTGCTTATTTCTTCCACAAACACTGACTGATGAACTATTTTTCAGGGCATGGCTGTGACTTGTAGCTCATGACACCATGAGCTACATGGTGGCAGAGGGCAGAGCCCATCTCAGAACCAGAGCCAGAAAGAGACATATGTAGAGATGGTTCAAGGGCAGGACAGGGAAGACCATGGCCCGGGAGCTGACTGCCATGGGCACCCAGATCAGAGTGACTGTCTGGCCTTTGGCTTGGACGTGGTGATTCCATCCGGAAGTCTCTGAACCAGAGTCATCCTTGTATCTCTCTTGTCACTCCCACTCCAATCTGGCAACAGATCCTGTGGTTCTACCTTTGAAACACACAAAGGATCGGTGCACTCGTCATGTCCCGCCATCACCTGTGTAGTCCTAGCTGCTGTTGTCTCCCATCCAGTTCCCACAGGCAGCTCCTCACTGGTCTCCTTGTTACTCCCTGGCTGCTGACAGACGGTCTTCTCCCCACAGGGGCCCAGAGGATCCAGCAACAGATGAATCACCACTCTTCATAGTAAGAGCCAATGCCATTGCAAGGACCCCTTCCCCATAGGGTCTCACGTTCCCTGGTGCTTCTCACCTGTCCTGGAGCCAAAGACAGACTTTGCTGACCAGATCTCAGAGTATCTTGCTCCACAGTCTGGAGAGCTGAGGCTCAGGACATGGCCTTCTCTTCCAACAGAGACCGAGAGCATGAGGAAGCGCCGCCGTTTCCCTCACTGGGAACACACTTCCTCTAGAACAGTGACTATACAGTGGCTCTGGCTGGCTCCTTTGGTGTTCCCTACAGAATTATCAGACTTCTTAATGTGCAGTTTTATGCACATGGAGTAGGCTACCCCAACTGCTTGCTTCCCACTGATAAGGAAACTCAAAATGATGGAAACTTGCTTGTTTTGGTCATCCTACAGGTGAAACAAGGGCAGGACTATCCTATAAGGACTGAGGTCAACAGGACGGAGCCAACAGGAGGTCAAGGATTTCAGTAGAGGTGCTCCTCTCTCAGCCTGCAGTCTGAGAGGCTTTTCCTGAGGGCAGCAGACACCAGGTCCCACCTGTGGAGGAGGGCTGGCTTCCTGGGGACCAGCAGGACCTCCAGACAGGCTGACCAGAAGGAGTACTCATGGCTGGTTCTCAGGTTTCAGCTGTGGAGACCAAAGGACAGAGACAGAAAGCCACGCAGTAGAACTTTCCAGCTTGCCTGTGGCATCCCCATGTCTCTGATCAGTTTATTGTCTTTTAGTCTTCTTTATTAGGGATTTTTTTGGTATTAAATAGAACCTACTTAAAGCACCATAGTTATTTTAGATATTTCTCAGGTTTTAATTTTATTTTTAATTTTACAAGCAATATATACCTATACTCTTATTAAAACTGGAGCAATTTGGAAGTGTATAGACTCAATACCATCCCTTTAATCATTTATAAACTTTATCATTATCCCAATATTCATTATTCTACACTATTTTCTATACATGCAGCTCTGTAACAGTGAGTGTGAAAATATACATATGCGTGCATATACATGTTATTCTTTCCCAACTTTTTGTAAACATGTAGATGCCTTGGATATAATTCTCTGTAGGTATATACTGGTCAGCCTCATTCTTTAAATGAGTGTGTAGTAGGACACAGTATGGATGGGCCACATTTGATTTAACTGTTGTGCTATAGATATCTATTCTGCATTTATTTGTAGTCATTCATTCACTTTTAAATCTTCTAAGTATTATCTTTTGTTTTTTGGTTTGTTTTTTTTTTTTCTTCTGGTACCAGGAATTGAACTCATGACCTTGAGCTTGCCAGGCAGGTGCTTTGCCACTGAGCTAAATCCCCAGCCCCCTAAGTATTATCTTAAAGAATACCTTTAACATTTAAATGGAATCTTTTGTTATGAAGAAGTTTTAAACTATAGGGGTGGTCAATTGCAAGAGAAACACATCATTACCTGCTTTAAGTCAAAGTAAAATCTATTATTGATGGAACTGAAAAGCTCAGAGGTTAGACTTGAGGCGCTGGTGAATTCAGGAGGTGAAATGGTGTCGTCAGGATCATTTATTTTGGCTCTGTTCTCCTCATGACAGTGGCACTCTTGGGCTTTGTGGGGTGGTAAGATGAATTCTAGTAGCTCTGGACCATTCATATTTTAAGTGCACGTATGATGTGACTAAAAAAAGTCAATGTAAAAAGTGGCTTAGATACTCATTCCCTCACTCTATCAGACATACAGAACAAGAAGCCTAAGTGTTGCCAGCTCCAAACATGGTCCAGCACCTCTTAATGTAAGGTTCCAGGTGGCTTTCCACCTGGAAATTCCCTTAGTTTGGTGGGTATAGTCCCAAATGCCTGCCACACCGCCAAGCATGTTGAGGGCAAGAGACAGCATCCAGTGATGGTAGGAAAGGAGCCTTCCTGTCAGTACACCTCTCACTTTTACCAGGTGGGTGGCTCTTTCCCAGGATTCCTGGTCATGGTGTATGTCTGGTATATGATCCCCCCAAAGCCTCATGCGGTCAGAGGCAGGGGCTGTGGAGGTGACTGGGGAATTTGGGGTGGTGTAGCTTGCTTGATGTTAGGAGGGGGCCTGGTCAGAAGAGGTGGGTCACTGGGGGTGTGACTGGAAGGGTCTAATCTTCAGGTTCCTCCCTTCACTCTTTGCTTTCTGTCCACCAGCACGTGAACAGCTCTGCTCAGCCAAGGCCCTTCTACCATGCTGCTGACCAAGGACGGGCTGAAACTTCTAAATCATGAGCCCAGGGAAACTTCTCAGATTGTGGGTGTCAGGTATTTTGTCCCAGGAACAAGGAAAGTGGCTAAAACCCCCTTCCCCATTAACCTTCCAGGGTCTGCCAGCTGGGCTGGGTCATGTGCCTTGTGCTCACTGCAAAAGAGGGAACTGGATTCTCAGCTTCTGGACTGGACACAGGGAGCCACTGGGCAGATGTCAAGCACCATCTACCCTAGCCACTCCTGCTCCTGAGATAATGTTCAGCCTGCTGGGACCAACTCCTGTCACCTGCTGTTCCTGACCCACTTCAGAGACTAGGGATTTACCTGCTAATTGGCCAAACCAGGTCACTCACTTCACTCACTCTGCGTTAGATGCAGGCATGGAGCTCACCCTGATGCCATGAGTGGTCGGGGTGAGTGATTGCTCATCTCTTAGTGTACGGTTACCAGAAGCTGCAGAAGCAGGCGCCAGAAAGCCACATGCAGCGAGTTGTACTGCGGAAGCCCCATGAACAGGTAATAGTCATTACTGATGTCAGGTTGGTTTCTGAACGTGGATTTCTGACAAATGCTGGACTTTGGCTAAATTTTCCTCCAGTGTCTTATCCTCGCAGCCGTGAGTGGTGAGAAGCATCGGTAATGAGTTCTCTTTTTCCTGGGCTGCTGCATTCTCCCCGCTCCACCTCTGCCAGCCACACTTTGGAGATGATTATCTTTTAAGTGAGAAGTGAGGGAGCCTTAGCCTAGACCGGCATCACCATTGGCCAAGTGTAAGCCCGGTAAAGCCGCAGATACCTTCAAAGGCCTCATTTCCAGCCCGGGCCTCTGTAGAAGTGGGTGTCCTTGTGAAGGTTAATGGCATCTCCCATTTTCTATGAGATGTTCTGTTCCCGTCTTCACGGGCAGCTGTCCAACCTCACTTCCCTCTCCCCACGAAGCCATTAGCAGCTTATGAGGAATCAGCTGCACAGAGGCTTGAGATCAGTGTGTTCCAGCATGCGCTCAGCTACAGAAGCAATCCCAACACTCACAGCTTCAAAATGACTTGGCAGTCTGTCTATAAATTGTCCCGTGGCCTGAACGAGGCTGAGACATGCCTGCATACGTTAGTGATCCATTGATTGTTTTTGGAGCAAGGTAACTTTGTGCACTGAAATGAGAGAACAGCAGAGTCCTGATCAATCAAACCAGCCATTAAGAATCCTGCGTAGTCCGCAGGCCCGCTCCATCGCGGGGGTCCTGGGGAGAGAAATAAAAGAGGAACAGGCTTTAAGCATAAACTTGCAGAATGTCACACAGGCCTGGACGGGGTTGGCAATGTTGATGACTGTTCCCTGCTCCTGGAGTTGGTGGCTTTCCCTGAGTCCCTCCTGGGCTAAGTACAGGGGAGCAAAATTCAAAGTGACATTGGGATCTGAGACCAGGGGACACCTGCAAGGTGACTGTCAGTCCATTTCCTGCAGGTTGGCATATGACAGAGTGTCCATATTCATAGCCATGTTCAGGAAGCAGGCAAATAAACACCAAGGGGAGGGAAAGTGGCAGAAGATGCTGAATTTCTTCTCAGCAAGAGGTCTCTGTGGGTTCTTTCACTCCAAGAAATGCAAAACTTACCACCCCCAAGCCGCCACAAACTATGATTGTGACTAATTCAACAAAAACATAGGGCAACAAAGGGTAGCAATTATCCGGAACTTTATATTAAATGGGGACTGATGGATTATTAAGTGTGATTCTGTATTTAAACTCGGACATTTTGAATGAATTTTTCTTTAACAGAAAGGTCATTTTGACTCTTCAAAAAAGGAAATCACACAGGTCGGTGTGGTGACACATGTTTGTAATCCTGGCACTCTGGAAGGTCAAGGCAGGAGGATCACAAATTTGAGCCCAGCCTGGGTAATTTAGTGACTTAGCAAGACCCTGTGTCAAAAAAAAAAAAAAAAAAATTAAAAAGGGCTGGGGATGTAGCTCAGGGCAAAGGCCCTGGGATCAATCCCCAGTACTGCAAAAACCAAACCAAACCAAACCAAACCAAACCAAACCAAATCAGAACAAAACCTCAACCAACCAACCACCTAACACACAAAAAATGCACACATTTGTAAGACATATCTTTTGTTTAAAAATCTAACTTCAGGAAATACCCACCTAAATCAAAATGGAAAAGGATGTGCACTGCAATGTAGTTAGTTATGGCAAGAACATTTTCTAATTTTTGTAAAACAATCACAAACTGAGTGTATTAAAACAACATCCATTTAATCGCTGACAGCTCTGGAGTCTACAATGGGTGGGCAGGGCCACACAGAGGGAACATTTGTTTCCTGGCCTTTTCCAGCTTCCAGGAGCTGCCTGTACCCTCTGGCTCATGTCCTCTTCCTCCACCTCCATCCTCCTCAAAGCCAGATGGGTGGTATTCTGGTGTCCCCTCTTTTTTTCTCTCTCTTCTGTTACTGTCCTCTTCTCTTCGATAGGGACACTTGAGATGACATTGGTCCCATCTGAATAAACCAGGGTAAACCTCCTGTCTCAAAATCCTTAATTTAACCACATTGACACATTCCTGTTTGTCTTACAAGGCCATGTATTCATGGGTTCTGGTGATTAGGAGGTACACACGTTTTGGGGGGGCATATTATTTAGCCCATTGCAGAAAAATTTGCTTCAATCAGAACATGCTGGATCACCTGCAGGAAAATGGGGGGTATATAGCAAACATGCTTGCTTTCTGGCTCCCTGTCCTCTCAGATCCACTGGGCTCTGCTCCCTCTGTCCCTGCCGGGGACACTGACTGAGGGCCACTCCTTCTCCTGCTCCCATGAAGGCCCAGACAGGACAAAGGATGCCTGGCAAATCAGGCTCTTAACTTCTGCCGGGAACTGACTCTTGGAAAGCAGGGGAGTGACTCTCCCTGCCTCCAGTCCAGGGTGTGGCCTCCATGAGCCACTTCCATGGAGCAGGTGGGCATGCACCGGGAGGAGCCCTGCCCTGGAAAGCGCCATGGCGCGGAAACCCACATCCTCCATCACCTGTGAGTTAGGGACCCTGTCGGCCCCCAGGACAGAAATGCTTCTTGTGACAGCTGTTCCACTGTGTAGACCAGGGAGGCCCGGGAGCAGCCAGTCAGGGTGCACAGCTGGAGAGGGGGCAGCTGGACGGCAACCCAGCATGGCCCTAGGTTTAACCCAACTCTCTAAAGAGTACCAGGCCTAGCGTGTCGGATGCCCTCTGCTCTATTTTGCATTGTCTGCATCATAAACCGTTGGATGCCCATGTTAATTTTCTTTATTGCTGTTAGCTTTGCCTTCCAATTATGCAAATATCCCGACAGAGCAGCTCCTCATCACTCAGGCCGGGTCCCTGGCTGACATTTGGTGCTGCGCATCATGGCGATGACTGACAGGGCAGTGACTTCTCGCCGGCCTCCTTTCTCCAAGGTGCACAGGGCTCCAGGACCAGACAGGCATCTGCGGGCCCAGGAGCTGCAGTGGCTGCTGAGCAGGCAAAGGAACCCTAAATAAAATGACACACACCCAGGCTGGAGCTCTGTGTTTGATTAGTTTCTTCGAAAAGCGTAAGGATTGGGAGATGCCAAGAAAAGGTTTTACGGACCTCTGAGGTTTTTGTCTTTGCTTCTGTGCACAGTTTCAAGTTCATGTGCACCGTTTCACTTGGCATTCAGGATGCCAACAGATGCTGTTTTGCCTGATTTTCCAACTCATACCTGAAAGTGTGAAGCAAAGGGGAAAATAATAAAGGTCCTGAGGCGGTCAAGTTCATATTCTGGCCTGGGACAATCAATAAAAGGACAGAATGTATCTAGTATGTCCCTGGAGAGGACTGGAGCTAAAATGAAAGTAAATCCAGAACTGGTTGGATCAAGATGTAAGCAAGTGTCCTTAGAGGATACTAGCATGGGACAGAGACCTGAAGGATGTGAAAGCAGGGACCAGGCTGATATGTAGGGAAAATGCTCCAGATAGAGGAGACAACAGGTGCAAAGGTCCTGAGGCAAGGCCATGGCTGGCAGCAAGAGATCAGTATGACCACAGCAGTGAAGGAGGGGGACAAGCATACAGAGAGGTCCAGAGAGGATGGGAAGCCAGACCACTCAGGGCCTTGTGCCACTGTGAGGGTCTTTGTTTTATCTGAGCAGGTAGGAAGGCCATGGAGGGTTTCCAGTAGGGGAACGCATTAAACTTTCTATTAGAGTGTGCATTTGTCCCTTTCCTGCTGCTGGGACAAAACACCTGATACTTCAGTGTAGAGGTCTTGGGTAGCCCCACCCTTATGATCTTGCTGATTTCATGGCACATGGTCTCTCTCTTGGGCTGGCTTTGTTCAGATTTCCTCGGCAAATGTTCCATGTTCCAGGCATCTCCAAATTCCCGGGGTCTCCACTGTACCTTCAGCTTCACTCCCATAGGTGAACACATTGTCCTCTAGGGGCTCACAGCAGAGACTTTAACCCTGTCACACATTGCTTGACCTCCTAGGTCTTCCTTTGAAATCTGGATAGAAGCCTCAATGACCCCACAACTCTTACATGCTATATGCCTGCAAAATCAGCATCATGTAGAGGATGCCTAGGTCTGCTGCCAGCTTGAGCAATAGCTTAGTCTCCTTGGACCATGGCAGCAGCAGCCTCTGAGTGTCTGGATGAGTGAACATGATGAAAGACTGCCTAAGGAGCCCCTGAGTAAGCATTAGTGCCCTAGGGTCCTCTACTCAAAACAGACTCTTTCAAAGGAGTTTGCACTTTTACACCTTGGAGCCTGTGATGGCTGGGGTCTTGCTAAATTGTGAGATGATCTTAAGTCCTCTTTCTTATTGTCTCAGTGCAAAGCACTGGACTTCTTTTTAACAGTGCTGATCTTTTCAGCAACCATGACTTTTTTGGCTTCAACTTCATGTGTGCTTCTTTTCTGACCAAACTGTAAGTTTTTTAAAAAATTAATTTTATTGGTACACTTTTGATGTAATGGTCACATTCATCATAGGGAGTTTTACATAATATATCTTAATTCTTTTTTGGGGGGGTAAATTTATCAGATCTTTCTGCTGTGCTTTTTGCTTCCTATTCTCACTATAAATCTCTCTAAAAGTTGACAGTAGTACCCATGCCACTGTCAGATGTTGTGCTGTCTTGAAATTTTATCTGACAGATTAATCAGTCTGTCACCTTTAAACTCAGATTTACACAAAGTGTCAGGTTATGAAAAAAATGTGAAGTTCTTTGTCAGAATATAACATGAATAGCCTCTAGTGTAATTGCTGATAGGTCTTTGTTTCTATCTAAAACCTCATGAGCACAGTCTTTACTGTTTGTCTTCCTATCAGCACTCTGATCTTTGGAGCTCACACCAGAATCCCTTGTCCAGCTTTAACTTCAGCCTTCTGGGACTTCTCTAATCTGCATCTCCACACTTTCCCAGACTCCTCCTGCAGACGAGTTTGAAAGGGTTCTGAAGCAGGGATAGTCACCGCAGCAACCTTGCTCTTGATGGGACTGCATTAGTTGCCTTTGTATTGCTGGGACAAGTGACCAGAGATCCTTGTACAACTTAAAGGAGAAGAGATCTATTTTGACTACCAGTTTCAGATGATTCAGGCTATGATTAGCGGTTCCAAAGAGGAAACCTCGTGGTGAAAGGATACAGTGGTAGAGAACAGGGTCAATCATGGCATCAAGGAAGCAGAGAGCAGAGAAGAGCCCAAGAGGAAGGGACCAGTTTCCAGACACAGTCCTCAAGATCATGCCGCCATGTCCCACCCAGGCACAGAGAAATGTGCCTTACTAATCCCTTGGGCAGCCCTCAAGCCAGTCAAGTTGACAGCGAACTTGATTGGTTAATCCATGTTGGTTAATCCAACATGCCCTGTAATGAGTGATCACAAACCCCACGGCTTCAATATCCACATGTATCACACTAGAGTGTATGGCCAGCATATCTTAGCTGGGTCCTCTCTCAGGATCCCACAGAGCTGACATCAGGATGTTGGCTGCCATGTCCTTATCCCGTGGGTACATTAGGGAAAGGTACACTGCCACATCCACTCAGGTTGTTGGCAGAATTCTTTCCCTTATGACTGAAGGCTGAGCTCCCACAGTCTTGCTAGCTGTCAACTAGTCACCACTCCCAGCTTCTTCCTGTCACTCTCAGGTCCTTGCCATGTGGCCTTCTTCAGAGTTCATGCAGAAGAGCTCATCCCTTTAAGGGCTCACCTGATTAAGTCAGGCCCACCCAGTGCGCTCCCCTTTGACGAACTCAAAGTTAGCTGATTAGCAACCTAAGGGATAGAGTGACAGCCATTGGCACTGTTTTATTGGCACTTCTTGCCCATACTCTAGGACGAGGAATATATTTCAGGGAGCAGAAAACTTGGGCATGTTAGACTATTGCCTACAACAGAGTCAGCAATCTTATTTATAGTTAAAAGGATCATTTTGACTACTGTGTTAAGATTAGGCCTGGAGGAGGGGATGGGGACAAGTGCAGATCCTTGGAGACGGGTGGGGAAAGTGGCTGTCCTGGAGGTAGCAGCAGCGGAGGTGACGAGGGGTGGAGCCACATAGCAGTGCCTATGAAATGGGTCTGATGCTTTGTGAAATGAATTGAAAGGGGATAATAAAGCCCCGACACAGGTCCCCAGGGTGACTCTGTGCTTGCTGGTCTGAGCACCTAGAATTTTGAGCATCAGGCATTTAACCAACTTTATTCAGAAGAGTACAGATTTCCAAAGAATTAGTTTTATGGAGTTAACGGCAGATTCATTCTCTTGCTTTGTGGATTCTGTAGAAAATATAACAGAATGACAATATACTATTTATGCAGATGAAACTCTGTTTCATTAGGTTCCCAAAGTGTGATTTCCATCATTTAAGACAGTAACACAGACAAGAAAATGAGATCTGCAAATATATCAGCATTTCTTAAAGATATTGGTCCCCGGAAAAAAACAAAAAAACAAAAAAACAAAAAAACAAACAAACAAAAAAAACAACTTGTAGCACAAGAGAATCAGTGAGAATAATTTGTGGAAAAATTACAAATAGGCCAGGAATTGGCTCGCTTCACTGACTTTGACTTGAATTAGATGTGAGACAGATGAGTGGAATAAGGCCTGTTAGGCACGAGAAAGGATTGCAATGTCACATGGAGCAATAAAGGTGCAAAAATTGAGTGGAAACATATGTTCTTCAGAAATTCGCTGTTAGGTACGAAGCTTTCTCTTATCAACAGAATCGGTATGAAATCAGTATCATCCGGGAAGGGAAACAAGGCCCCTAACTGCTGGATGACAAGCTGTCGTACACTCCATCAAGCCTGCTCGTCTGTTCACGTGCGGCCTGTGCCCTGGGGAGGAGGAGAGGAGTTGTACCTCTGCTCTTCCTGGGGAGGGCTGGGATAGGCGCCAGCTGGACGTGCAGCCCACGGGGCGAGCAGCCATTCAGTGACGGCAGGGCCGTGGCAGCAGGGAGTGTGTTTTTCCATATACAAAAGAAAAAACTAATAAAACAGACATGAGCACCGGTGAACATGAGCACTGAGGGCTGGCTGCGCACCGCGGGGTGTTTCCTGCGGGGGAGGTGGGCCAGACCGGCCAGGCTGCCTGGGCCACCTGACGTGTTTCTCATCTTCTGGAAAATTATGCTTTTGTTTTCACTCCAGAGTGGAAGGTGTTAGAAGGCACCCTGGTGGCCCGTTCCACATTGAGAGCCGGTCTCGTCAAGAGCAGACACGTTCCGAGGCAGGAGGATCATGAGTCTGAGCCCAGCCTGGGTAACTTGGTGACTCAGCGAGACTCTGTCTCAAAACAAAAAAATTTAAAAAGCTCCGTGCAAAGGCTCTGGGTTCGATTCCTAGTACATAAATAAATAAATAAAAACAGACATACAGACAGACAGAAGCACCCTCTCCCTCCACAGCCTTTGGGGGAACCACGGAGGGGAAGGCAGACCCTCTCTGTCTCCTTGACCAAAGATGAGGCGTTTCCATCCCTAAGGCTCTAGGGTAGAAATTCCAAAGGGAGAGACAGGAAGCAGCTGTCACAGTGAGTGGCAGCCAGTCTGCTAGGGGCGCTTCAGGCTTGGCGGGTATACGTGTGGCTACAGTCAATTCTGGGTAGGGAGGAGTCCAGTCCACTGTCCTACCTGACAGGTTCCATTAATAAAGAAACTCAGAAAACACGACTGTTCGAAGGGGCACAGAGCAGGTGGCTGTGCCTGTGGGTCCCTCAGGGTCTTGTGCTGCCTTAGTGGGTTTAGGTGTTTGTGCATCTTACTTCCTAAGATTCTGTCTCTGGAGGATGTCCTGAGCCTGCTCATCCCTGAGCCTCCATCCTGGTGCCAGGAGACCCTCAGGGTGCTTTGGAGGGCAAGCACATGCCCAGCCTGAGAGGGGTGGTCCCCAAGCATGCGTGTTTGAGCCCCGACTGTCGACAGCAGCCTCTTCACTTTCAACTTATCCGTTAGCTGCACCCTGCCTGCCTTACACAGACCAAGTGCTGTCAGGACAGTGAGGGACAGTGTGCCGAGGGAAGGGTGTTCTTGCCCCATGGGAGAATACATCGTGAGCTGGGGAGCACACAGCTGGTTTGTCCAGGACGGGCTTCGTTCTCTGTCGTTTTGTCCTCACTGTGAATAGTGCCCTTTTCACTCTTACACACATGCGGCTTGGACAGTTCATTATCTGGTCATCTTAGGCACAGGTCAGCCACAGCCCTGTTCAGGTATCAAATTCAGCAGTCGGGGACATCTTAGAGGTGGTATCACTCTTGAAGACCAGCTAGGAATACATTACCCCAGAATCCATTTTATTGACATGGTCAGTCGATGGGTTAGGGTGGCCCTGGTTTCTAGCAGGTTTCACAAAAGTGTGAGGTTAGCTCTGATTGGGCAGCTCAGATCACGTGTCCACCAGGTAATGAATTCCTGTTGCCAGGCAACACTAGCACGTTTGACCTGGACCACAGGTCCCACTCCTGACTCTTGGCTACTGTTTCCTCACACCACATCACTAGGTAGGGAAGGTAGTTTTCAAGATAGAAATCATGTTGTCATACATTTCCTTTGTTAAACTGTGGGCCCTTCTCAGGTGGGGATTTGTGTCCATTGTTACATTTTGAGTATCTAGAACAGTGATCCTTAACAGAAGCTCCTTGAATGCCTTTTGAATGACTAAATATGGAGATCAATAACAAGCAGTCTTTTGTATAAAATGTGACACACTCTACTGTTCCAAGTGCTCCATGAAGCAGCAGCAGAATAAAGGTCAAGGGCACCAACCTCTGCCAAGAGCCTCAGAGAAACACATGTGAAGTTACTCACCCCTTGGCCTGTGTGTGTGTCACCTAGGTTGGTGATGTTCACGCTCTGTGCTGGGCTTGGTCAAACCAAATTCACAGTGATCATGATGCCCGCCCCACATGAAGGGAGCTCTGCTCTGGGGAAATCAAGGTCTGGGCCTGACAGGGTCCCGAGCCAGGTCCCTCAGAAGCCTCTCATGGGCAAAGTCAGTTCCCACATAGATTTTTCCCCTTCTGGTGTGCAATGCATGCGACAGGCGGTGTTCTCACTGAGCTGCTTTTGATACATTAGGACCCTCTGGAGAGTGTAGCTATATCATCTACTAGAAGCTCTTTGACTGTGGGTTATGTTCTTTGTCCCTAGCACAATTCCTGGTTCCCAGAAGGGCCTGAGGAATGTGATGTTGTGGCTGACAGGTGAGTTCTCCTAACTGGGACCTAACAGTCTCAAAGCCGTGGTCCCATCCCCATGGTAAAAGACTGTCAACTTGGATAGGGGAGCAGATGAGATCTCCTGCCAACCGTAGAGGAGAAGGAACCTTCTTTTTCCCCTCTGCAGGTTTGATAACTGAGTCTGCTGACATTAACAAGCAACAGACAGATCTGCTGAAGAAAAGATCTGTGAGATTATTCCATGCATGGGGGCATCACAGGAAAGCCATTTCCTGATAACCTGGAGAGACAAGAGAGCTTATCTGCCCTCTTCGTAGAGCAGAAGCAAGTGTGGGGATGGAGGCAATCTTAGTGCAAGAGCAAATGAATTTTAGGGCTGATAAACAGGCCCAAAGCATAGGCAATAGCTTGGGACAAAGTTCTTCTGAGGGTGGGTGCGGTGTCAAGCCTGTTCTTTCTTCCTGTGACCTGCATCAACTCTGATCTCCAGGTTGGTAGGATATCTGGGGAAGGAATCCTCAGCTGTGTATCTCATGGAGGCTCAGCCTTTAGAGAGACAGAGGAGCTCCAAACACAGCCCGTCCCCCTTGTGCTGCTCCCAGAGGCTCAGTTTCAAGACGCACAGCAGTATTATTTCCCCAGTCCTAGTACAACATTTCTGTCGTTGATGTGTTCCTTGGGAGCTGTGTTTATCAGCAGGGTATATCACCCATTACAAAGCAGAAATCTTGGCTTGGGATTTAGCTCAGCAGCACAGCGCCTGCCTGGCAAGCACAAGGTCGTTAGTTCAATTTCCGGTACTGGAAACTGCCCCCCCACCCAAAAAAAAAAGCAGAAATCTTGGAACAAAAGAGGAGAGAAGGCAAGGCTAAGGGTCCAGGCTCTGGAAGGGTGAGTTCTGGGTCTACTCTAGGGAATCTCTTCAAGGTGTATGTCTTGGGAAAATGGCCCAGCCATTCTTGTTTCTTGAGCCACTCACCTAGACATAAAATTCCTCAAGAGAAATCTGAACTTGAGCCTTGAGCTACCCTCTGGCCAGAGTCCCTGCAGTATCAGTTGCCTGGAGATGGCCACAGAGGGGGAGTGGAATCCTCTGGGGAAAACAGCAGTCCTGGGGAGAAGAGCAGGAAACAAGTCCGGCCCGGAAAGAGCCCTAGAGTCTCCACGCCCATTTCCACGTGCTGCGTATCTTGACGCTCCCAGCCTGGCACGCACCTGGCACTTAGTAAGTCTTCAAGAAACACTGAATCTGCCTAACATGTCCACCTCTTCTATGCTATGGTCTGAATCCGTCTGCCAAAGTTCATGTATTAGAATTTAATCCTTCAGTTCATATGTTGATAGGATACGGAGGTGGGGCCTTTGGGAAGTAATTGTGGTGAGATGAAGCCATGCACAGGGCCCCATGATGGCACTGGGGGTTTTATAAGACTGAGACTCGAGCTAGCATGCTCGCTTTGTCTTGCCATGGGAAGGTATGGCCAGGTTAAGACGCAGCAATAGGCCTCGCCAGGTGCTCAGCAGATGCCAGCGCCATGCTCTTGGACTTCTGGCTTCAGCTCTCACGTATTTCTTTCTTGCCACAGAAAGTGGACTAAGACAACTTTTCATCCCCAACCTGAAGGCAGGATTGCTTCCTCCCTCTCTTTCATCCGGTGAGACTTTGTTACTGCTTTTAACAGCCCAGTCCAGTCCTCAGTTAATTTCTGGTTTTCGTTTGTTCAGGTTGGGCCAGGCCTCATTTATTTCTGTTTCCTCACTGTCCACCTGAGTTCTTGACACAAGATATT
>NW_004955445.1:9587459-9745910 GCF_000276665.1 Chinchilla lanigera | reverse complement strand
TTGGCCTCAAGCTTGCCAGGCAGGTGCTACGCTGCTGAGCTACATCCGTAGCTATATATATATATATTCAGAAAAAAATATTTGAAACTTGGAAATAAAGTATAAAAATGACTCAGACACCTGTTGGAATTTGAGAAAGGGACAGTTTGACAAGTTCTTGTGAGGGCCATCCAGATTGGGCATTCCTAATCTGAAAAATTTGAAATGCTTCAAAAATCCAGATAGGTACTTTTTAGATACCAATAGGATACCACAAACAAAAATTCCATACAAGACAACTTTGTTTCATGCACAAAATTATTTTTGAGATTGTATGAAATTACCTTCAGTCTGTGTTTACAAAGTGTATTTGAAAACATAAATAAACTTTGTGTTTAGACTTGAATCCCACCTTCAGGATGTCTCATTGTGTCTATGCAAACATTCCAAAATTAAAAAGAAAATTTGAAATCTAAACACTTGTAAGCTAATTATTTTGGATATGGGATGCACAGCCTTGACTTACCACTGACATTTTCCCACTCTGGAAAAGTGAAGGTTAACATATAAAAAACTTAACAAGGTGTTTCTTTTTCTAACAGCCACTAAAGATAAAGTTACAGTCTTATTGCCCACTAAAATACTGAAGTGATTGTATCTAATTTAACCATTGAATAGCAGCATTCCTTCTTTTTTCAGTGATTACATGAAATTCTTGTTCTCGTGTCCTATTTTAAATGAATTTTGGTAGCTTATTTTGTTTTGCATTAATCAAAATTTTGATAAAACTATGGTCTTTTAAAAGCATTCTGAGATCTACACTTTGATAAACACACATATTTGGGAAATTAAAAACTATCTTCTAAAGTCAAATGGCTCCCATTACATTAAAATAGCAGGTACATGCCCCGAACACCTTTTCCTGGGGCCTTGTCTGGAATTTATACTGACTTGTCTGCCCATGGTTGGCTCCTTCCTTTCTATTTCTTAACCAGGGAGTTGGAAATTTAACATGATTGATTTTTCATACTCCTTTGCCAATTTTTGAGGAGCAAACAGAGTAGTATGGCCATGGTGAGGAACAGAGCCAGGAGCTGGCACTGGGGAGCGCTAGTGGGCAATGGTGCTATGGGGATTTGCAGTCTTCCAGGATCTTTTGGAACCACTTCCAGAGCAGGGGAATTTCTCCCTTTGTGTGTCTGCACATGTTCAAAGGAGAAGCCAAAAACCCACATTCTCATCTTCCTCATGGCTAGAGAGCAGACACATCGTATAGATTACACCGATCAGATAAAAACTATCCATTTATCAGTGCTTTAATTGAGAAGAGAGACATATGTCAGAAGCACGCGGCACACAAAGTTCACTCTGGAGGGGGCCCTAGAGGGATGCAGAGCTTTCAAAAAATGCCTGACCAGAGATAGCTAGGAGAGGCTCAGGAAGCTCATGCTCTCAGGTGTGTTCTAGAATAGTATCGTTTTTCATAAAACTGAGCAATGCCCTGAGGGTGCCACGAGATCACTTTGCTGACAACAGTCCCCCTACTCCATAAGCAGTATCTCAACACTAATTATTATTGAAGTTTCATCCAGCTCTTTTATTTCCTGCTCTACGAGGTCTCTTAGCAAACATATGATGGAAGGTTGTCTGAGGATTGATTTGCATCCAATTTAGAACAGCGACATCTCCAGGGTGTAGCACCCACCCACCAAATGGCATGCCAGGAAGGGCAGCAAATTAGAAGATGCATTCACAAATTTGATGATCAGGAAATTACTCCTGGGATGAGATTTCTTGTTATTGACTTCAAAGAAGAATTTGTTGGCACAGTGAAATGAAAATGATACATTGTAATTTGATGTTTCTCATGCAAATAAAAAAGTGGCAGAAGTATCTGTCATCTCTGATCAAGGAAGGACCCACCTGGAAAGAGGAGAGATGTGTACAATGTCACATCAGGAGGTAGGTGGTTTGCTATGGGAGGTTGAAAGATAGGCATAAAATTTCTTGCTACTTGTTTTGGCTAAAGCTACACTATCCAAACAACTTAGGGGGTTTATTTTCCCTCATGTTAAATTAGTGTACAAGTAAGAATTTCAGAGATATTTTTATAACAACATCAGGGACCCAGGTTCTTTCTGGATTCCCATTCTTCTCTTTCCCTTGGGCCCTGCCTTCATGCTCTCAAGAGGGCTGCCACTGCTCCAGCCAACAGGACAGGCAGTGGCAAATGGCTCTGACTGCTGAGTCAGATAAAGAATTTTCCTAGAAGTCCCATTCAGTATCTTATGTTTGGCAACCATTGGCCAGGTCTGTGTCTTATGAATGTGAGATGCAAGAAAGCCTCGCTTTTTTTTTTTAATTTTTTTGGCTAGGACTATAACCACTGTATATATAACAGCAGGGTTCCGTTAATAAGGAAGGAGAAGCAGCCAGGAGTCTCTGACATCACTCTAAAAATACTGTCTTTCTATGCAGAGTTTTCTCTAAAGAACCAATAGTGCTTTTCCCCCTCCCTCTCCTTGTTTGTGTGCCTCCGGTGCCTGTCCCATTGCGTTTTAGATCACTTGAATGTTTATATTAATTAGGATCTGGGTTTCAGGGATCCCACAATCTCTTCTCTACCAGACCTCAGAACAATCATTAGTACTGCAGGATTGGAAACTTCGGAGCTCCTGATGAAAGGTGAGCCTTATAATCCAAGCACCTTCATTTTCTAAAAATTGCGTTTCCATGTTTTCTTAAACGTGAGTCCTTTACTTACATAATTACATAAATAAACATTTTTACTCACCTGAACTGAACCACACATGCAAATGAGCTCAGCTAATTGGCTGGAATACCAACAAAATCAACACTTAACGTTAAATTTTACTTAAAAAAAAACAAACCTCAGGGAGTCAGTTCCCTCAAGAATTGAATAAGTACATTTTCTTCAAAGATTCATCTTTAATAAAAAGAGCATCCAATTAATTTTCAAAGAACTTGTGATCCAGAAGATCAATTTAGAGTCCAGAGGCACAATCTGAACTGCACAAAGTTGAAAAGAAATGCTATTTTTTTTATATGATCATGCAGTTAAATGGACCTTCATGAGTACACAGGCCTGTGGATCGCATCACAGGTGAAGGGGTCCCCCCCCCCCCCCCCGCCGATTTTGTGGAGTGTGGTCAGCCTGTCTTCTCTACCCCAACTGTTAGCAACCACGGATCCGATCCCCAGTCCCTAATGTTCTCAATTCAAGAATGTCACGCAAACAGAATCAAATAGTATATGACTTTGATAGCCTGGCTCCCCCCGCTTAGCATAATGTCGGTGTGATTCATCCGGGTTAGGGTGTATTAGAATACAGAAGTTTGTTCATTTGTGCTGCTGAATGTTATTCCATTGTTATGGAGACACCAGAGCTTGCCTTTTTTTGTTTGCCTGTTTTTAAAATTCCTTCAGCAGCTGATGGCTCTTTGGGTTGTTTCCACTCCTCGGCTATTATGAATCCTGCTGCTGTGAACATTATTATACGCATATTTGTGAGGACATATGTTTTCATTTCTCTTGGCTTGCAACTGCAGGACAAGGGGTGGTCTCCGGGAAATACATGGGGAATATTTTGTTACTACAAATAGTATGAGTGGTGGCTGGTGGGGGGAATCAACATGTGTGTACTGCACTGAGCTAAGATTTATTTTTAATACAATGAAGTTAATTTTGATGCTTTAGGCTTCAACTTGGCCAATCTCCTCACATCTCTTCACAGCTCCCTCTTAATGGAACAAAAGAAAGTGGAGCTCCTTTGATTTCAGTAGCTGTGGTTAGGACTTGTCATCCAGCCTCTTGAGTAATGCATATTCTCCCTCGTTTCCTCCTCCCACTCCTTAATAGACTTAAGATGCTGACAACGTGGGTGACAACAATTATTTAGCTCAAAGAATCCCAGATGGCACCAAGTACCCAAGTCCCGCAGGCTCATTCCTGTCAACAGATCACTTCTAGTTCTAAATTTAAATCTCCATTGACATAGCCATTAAAGTGTCCATCCCTGATGTCAGCACTTTCAAGGTTTCTCCCTTTCATCAGATTCCATGTTGGGCCATAGCTGAAGTCAGCAGCTGTCTTCTCCAACAGTCCTGCTTTTTTTTTTTTTTGCCTGGAGGAAGTTGGCAACCAATAATCTCAGCGGTAGAAGTGTAGAAGAAGCCACGGATCTTTCATGCATCTATTTATTGGACATTGTGGCAGAAGATGTTGGGTATAATAAACAGAATGGGGAAGGTGGTGTTGCAGTAACAAACAAGACTGGTATCTCTAGGGCTTAACACAACCCAAGTTTTTTCCCCTCTACTCTTATTGTCCAATATGAGCTGTCTGCGGGGGACTCTGCTCACCACACTCATTCAGTGGCCATGTCTGATGGAGGCTGTATCTTTCAACATGTGTTCCTGACACTGATAAGGCAGGGAAGGGGATGAGCAGGATCACACTGCAGTTTTCTAACGGCACTTCCGCTCGAATTTCATTGGCTGAGGGCAGTCACGTGTCCATGCATGTGGCAGTCTGCCCCTCCCCTGCCCTTGCCCTTGGAAGAAACTGAGAGCTTGGACTACTGGTGAGCTCTAGCCCTGTCTATCAAGAGGAAGAGGGGTGGAGAAGAAATCACTGACTTAATAAACAACTTGATTGACATGATAGTTCTGTCTTGGACTCTCAGGAGCTCATAAAATTATTATGTGTTTACTTTGAATTAAAAAGAATCATCATTTAAAGCAGGACACTTTTTTATTTTTATTTTTCAGGACACTTTTTGAACCCAGTCTCTCTATGATACCTTTGTCTGCAGGAAGACATCAGCATCCACCTTCTAGGCTCTGAGCCAGGTGAGTCATTTTCCTTGCTTGTTGCCCTGTCTCCATGGTGCCTTGTCAGGGCCAGAACAAAAAGCGGTCCCAGCAGGATCCGGGCTGAGATGAGAGAGCCAGGTTTCCCTGTGCCCTCGATAGCCACACCCCCAGCAAGTGCCATCGGCAGGACCAGGCGCCAGGATGATGCTTCTTGGAATCTGATAAGTAACATTTGGAAAGGTGCCCGGATTAACTTGTCATCACCCTGGGAAAGGATGGCTTGGGACATTTCAACCTCTACCAATGCCTGAGGCCGTGCTTGTTATTCCTGGGTGGGAAGACCATAGCCCTCTTCGGGAAGGAGCCCCGCCCACCTCAGGCCAGCCAATATCAGAGAGCCAAACAGCAGAACCACATTTTATGCTTCTTAGGCAGGTCCCAGAGGTGTCAGTGCTAGCCAAATTTTATTTTTCCCATTCTAAAGGAAGAAAAAAAACCTACATTCTCCCACTATCATATCATAAATGAATGAATGAGAAGAAGGGGAAAAAACTAAAACAAAATGAAACACTTTGGCCCCCTGCCAGCTTGACTTTGAAAACTTTAGTTTTCCATGCCTTTGAGGCCAGCACACATAGGAGTTTCTAAAACCTGTCTTTGGTGTGTGTGAGGCCTGGATCCTGGAAACATGCTCTCCAAGAACGGGGAGCAGAAGGAGACGCAGTCTGTCAACTATCTACGACTTAATTTATCAAGTATCAAAAAAATCCAGTGAGGGGCTGGGGATTTAGCTCAGCGGCAAAAGCTCCTGCCTGGCAAGCGCAAGGTCGTGAGTTCGGTTCCTGGTACCGGAGAAAAACCAAAAAAAAAAAAAAAAATCCAGTGAGATATATTTGCTGAGTAACTATATTGGCTGACTATTCCCACTGAAAAAGACAGCTTTGAGTTTTTCTCACTCCGCCGACTGTATTCTCAAGTACCTCCACGTGTAAACCTGCTCTTCAAAGAGAACCTTGTATAAAACTCACTTTGTCAAACAGGACAGAAAGGGAAAAAAGTGGCTGAAAGAGGGGGTGAGCCCCAGCATGCGTCTGACGCTTGCTTTCCCACTCGCCCTTCTTCTCGGCCACCTTCCTACCCCACCGCTCCCAGGAACCACAGCCCTGAGCCTTGTGGAGGAAATTGGTGCATGTAGGGATCCTTCGTATAGCCTGGGGACAGTCCCACGCTAAAAAACACTTGGAAATGTCAAGGAGCGTTGGCACTGCCACAAGAACTGGTGGAGGGTTAATTTCTAGCGTGTCAGTGTGAGATCGGTGATGCCACCACGTGACCAGCAGTACTGAGATAGGTGCTCACAACGTATTGTCCTCACCAAGGGCTCCCAGCCGACTGGACAAAGGCTTAGCCTTTCCTTTCAATGGCAAGAGCCAAGGGTCACCGACCCAGTGATCTGCCCTAGCCCCGTCTCTGTCTTGCATGGAGTTCCTTCTGCTACAGAGCCCAAACTTGCTCCAAACTTCCTGCCCCGCCTCCTCCCAAGTCAGGATCAGCCACTGGAACCAAGTCTGACCAGCATAGTAGGAGAAATATTGTGGGATGGGGAAAGTTTTCCGGGAAAGTGTTCTTTCTCTGATAAAATGATGCACTAGCAGGAACTCTACTTTGTGGCTCTGAAAATGGTTGAGGACAAGAGGTTGGAGTCAAGGCAGCTATTATGTGAACATGAGTAGACATGCTAGAAAACCAAGCCAAAGTGCTGAGGAAGGCAGAGCAGGGAGATGCGGAGTGGTTATGTTGAATTATTCATACCTTTTTACAGGGGACAATAGATACGATTCTTCCCGTTTGTGAATCAGGTGTTGGTTCCCGACATCCACACACGTTTGCAGACGTACTCTACTGAAGGGATATTCCACACAGATGTTACCACTTTTTTTCACTGTGGCTTCTCACTGACTCAGAGGCAGTATAAATCCTCCCCTCCTTCCTTGTACTTGATTTGCTTCTGTCCAAGGCTTCTTACCTGCTTGCTCTAAGTAATGCCAGAGCCTCTGACTGGTTATTAATGGTATTTTATACTTCAGTTCTTTTGAATCATTTCTCTGGTGGGCCTCGTCCAACCCAACCAAGAATACTGGACGAGAGGAGGGGACCTTACCTACTGACTCTGAGATAAAGATGTTCTTTCTGCTCCCAGCAGAGAGCGGCATAAGCCCCCAGGAAGGGCAGGGAAGTGGTCCCTGAGGTGGCTTGTCCTGCAGGACCTGTCTTCTTTCTCTGAGCTCCTGGGTTCTGTCCCTTCTCTAAGTTCTTTTCCTTCCCCAGAGACAAACCTCAGTGGTCTGGAAGTTCTGGCTACAATGTGGGTAGATACAGCTCAATCAGCCACCCTTCCCCAGGAGTGCTGCATTTAAAAGGGAAAGGGGAATACCAAAAAAGTACGTTTTTGCCCTCCACTGTCTGGGGGCCAGGCGGCCTGACCCCTGAGCCCCAGTGAGCCTCTTGTGTCCAGCTCAGCCTGTGGCTCCGCTGAGATCCCCATGCAGAATCATACCTGACAACCGTTCACCTGGTTCAGGCCAGCTGGAGCTGGTCCAAGTCCTTGTGGGCAGACAGCTGCTGCAGCAGCTCCTTCCCAAGTCCTAAGTGGTGATTAGTAGACAGATCACAAAGCACCAAGCACTGCAGGAAGAGGTTGTGTTTGCCCTCTCCCAACCCTGTCCGAATGAAACAGCAAATCCAAAGGGATCTGGAAAGACCGGGCAGGCACGGCCTGCTGCTAGTCGGAGTGTGTGAGAGTCCCCACATTTCTAAGTTTATCTAGGACGGTGCACGGAGCCCGGTGAGATGAGTCATTCCAGGGCAGAGAAGACAAAGCCCTGGGCACTTGCAGCTTGGTCATGTTGTTTGAAGCATTTCAGATCCACAGAAAGGAGAACAAAGAGCAGAGTACTCAGGTAACAAGCAGCTGGGTAGCTCCGCCTTCCTTGAGAAGTAGACTTTGGAAGGGCCTTGGCAACTTCTGTACACTTGTCTTTTTTGAAATCTCGCTCTCCCCTCACCAAAAAGTGATATCCCCTAATTGATTTCTGTGCCACATGTAATGTACTTTTACCAAATTTGCTTGTACTCCCAAATATTTTATATTTGTGGCACATTTAACATGCACGTCCTTCTGTAACAGTCTTAGTCTTACCTAACATAGTGTCTGTGAATTCATTCCTGCTTGCCTAGTTAATTCAACCTGCTAGACCCCTGCCTCTGCCTCTGGGCATGGCTGAATCCACCTGGCTCCGCGTTTTCCATGATCCCAGGCAAAGCTGCAGGGGAATTTCTGTGCTTCAGGTCCCCGTGGACTTGCCCATTTTCTGTCTCAGGTACTTACTGGGGAAGCAGGGCACTCGCTTTTCCAAGTTACACCTGGGCAAGTCCAGGGACCATGTGAAGGAGCAGATGTGGGATCTGGAGCAGAGGTGGGCAATGGTATTTGTGGGCAGTTTGATTTTGTGGGGCCTTTGCTGACCACCCTTCTTCTGATAAAGTACCTGGATTTTCTTTTGGTGAATTATCTTTCCCTATTAGATGTGTATTGATCAGCTTTCCCACTGCTGGGACGAAATGCCTGACACCACAGTTCAAAGGCTTTATTTGGTTCATGGTTTCAGCAGCTCTTGAGTCAATCAAGTTGACAATCCAACCTGACTGACTTGAGGCACATTTTCCGTGGGGCACTCTGATAGAGATGGCCTGCCTGTCCTCACATGGAGTGAGTGAGGTGGGCCTGGGCTCTGAGTCTGAGCTGTCACTCTCTGTCCAGGAGATCTGAATCTGGGAAGGAGTGGGACATCCTGGGAAAGACCGGACTCCACTGTGGTATCCTGCCTTTGTCTCTTTTTTTGTGGAACCTCAGTGGTGACTCAATTCATTGCTTCTAAGATTGGTCTTTCACCTCCCTTTCCTTTGCTGAGCTAACCCATAGCTCCTTGGGAGATAGTGACCTCTATGTAAGAAAATTCATCCCAGGCCACAATCTGCATTTATCTAGCATCTTTGTCGAGCTACACATTGTGTTAATGTAGCAGAGATATCCTGGGCCCTTTTCAGAGGCCCTGTTAAAAGCTTGAACTGAATTTTCATAAGGGACTGTAGTTCATCAAAATGAGCAGGATGAGAAAGTGCCCTGTGTATGCCTCTTCCACGAGAAAGAAATTTCGGTTGCGGTCATTGTCTCTGTACCTTCCTCTGCAGCAGCTTTATAGAGAAATAATAGTCCCTTGATGTGAGGCAAGTGACATAGTTCGTGAGCACATGGCTTGACCATGCCAACCTGAGAGCTCATCAGCAGTGACTGGAGAGTTCATACACTCAGTGACTCAAGAAACCCCATAAACCATTGGCCAATCGTTTCAAATTCATTTTCCAAACACGAATAGATGAGCCTGAAAAGCACAGATGGCACTTTGGAAGAGGTCGCTGTGGGTTACAGCACATTCTGAATTTGTTTCCAGTGTAATATAAGGAGAAAGTGAATTTATCTCATAAAGGAGACTGGGTGCTGACAACAGGTGTTCTTTAACCCCTGCATCTCTATCACTTTACACTAATAACAGAACAACACCAGCTTCCATTTTTATTTGGGAACTTCCCCCTTCAATACATATGATCTGAGAGAGGGGAAGCCATTACCCAGAGTTAAGCCAATCACCATGGGGCATTTCTAGGGCTAAGCCAATCAGTGTGGGACAAGCACATGACCTGTGTTGGCCCAATCAGAACACATCTCAGCTCTTCCTCTGAACTCGTGGTTCTTCTCTTCTCTGTGGGCCCAACCTTGGAAGATAGGGCTGCATTTGCCACGTCCACCTTGGCACTTAGCCTGCTGACCAGGTGAATATAGTACTAAAGCCTCAGAGAAACTAAGTCATATTGAACTGTGTCTAGAATTTAGCTATGCCTGGACAATACTTAGATGTTAAGCTTTGGGCGATACAGTCCCTTACTTGCTGAAACTGTTTCCTTCTTTGCCCACTGCCTACAGAAAGAAAGTCCTGAGACACACCCTGGGGTGAACACAGCCGCCAAGGTAACACAGCCTCAGTTTCTCCATCTCTTACGAGGAGATAGTTGATTGAGAAGCTTCAGCATCCACTGCCAGCAGCTCGGCCCTGGTGCTTGGGTTCTGGGTGATTCTTCAAGATCTGTCTGAGCATGTGAACGTGAGACCAGAGGTGCTGGGTTCAAATCTCTGTATCACCAGAGGTGACTTTGGGCAATTTACTCAAGGCTTCTGCGTCTCACTGATCTCACCTATAAAGTGGATCTGAGGAAATCCAGCCTTCATTAGACTGTTGGGGGAAATGAAGTTGTGCGCAGTGGTTACAAGAGTGCCTGGCACAGAGCGACACGGTGTCAGTGTGACTCTCATGGCCATCATGTTGGTATTTAGATTGATGATCCCTGTCCAGAACCTCTCTCCACCCTGTGGTTGCCTCCCTTCCACAGTGCCCATCTGTCTTGCTGTATTATTTCCCGCAGCCTTGTCCTGCTTAGTGGTCCAACAGTGTGACGATTTCTCTCTCCAATGTCACGGGTACCTGATCAGAGAAGTCACTACAGGTCATTGATAAACGGGTTTTACCTTCAGACTGGAGAATCATGACTGCTTCTGTGCACCGCCCCTCAATGTATAAATATCTTCATGCACATGATCATTGCAGTGTACACTTGGTGGCTACTCAGAATCCATCACACCACCTTTGAGTAACCAAATCACAGTTTTCCCTGAGAAATCATTCTGTGAAATCATCACTCTCATCCAGTATCTGGCTCAACCCTGAGTAACAGAGGGACTGAAACCGTTAGGAATCCTCTTCTCAGCCACTCTGATTGGTCCAAGGATGAGCATGTGACCCACTCAAGGCCAATGAGGTGCAAGGAGGTTTTCACTGTGACTTTTGAGAGAGGCAGAGATTCTTCTTTTCTGGGCTATAATGATTCATCATGGTCTTCTGCTCTGGCTACAGGAGATGCTCTCAAGGAATGTCTCTGAGAGGAAGAAGGACAGAGAGAGACAAAGAGACACCAGTCAGACCATGATGACTCATTATAGCCTCTGGATCTAGCTGTGCCTGAAACCAACAAGCTATTCCAGCATGTTTCAGTTATCTATGCTTGAAATTCCCTTCATTTAAAGCTAGTTAACTCAGGTTTTTCTGTTGCATACAAACAAGAGACCCAATTGATAAAATCTTTCAGTTATCTAAGATCTCTCACTTCACATGGCATGTGCAGTGATTCAGCCCGAAAGAAGTAGTAAGGATGGCACCGAGGCACACAACAGTTGAAGAAGAAGGCAGTGGCATGGGGAAGGTCTCTGAAATCACGCCAGAAGGCTGGTCCCTAACTGGTCTCTAGATTACCTGATTCACTGAGAAGAGTCATCCTGTTATCAAGTCCCTGCCTTTATTTCTTTTGAAAGTGATACCCTGCACTATTAGACAGTACCCACATTGTTTTAGGTGGTTTCAGCCAGGCCTACAGTGGAGAAAATTGAGAAAAAGTTAAGACTAGACCATCACGTGTGATGCTGTCTGGCTTGAGGGTTATACACATGGGACTGCCATTATTCAGGACATTGATGGTGCATGGAGCCTCCCCCCCCCCCTGCTTTGGGTGTCTGAACTGCCAGGCCTCAGAAGGATAAGGAAACGGTCCTTATGGAGGGAAAAACATCTTCTGGTCCCCAGGTAAGAATTACAGCTACTCTACCACCATTGATAGAAAACATCAGTGTGAAAATGGAGGATTTTTCTCTTTAATGTGTAAATGAGCTGCTTGGTTAAAGAAGCAAGGGTTCCCATCAGTCTTGAGAACTGGCTACTCATGCTGGGAGCTGGACCACACAGGTCAGATGTACTTCAGTGGGACAATAGGGCAAGTCATTTGGGACGGGTTCACCCATTTTCCTGACTTTCCTGGGCGATTCCTCACTTTGTATGGTTTCTCTTAGCAGGATATGGTGTTTCTGTTGGACAACATTCCCACTTACATTCTTACTTGATACCAAATGTTGATCGATACCAGGCCTGCTGATGGGTGAAAGCTTCTGACCCTGACCCAGGGTCAGAGCAGAAATGGGATTTTGGAGAAAGTTCACAAGGGTCATGGAAGGCAAGACTCTGGAAGAGTCATAGACTTAATATTCAAAGGTCCTTGGAAAGTAGCAAAAACCAACAGGGTAATGGATCCCTAGGTCTTTTCTGAAACCCAGTCAGAGGAGAGAATGAAAATCTGTCAGTTTGAGGAATTTATTCCAAAAAGACATGCAAAAATTTGACTTGACAAAGGAAAGCAGGTTTTGTAAATGAAAACGAAATGCTTACAAAGACAAGCTAAATAAAGAGTAGCTTTGCATTTCATAGATTTAAATGTCTGAGCTTTCAACTACAGACCGTCTTTGACTTACAAGGGCTAAACTCGTGGTTTCTTGAGTTTAGGATGTTGCAAGAGTTATACACATGGTCTTAGCTACTTTTCTCTTGCTGCTGAGACAAAATACCTGACACCCAAAGTCAAAGGGGGAAAGGTTTTTTTAGCTCACAGTCTATACAGGTTTCAGCTCATAATTAGCTGGCCTCAAGGCAGGGTGGCATGGCAAAAGGGCAATAGTTCATAGTGGCAGATGAGCTTCTTTTCCTCCTTTATACTGTATATAGTCTGTGGGTCCTAGGGTGGGTGTAACTCTCACAGCCCTGATCCCAGAACTACACAATGAACAAATCAGAAACTCTAGATTTAGCCACCTCTGAAAAATCTGCCCCCCATGACCACATGAGGTTTTGGGGGGACATCCAGACACAAATCATAACACAAATTTAGTAGAAACCATATTTTGGTTATTGCACCTGGATCTTCTCCCATCTAGCATGCTGTTTGATAGGCATTCTTTTATGATGCTGAGCAGTATCAGTGAGTTGAGATCCTGGGAAGCCCTGTGATTGCAAGATGAGCCATTGATATGTTACAGGGTTCCCTGCTGCTGTGCTAGGACATGTGGCAGACTAGATGTGTGAAATGCATTTTTGATTTAAGATATTCCAATTTGCGATAGGTTCTTTGGATGGAACCCCATTACGGGTCAAGGAACGACTGTGTTGCAAATGACTCTTGATATTACTCAGGATGGGTGAGGGTCTGCTGCAGTAACAAATAACACCAAAATCTCAGGCATGTAAAGGAAGAAGGCTGCATTTACACCTCAGGGTCCACAGGAAATTCTGTGCATTGGGTTCCAGACTCAGAGCAGTTCCATGTTGGCATGTCCTTCTATAATCACTGAGGAAGATAAGATGGCCCAGTGGTGACTGGCTTTTACATTATTTGCCCATGAGAGACACTATGATTTCCTCTCATGTGGCATGGGCAAAGTCAGAGGGTGAGGAAGAGCTTGAACTAGTTGGGGAACAGCAGTCACGGTGGGTGACCAGACCTTGTCCCATGAAGCAACGTGTGGCAGGGCTCATGCAGGGACCCAGCCCCTACTCGGGATCTGGATGCCAGGAAGGCCTGGGCTTCCCACCTTCTATCAGTGCTTCTCCACAGGGGATATAAATGCAGGCTCCTCATGGAAAAATTAGTCCTGAAGACAGAGTTCATTTCTAGTTATGGAAGCAAAGAGCAAGGCATGGCAGATGAAGGAGTTGGATTCTAAGGTAGAAAACGGACCTTCTGTGAAAAATTAGAGCATCAAATGCAAAGGACAAAAGCGACAATGCTGTGTAAAGGACAGTGGTCTAAATGTTGGTATTTTGCAGTGAAACTATTCCCTCATCCTTCCAAGTGTATCCACTGGAAGCCAAGTCTCATAGCTGTTTAATGTATGCTATTCTTTTATGTAATAACAAGGTTTTCTTAAGAGTAGAACTGTCATCCTGTTTTCTCCTTGAATTATCTCTTCCTTTTTCTTGGTGGTGGTACTGGGGATTGAACCCAGGGATGCTCTACCATCGAATTGCATACTCATTCCTTTCTAATTTTATTTTGAGGCTGGGTTTTGATAAGTTACCTAGGTTGGACTTATACTTGTGATGCTCCTGCCTCAGCTTCCTGAATAGCTGGAATTACAGGCAAGTGTCACCATGCCAAGCCATCATATTTTAGTATATTTTGTCCTACTAATTGTTTTAATTTTGTTCACTGTGTTTAGAATCTCATCTGGACTGTTGTCATTTGTTACACTCAAGTGATCAAAACAACATAAAATATAGAAAAATTTGATAAATAATTATTAGATACCAAAGCATATTTTATTGGAAATGCACATCTTGAGAAAGTGGATGGAGGTGGTTGTGGCATTTTAAGTTCTGATCCCAGACCTCACTGTTCCCAGCTGCTCCCTGCTGAATGTGTGGGACGAGGGGGTCAACTGACCTGGGAAGGAAGCCCCATGGGAAGGCTCTGCAGCACTGAAGACTTTTCTTCTAAAATTGGAAAAGATTTTTCTTTGGTTGTGAAGAGGGAGATGGGAAGGAAGAGCATCAGGCATGTAGGGAATGATGACATGCTGACTTCACGTGTCTGTGCCGTGTCCTTGAGCTGTGCTTCAGTGTCCCTGGGGGCAAGGCAGCCTCACTGGAAACACCTTCCTCTCCCTCTCTTTCCTGGGCTGGCTTCCTCCTCAGCCCGTGTGTGCAGCATCTGCAGGTTGCTCTTAGCCTGTGCTACTGTCCCCAGAGATGCTTCTAGCTGGCTCAGGGAAGGAGCTGGCCTCCACCTCCACCCCTGCCATGCTGCCAAGGACACGGTGAGGTGTACTTTGTCTTGGGGTGCTGCTCCTCACCCTACCTCGCTTCTCACTGGACACCCCCTCTTCACCCAGCTTCATTCTCCCTCCCCTCCCTTTTCTTCTCCTTGAAATCATTATCCCCAAACCAAGCCTTGAATGTTACTTGCATAAAACCACTACACAGGGGAGCAAGAGTAAGGTTTCTTTAAGGACCTGGCCAGTCTTTGACAAATGGAGCTGCTCTCAGGGAGAACAAACTGCTCCTGTTATATTAAAGTTTCGCGGCAGGCAGTAGGTATTTGCACCGGGCCACCAAATATACAAGGGTCGAAGCAGATGAATTTCCTTCCCAAACCACTAAAATGAAAAGACAGCTGCAAATTAGGTTTGAAATGGACATCCTCGTCCTCAGAGATTTCACAATGACAAATGAATTATTCCCCAAGTGGAACGCAAACCTACTTTGTTTTCAGAGAAGCGAAGAGGACTAATAAAGACAGCGTCTCTGCAACCCCGAATTGCGGGCCCTGTCATCCTCTGTTTAATAGCCCGGCGCTACTCTGCCGAGCTTCTTAATTAAGGCACAATAAGAACTGACCCTTAGAAACGCTTTCAAACACCTGAGTCCTTGGGTTTGTTTATTAATTAATATTTAATTTTCCTTCACTTAAAATTAAACCTTTCTAATTCTTATATTATTATTTGTTCTTTTCTAATTAACAGTGGTTCCAAGGAATGGCTTGTCCCCTTATATTCTTGGCTCCTGCCATGCCATCGTACACAACACTGAGAGAAATACATATGCAGGTAAATGACGGCAATCTGTAGGAAAATTTTGGCTACTCTTTATAGCAGCATGCTTGCCAAGTAGAAAGTGGGATACTCCGTAATCTCAGCCTCACACCCAGAATCTTAACCTTCCTCTTTTCACTCTGAGTCCACCTCAGTCAGAAAAGGTATCTACATGCCGTAATAACAAATAGCTCCCAAATTTTATTCTTATAACACATCAACATTCACTTTTAATTTTAATTTCCTGCCCAACCTGGGGAATTGAACCCAGGCCTTCCCTCTGCTAGGCAAACACTCTATTACTGAGCCACATCCTCAGCTCTTTTTTTTAAAAAAGAAATTTTATTCTGAAACAAGGTGTCACGGAAGTGCCCTGGTTGACCTTGAACTAGTGATCCTGCTTCTTCAACCTCCCGATTTTAAATTCTTATGCAAAGCGGACTGTGGGTTCAGGTGTCCCTTGTGGATGATGTACTATCTATGGACCCAGCCATCATCTTTTGCTACCAATGGAAACAAGACCAGGCCAAATTGTGCAAGCATGCCCACTCTTACACAGGCAAAATTTGGAGAGGGGCCACTCAGCTGAAAAGGGGGCCAGCATTAGTCAAAAGAGGGACTAAGCTGCTCTCAGAACAAAGACAGCAGCAAGTTTTTACTGATTTGCTGCGGGTGGCTAATGTGTGGTATTTTCCACTAGTCAGGGGAACAGTTGCAGATAGTGTTTCTTCTTGTGATGGAGTTGGACCAGTTGGTCACTGCATTTGTCCGAGGGGATGTTGAATTTTTGTAGCTAGTGCCATCACCCTATACAAATCATCCCAGCCTTGTGGGTCTGGGCTCCATAATAGTATGGAAGGACTTTAGCTGTTTGGACTTTAGTGGCTTCCAAAGAAGCACAAAGGTAGGAGCAGAAAAGAAGGGAGAGGGAAAGAAAATAAAACACAAACCAGCTCCAATGGGCAGTGCACCAAATTAACCCTGTATTATTGTCTTGGGCAGAACATTTAAAAATGATTGTCAAAGCTACACGAGGAGCTGAGTTGAATCTGACTCAAGGGTTAAGACAGCAAAGAAGACAGACATAATATGAAGGCAGAGATGCCAAGGTTTTATCCCATTTTAATCACCCATCAGACATCTGCAGGCCAAGTGAAGAGTCAGTGTTTCAGTGAAAGCAGCCTTCAGGTTCCTGAGAAGTAGCCTAGGCAACCGTAATCATAACCCGTGTATCCACAGCTGTTATTGACAGCAAGGCTAGAGCGAAGCCAATAAAGAATGGCCCAGCTGTGCGGTCTCCAAAATGAGTGATTCTTAAGTTGCCTAAGAGCAAGTGAAGCCAGAGGTCTTATTTAGGTTTCTCCTGGGTGACAATTTCTCATTTCATGCACACATTGTGCTTCTGTGGTTTTACCATAGTCTCATCATGGGTCTGTTAAAAAGAGCACCAGGGGAGAGAAGCAACGTGCTGTGCTACAAAGGGTAGTCGTTTGCCTTGCCCAGGACTTATTTTCTCCTCCCGGCCTCTTACCACTGTGGTGGTCCGTTATCTGTCTTGTGGCCTCACAGGACCAGCGTCCACTGTGCAGAGCAGAGCCCTGTGCACACAGGATGCTTCAGTCTGAAGGGACAAGTGATGCTGCTTCCATCCACACTAATCCATCTAGAACATTCCCCATGGTCCCACCTAACTGGGAGGGAGGAGAACTGGCATCCTCTTATCTCTCCAGCCATGCAGGAGCGATCCAAGTTTCTATCATTCCTCTTCCACAAATAGTGCCATATCTGAGACCTGCCTGTAAAAAAATATTCTGGACCACGAATGCTTTCACAGTATAGGACAAACATTTTTCCAAAAAGGAAATAAGCAATTGTTGGTTTTCCTTTTATTTTACATAATGCAGTGCCAACGTCCTCTTACCTGGAACAGAGAGCATGCGTTGTAAATACCCCCTGAGCGAACTAATGAAACAGAAAGGGATGGGGGCCGGGCAGGGCCTCACCTCTTGCATCCATGGAGCCTCTTGGGACACCGACTGTGCTTTGCTCTGGGAGGAGAGGGACCCAGATTCAGGTGCTGCCTCTGCAGATAGCTCTGTCAGTCTGAATGAGACCCAAAGCGCCGTGGACAGGGTCCCTTTGCAACGTGCATGTCATGGAGACAGGGCCCACAACTACTGTGGCTGTCGTGAGGGAAACCATGTGCCAGTGTGGGGATGGTGCTGGGAGGGCAGAGAAGCGCCCTGAAATTGTCTGGGGTTCGGAACTCAGTGCAGGATTGAACTTTCTGTTGGGCAGCCAGGAAGGAGGAAGAGTCTGGCTTGATGTGTGTTGGGGACACATGGATTAGGTGAATACAGTGAAGGAGTTGCTTTGCTTTGAATGTGTCCCCCCAAATTCAACAGGACTGGGAGGCGCCGTCTGGTGGGAAGCATTTAGGCTATGCGGGCAGAGCCGTGGTGTTTAGTGCTGCTATAAAAGGGATAAAAGAGAGAGAGGATTCATTCTCTTCTGCTTCTTTTCTACCTTTCTGCCGAATAGAGACCAGCGTTCTTCCTCTGCTGGTCACTGGCCCTGCTGGACTTCCGGTCTCCACAACTGTGAGAAATAAATGGCTGTTCTTTTTTTTTTTTAGGTGCTGGGGAACACAGATATTTAGAATGCTTTCATTTATTAGTGCTACTGCTTCAACTTATCAACTCAAATCTTGGTTTAAAGCCACAAGATTTATTACCTGCTCAAATACCTGTCCATGTTGGAGGTAGGAGCTCGACCTGTAGGATCTTCTACCATGGAGGATCAGAAAAGGACACCAGGGAAGGAAACACTGCATCTTATAGATGCCAACCCCAGAGTGACACCCTTCACATTATCTCACGTAGCACTGGCCAAAGTGACAGTCACACAGCCGCCCTCGCCTTCCCTGGGAGGAAGAAGCTCAATACTACGGCACACCTGTCTTCTCCGCCCACTCTTTGTGTGACCGTGGGCAAGTCATTCATTTTCCAGTGCCTTGATTTCCTTGTTTGCTGAGAAGTGAGGTACAGCAACCCTTTGCTCAGAGGGTTGTTCTGAGAATCAAATGTGAGATATACAAAAGTGTTAGTTATCACGATGATCTCATCCATCCTTAGACAATATAAAGTATTATTTATATGTATGTGTTTAACACTGATAACTTACTGCATGTCCAATGCTAGTAGAAATTCATGATCTAATGAAAAACAAAATTTATATGTGTATATAAGGATAGCTGGAATAGGCATATTGCTGGTTCTGCAGTTTATCGAGAGGAACAGTTAATGCTTAAAATTTTCTCCTTTTTTTTGACCAATTAGAATGACTGATCTGAAAACAATATGCAGTACAAGAACCTTTGCTGAGCTCCTACCATTTTGTATGGTGAAGCTCTGCATCATTTCCAATGTTTTTTAAAAATTATTTTTATCTATTTTTTTTTAATTTGTTACTGTCTTTGATTGTTTGATCAATCTTACATTCTTATGTCTAATGGACTGAGCAATTTTGTTGACGATAACAGAATGTAATCTAGCAACCACTGTAAATTTCTATCTTTTGTCTTGAGGTCATGTATCATTCTTGTTGTTTTTGTGTTGTTTTGATTTTGCCTTCATTGTTGTTTTGTCAGTTTTTAATTTTTAAAATAAAAAAAAATGTACAAGAAAAAAAAGAAATTCATGATCTGTCTGAAATGATAATCTTCTACTTTATCCCACAACTACACACACACACACACACACACACACACACACGCCAACATATACAAGCCACCATTTCATTCCATCTCCATGAAAAGTTTATGCCACAGTTTTATTGCTTTTGGCTCAAGGCCAATTAGCAATTAAAGAAAATAACGGTGGGTTCCTGTTCGTCGTTTCCTCATTGGAGCAGGAGCCAACGGGCTGCTGTCTTGGTAGCTCTTGTCCATGTGCCCGGTGGCCCTGGGCAATATGATATCTGCGATGACCACACATGAATCAGGGGCTCAGGTGCCCAAGCAGTGACCTGAAAAGCCAGAGTCCAGATATCAGGGGCGAGAGAGCAGAGTGAGGTAAGAGCAGAGTGAGGTAAGGCCCTTGGGGTGTTCTGGGGAGTCAGAGCTGAAGAGTGGAGGGCACGAGGGAGGGAAGTGGTAGAAGCCATGTTCTGGATGGAGGAGCTTGGGGAAGATACTGCGGTCCAAGGGAAGGCAGAGGTCAGGAAAAGGGAGGCCCAGGCACCAAAGGCTACCATAGGACTTCAGACTGACTCTGGAGGATGACACACCTGGAAGGAGGCAAGACAGACAGAACAGCCATCTCTGTGCCGGCCCCGTGCTCACCCCACTTCCAGGGGCCAGGACTCCGGCCTTGCTCTGGGAACTATACCTCTCCTGGTCTCTGTGGAACACCAGGGTGATCACATAACTCAGGATTGGCCAATCAGGCATCATATGCTACTGGCCACATGACTGGCTCAGAATTGGTGAGACCCAGTCAGGGCCAGTCACAACCAACCCTGGGCCTGTGCTAGAGGGGCAGGAAGAGGAGGCCTCAGAGGGACCTGGGATGGAAGATGGACACTTCTGGTGCCACCATGCGGATAATATGAACACTACTGTGAAGAGAAAAAAAATTTCTGAGATGAAAAGAAAAAGAGAGCAAGTCCTAGTTCCTGGATTTAGATACGCTCAGAAACAGCTCCTCATCGCTGCCCTTTCCCTTGTCACGAGACAAGTACAACCCTTTCTTTGTTTAAACCAGCTGACATGCGTTTTCTTCGCAGCCAAGGACTCCTAAAAGATGTATCTCTTTGAAGAGCTGGTGTTCTTTTCCTGTACGGGAAGAGCAGCATAGTCACTCTGCACAGATTTGGCAGATATTCATGACCCAACTAGGATCAATTCTATTGAATGCTCCAAAATCACATTTTAATTCAATTTCCCCCAAGAAATCCTATGTTCATTTACCCCTGAAAAGCGTGCATCTCTGAGCAGCCTCCCCAGTGTGTGTCATACCAATTTTTCCCTTTGGCCGCCGGCCCCTGATTTATTAATGTCACATGCAGCGTCGTGACGCCCAGCCCAAACAGCCGCTCCACGGCCAGTCACCGTGTGGTCGATGTTGATGACAGAAATTACTAATTGAAACCCTAGAATTTGTTTACTCTGAATGCATTAAAGTGGTAGTTATCAAATTGGAACTGTATTACTTCTTAAATTACTTTAGAAACAAAATCAATAGTTTATTTCTCACAGTGGAGAAAAGACAAAGATGGAAAAAAAAGTGCTCTGAGGAACGCATTCCAAGCTTCCTTTGGAAAGGTACAGTGTTGCTAGGCGAAGAATAAACAAGGTATACGGTGGCCTGGAAGGACACCCCTCCCGCCCAGTACAACCTTGTTCATTTCTTGGCTTCTTCTTATACTGTTTTTTAAATTAAGTTTTTGGAATTATTAATATATTGACTCCAATTCAGGCTCCGGGAGCAAACTTTGAGCTAATTCAGACGCTTACTTTTTATAAATGGCTTTTTTTAACATTTGAAATTTCTGAGTTTCTACCCCAACTCAATGTTCCTCTGTCTTCCGTGGAAGGTTTGTCCCCCGAGGGACATCACGCATAGCATTACTCCCAGCTGCATAGACTCCAAAGAGTCTACCTCGCTGTCCCTCCCCGAGAGTCCCCAACACCATTTATTTAGAACTCACTCTCTCTGTGAGAGCCTGGCAGGCCCGGGGCTGAGACCTCACACGTGATCAGCTCCTCCCTTGCTGGCCTGAACCGCCAGTGGGTACAGTGTAGCCTCCACCCAAGTGTCTGACATGCAGGGTCCCTTCCTGCCCGCCTCCCAGGGACAGCTGAAAGACTTCGCTGATAGAAAATACTTAATTTTTTTTCAAAAGAAGAGGAGTGGAGTGTACATCCACGGAAAGTCCCATCCATAATGTGTTCTCACAAATTTGAAACATCACAAGGGAGAGGAGAACGAGTCCCTGGGAAATAGCATTGATACTAGTGACCAGTACGATAGGATTTGACTGCCTGGGGAGTGGAGGGTTGGTCACAGACAGGGAAGGTCTGGTCTCTAGGCCCTGTGAGAAGTGGTGTGGTGTGGGGTGGGAGAGATAGGTCAAGCCAAGGTAGAAAGGATGTGCGCAGAATGCTCTGGCAGACTGTGGTGACTCTTTCTCCATTTCTGGGTTTTCCTTCTTTTGTATTAGAGACCTTCCTTGTCACAGGCCATGTACAGTGAAAACCACATTTCCCATCCAGGCATGCTGGTGAATGTGGCTACTATATTCTAGTTGGTGGAACATAAACCTAAGGGCAGCGTTCAGATTCTGAACAATATCCTAGCGAGAGGGTGCATTCCCTCCCCCATCACCGTCCCCTTCCTGCTGGCTGGAGCAGGCTCGGGCGTCCTGACTGCAGCAGGCACCTGGAGGCACAGTGAGAAGCCTGATGCTAAGCAACCAGATAAGGGCCCAGTCCTTGATATCAGCGCAGCCCCTCTACTAGCCTTGGACTGTTTGTATTTATATGACACAGAAATACATTTTTATCGTGTTTGGGGGAAACTCATAACCAAAAGATTATGTCGAATCTCATCTTAGTGGGTGCTGCTATGCTAGGAATCTCAGGGAGATTCCCAAGTGTGTGGGCAGCTCCAGACTGATTCCAAGTGCAGAGCAAAACTCCTGGGACTGCAGGCTGGGTTGTGGCCAAACTGGCAGAGGTATTTGGCTTTGAGAAAGGTGCTGTAGGTGAGTACTGTGCTGTGCTATGATATCTCCAGGCCTTCAGAACTTTGCAGCTCTATTATAATATAATCAGTATGCAGTGTGCCACTGACCTAAATATCATTGTGGCGTGCACGACTTTCTGTGTAGGGTACTTGGCTCACGTGAGTGTGCAACGGTTATTTGCAGAGTGACAGCAGGAAGAGATCACAGTGTGAATATCACCATAGAAGCAGAGCAGCCAGGAATGGGCACTGGAGCTAGACCCTCTGTATCTAGATGTCCCAGATCGATGTCTAAAGGTTAAGTTCAAGAGCCAGGGGCCGGCCTGGAGTCATCAGTGCTGTGGTTGCTGTGGCTGAGAACATCTGAGTATCAGCAGGTTGCTCTGACTGCCTGTGGCAGGACTCCAGGGTCCCTCAGTCTCCTGGCTCTCCCCAAATCTCCATGGCAACCTTTTCTCCATACAGTCAAATCCGATCCAACTCTGCTTCAGGTCCCCATTTGCCCTTGGCACCTTAAGAGTCCCACTGTGATGGCCTCAGGCCCTAGCGCTCTTCTCTGACAGCACACAGCTACCCGGATGCTGGGTACTCAGCCATCCCCCGGCTTCCCGGGGACCCATAGTTATTTCATCCCCTGTTTCCCAGCATGCAATGTTTCCCAGAAGCTCTGACACCTGCTGAATTCTGCAGATTCCTCTCCGAGTGTGGCATCCAACTTTAAAAATCATGTCCCTATCATCTACATTTTATCATAAGTTTAAATATATGTTTAAATATAACTGTATACATTTATATGTTGTATATGAACATTTAAAGATGTTTATATGAAATAAACAATGGATATAATTTTGGCATACTATAAACATTGATATTTTAAGAGAAAACAATAAAATGTTTCAAGTATGTATATATAACTGAGCTCAATACCACCGTGATTTAATTCTCACTATAATTGATGTATTAAAAAATATACACACAAGCCTCACTTTGTTGGAATTTTGCATTACTTTTTTTTCTATTTGAAAGTCTACTGTTCTGGCAGAATTTGATCTTAATGTAGCATATTTTTATTCTTCAAAGGCTTTTATTGATTGCTCTATCACCTTTCACTGTCTGCCACAAAAATGTGCTCATAAATTAAAATTGAAAATTGAAAAACTGTCTGTGGCTAGAGTCTAAATTTTAAAATAAGTTCTTTTTAATTGAGTTCTCATTATGGTTGTTGGTAGAACACAATTGGTTAAAACCACGTGCATATGTCACAAATTATGATAAAGAATTCTTAATCCTAAAAAAGTAAAGTTCTTTGAGACATACTTCTCTTCGTGTGCTAAGGGGACTGTTTTTACACTGCATATAGTCATGAATGACTATTGCTTGTTATTTTAAGGAGACAGGTTTCATCACCAATTGTACTTACAGTCCTCTGCTTTATTGGCGTGAGCATCGAGTGCCTGTTCACATAAAGAAGCAGATGGGAGCGGAAGGGTTTCAGCTGTATGTCACTCCATCCCTTGGACCCCTTCCAAGTTATATGACAAAAATCGCATAGCAATTTATCATAAAATATTTTTGACAATCTATGCTCTGAAGTCTATATTAAGTTCTTCTGCAATCTCAGTGAAAGTGAATTGAAAACTAACTCATAAAGCTTGTGGTTCTCCATTATAGACTCACATGTGATAGCAGAGACATTTCTGTTCTCGAAACTGAGGCCAATATTTCAAAATGTGTCTTTGCTTTATGTCCTGAGAGCTTTTCTCATCAGGGCAGAGGCCTCCGGAAGGTTCAGGAGCAGCAGTGTCTTTTGGGTGGGGATGTCCTTGACCCTTTTCCTGCCTGGAGAGGCTGGCTGGGTAGACCACACCAGTGGCTCTCATCTCCTATGGCTTCCAGTTGGCTTAGGCCAGTGTGGTGGATGAACTAACGGTCAGCTTGTTGAACTGAATGAGCGTGGTGCTGGGTGTGGAAGGCCCACCTGAGGATTGTTGCCAACAGCGTAAAAGGAGAACTGGAAGGGAAGATGGGGTGCTGTTGATTCTCCTGCAGAAGCTTGTCATATGGTTTGCCTGATATGAACTCAGCTGTTCTCACTGTCTGAGGAGCTCGGGTCCTTAATGTTGCTGAGGATCGCTGCAGTTCTTTGAGGGTCACTTCCTGGCTCCAGGGCAGATCCCTCAGCCTGCTGGCACAGATCCTTCATCCCACCGGCACAGACTTTCTAGCCTCCACTACTGACCTTTGCGTCTTCCCAGTGCAGATCCTTGATATAGACTTGCATGAGACATTGTCCTGAGCTCTAGGCCCCCAGTTGGACTCATGGAGCATATTGCCATGGACTCTAGGTCTTCAGCTGAATAGATGCAGGACGTTGCCATGGGATCCAGGTCCTCAGCTGGATTCTTTGGGTCTCCTAGTGCGTGGACAGATCTCCTGCACTTTTCTGCATTTGCCTCTGTGGGTGAATATTATTAAATAATCTTAAAAATTATGTGTCCTGTATTAAATTCATTCCCTTGCAAATCCTGAGTACAGCAGCCAGTGAGAGGTCCCTGCGGTGGGTAGAAGTGAGGAGACCACAGCAAGCTTGGGCATTTATTGTCAGGGCTCCATCTGTGGGGTGACCTTGAGTGGCTGCAGTTCTCTTAGGAAGGTCATTCACATTCTACACGGCCTCCCCAGGTCCAAACTCCAGAAACCTCTCCCTCCCCAACCTGTACTGACCCCCGTGCTCCAGGGGCTCAGTATCCTTCCATCACTGCGCTGACACTTTTATCAATATCTCTCCTGTTGGAACACTCCCAGTTTGTGCTTCGTTACAATGATAGACTTATTTCCTGCCTGATGGAAGGAGTGTTTGTGAAGGAAGATGGGGAAGTGGGGTGCATATTAGTTGAGCAATTAGTTGCAATTGCTATTTGTAAATTTGTCAGTGTTTGTGAACCCTTAACCATATGCCCCCTGGTACCCGAGTACTGCAATTTGATGATACCCAATCTAACACCTGATCCTCCATCCCTGTCCCCTCTCTGTATAATGGTAAACTACAGTTGGAAACCAAATAAGCATTAATGCTGGTGAGTTTTGTTCACGAATGCCATTGGGCCCTGGTGAATCTGGTGTGACATAGTGTGCTGGTCACTTCTGTCCTCCTCAGCTGCCAGACCTTCCCCCTCCACCCTCATCTGTAGGGGGTCACTTGTCCTCCCTGGAGCTACCCTATGCAGAAGGGACTGATCTGCGGACCCCGGGCCCCATGGTGACCTGCTTGAGCCGAGCACCCATCCCCCCTGAAGCACAGCCTGTTATGTTTCTTTATCCACCAGACTCTCTGCTGTGACGATCTAGAAATTCCAGACAACCCAGAGAGAGTTTTTTATTGCAGCAGCGGGCAACCGATTTACAATAATATGTAAAAAGATAGGGGTCCCCAGGCACGGGCAGCAGCTGCAGTGTAAAGTTGAAATCTGAGCTAAAATGTGCACGGGATCCACCTGCTGGAGGCTAGCGATGATCTCAAACCACATCCCTGAATTGGCCAGAAGCCCCCAGGTCCATTGCTCAGCATTCTCAGCCCCACTGGGACTTGGAGCTCCTGGCAGATGGCTCTGGAGCGAGTTCAAATTAGCTGCCACTGTGGCTTCTCCCTCAGGGTATATCACGTTCTGACATTTATTTCAATTCATTCATTAATTTTAAAGCAATAAAAAAGTCTCAGATCCTCTTAGATCATGACCCACAGCTGCATTACACTTGGCTGGGTCATGGCATGGGGCCATGGCTTGTGGGGTGGTTGGATTACTGTCCAGCTAACGTTCGCTTTGTCCTTCATACTGGGGGTGGAGAGCACTTTCCAGCGCTTCTCACGTTGCTGATGTGGGTCTGACCCGGCAATTTGTTTTGACCAGGGGCCATCAGTGAAAGTGACAAGAGCACAGGCAGGAAATGTACACCTACAGGCTGGCTGCGCTTGCCCTTGGAGTCAGGCCTTGAGAATAGTGAGCCCAGGCAGCCTCTGTCCCTTGCACACACAGGCGGACCTGAGCCCACCAAAGCTGCAGCTGTGCCCTACAAGGCCCATCGGGGACTGATCGAGCCACAGCTGACCTGAGGACCTGTGGCAGGATCAGTGCTTCCTGTGAACCCCAGAACGGGGTTGACAACTGCTGACAGCTCACTACGTTTTCAAACTCTGCTCTGCAGAGCGCTCGGGGGAGTCATTTTCAAACCATGTCTCCACTCAGAACCATGCTGCATTTGTTCATGCATCTGTTAATTGTTTATTCTCCAAACACTTTCTGATCACCCTCGGCACCAAGGCTGCTCTAGAGAGATTCATCTGTCTGCGTCCGGGCTGTCTGTTGATCTTCACAAGAGAAATGAGGGTTTCTTATGCTCATTCTTAAATCATGACGGAAGGCAGGAGGCCAACCAGGCCTGTTTCTCAGCTCCTTTCCCCTCCTCCACTCTGCATAACCTTCTCTGAGGCCAGTGGGGGTTGGGACAAGTGGGGAGGAATCCTGGACAACCTCAGACAACGCACTGTCTGCCTCCTGCCCAAAATCTGGGACTGTGGGAGAAAGGAAGGGAAGTATGGGCTCAGCAGTGCCCCCTATGGGACAGGTGTTTCTGCCTCTTGCCTGGGTTCATGGGCTCAGGCACTTGGCTGCCAACCTTGTTTCCAGTAAAAGAAACTGAGGATCTGATGGGAGCAATAATTCACCCAACTGTTGGCCCAGGGTAGGACAGGGTTTGTGCCCAGATCTCTCTTTTAAGCTCAAACCCATGCTCTCCCTTCTGTCCCAAATGCCATTTCCTGGGTGAGAGGAGACTTAAATCCTAAATCCCTGCCCCAGTTGTCTACAAACAGGAGGTGTATTTCCCATTCCTTCATGCTCATCCACCCCCTGTTTGTGGAGCTTTCTTTAAGTGAAAAGGGCCAGGAGTATATTAGTGGAAACATGAATTTCCTGTCTGCAGGGACTTGTGGAGGGACAGAGATCTGGAACAGTACTGTCTTGCTGTTCTTTCTTCTTGCTGCTGAGACACAATACCCGACACCCAGAATTAAGGAAGGAAAGGTTTATTTAGCTCACAGTTCGTGGAGGTTTCAGTCCATAATCAGCTGGCTCCAAGGCAGAGTGGTACATGGCGGAGGGCAACTTCATGGTGGGGGAAGACAGCAAAAGCAGCAAGAGCAAAAGGGGAGGAGCAGTGGCAAGCAGCCTCTTTCCCTCCCTTACATATGCAAACTACCTGCCCCAGGGTGGGTGTAACACTCACATTCATAACCCCAGCAGTGGACCATGAATCAATCATAAACTCTAGAAGCCCACCCCATGACTGCATGAGGCTTTGGGGGGACATCTAGACACTAACAATAACAAATACACACTCCATCATTTGGCAGTGGGAACTATGGGAAACAGTAGTATAACAGTGGGGGGCCCTTTGCTATAAAATGATTTAGAAAGACTAATCTGAGGTGGAGACAGCTAAACATAGACCTGAAGCAGATGAAAGAGCAAGATTATAACTGCATTAAAAAAATACCTGAGCATGGTGATGCACACTGGTAATCCCAGCACTCTGGGAGCCTAAGGTAGGAAGATTGAAAATTCAAACCCAAGCTAGGGAATCTCAGGAGCTTAGTAAAACCCTGTCTCAAAAGAGGGGTGCTATTGATTAGTGCAAAGGCCCTGGGTTCAATCCTCAGGATCACAGAGCGGGGGAAAAAAAGAAAAAAAAAAAAAAAAAAAAAAAAAAAAAAGAAAGAGCACCAGGCAGAGGGCACAGCACAAAAAAAAAATCTGAAGCAAGACTCATACCTGCCTGACCTGTTTCCTTCCCTTCCCTATGGCATTACCAGTTGCAGCCTTCATAGCCTCTCTGTTGGGTTGGCTCTGCTCACTGCCTACAGCTTTTGTCAGACTTTCCACATTCCTGGCTTCTCTAACTTCCTGAGGTCTCCACTGCACTTCTGGCTTTACTCTTACAGTTTCTCACTGCTGTCTCAGAGGCACACTGCTGGGTTTCTGCAATATGGGTGGACATTTCCATGACTCCATAACTCTTCATTCTGCATGCCTGTAAAACCAGTACCATGTGGATGACACCAAGGTCTGCCCACCAGCTCAAGCAGTAGTGGGGACCCCTTGGACTATGGCTGCAGAGGGCTCCAAGTGTATGGATGGCTGAGCACTGTGAAATGAATTCCAGTAAACCAATCCTGGAGTGCCCTGAGTCTCTCTTCTCAAACCAAAGTGCTTCATTTTTGCACTCTTGAGGGTACAAACTGTGAGCTTTTGCTGATTCCTGAGATGCCCTTGGGGCTTTGTTCTGATGCAAAGTACCTGGCTTCTTTTTAATGCTAATCTTTTCAGCAACTGAGCTCTCCTGGACTCCAACTTACAAGTTTCAACTTTGTAGACACATCCTTTCTGATTCTTACTGTAAACCTGGCTGAAAGCAGCCAGATATACTCATGTCACAGCCTACACATTGGGCTGATTTGAAAGTTCCTCTGCCAGGTTAATTAGTCTGCCACTCTTAATCTCAATCTCATGCAAAGTCTTGGGATATCAGCAAGATGTAGGCAAATTTTCTGCCAGAACATAACACAGGTGGTCTCCAACTGTCATTGAAGTGCTTGTTTCCAACTGAAACCTTCCAAGACTGGCCTTTACCATCTGAATTTCTTTCAGCATTCAGGTCTTCTGAGTTCTGATCAGAACTTCCCATCAAGCTCAGCTTATAGGATTCTAAGGCTTACCTAGCTAACATTTCCAAAACTTTCAGTTACCATTTCTAAAGTCTTCTAATCCACATGGTCAGGTATAGCCATGGCAACAATTCCACTCTCAGTACCAAAGTCTTCCTCAGTCATTTTCTCATTGCTGAGATGAAATATCCAAAGCTCATAACTTAAAAGAGGAAACGTTTATTTTAGCTCATATATTTTAGAGGTTTCTGTCCCTTGTTGGCTGGCTCTGAGACAGAAGCGGCATGGCGGAAGGCCTGAAAGGAGGAAAACTATTCACATCATGGCAGCCAGGAAGCAAAGAGAGAAGGAAATTGCTGGGGAGGGAGATGGACCCTTTCACGTCACCCTCTCCACCCCATGATTCCCCTCCTAACAGCACACTCAGCTACTGAACTCGTTAGGGAATGAATTTACTGATGAACATAGTAGCCCTATGATCTACTCACTTTTCAAAAGCCCGCCTTTTAACACAGGAGAGTTTGGGGGACATCCCAAATCTAAACCATAACAGTCAGTGACATACACTCTCAGCCTCAGGGAAGAAGACACTGTGCCATGCAGGGTCAGACGGGAGCAGAGTGAACCGGCAGGGTCTGTCAGAGGCGGGCTTTGTAGCACTATGAGGCTGGGGTGATCCCTGGCTCCTGTGGGGGGATGCAATTGGCTTGCTTCAGTAACTATGTGGTGTGATGGTGATGTCATTAGTTGGAGAACTGGATAGGAAGCAGGAGGTCAGGCAATAAGAGAGCTATAGGGAGGCAGCCTTTCATGCCAGTTGGGGGCATATCTGCAAGAGCAGAAGGCTTCATGCTTATGCCTGTGAGGCTCCGTGTAGCGCTGAGATGTCAAGGCAAGATGTGAGATTTCAGGTCTTACACTATTACAGCAGTGAAAAGGGGCAGTGCCTGGACATACAGGAGCCGGGGTTCAAATTGTGCTGCCCACAGCTATATGTGGGGAAGTTTGCAGATGGAGTCATTGGCTGCGTCACATACAGGGGTCGGGGTCGGGTACAGACCCAACCGGCAAAGGCATCCTGAGGATGTGGGCAGGACACAGAGTCTCCCTGTGCCTGAGGGTGCTAGACAGTGGCTGAGAGCAGCCAGTGAGTCCCTTCACACATAGCTTCAGTGCGGAGACTGGTGCTGATCAATAGTTATGGTGGTGAGCACCACCATCATCCTGATCACTGTCCCCCCTGTGTGTGCTGTCCGAATCCCAGCTTTGCCACTGACTACCTGTGTGACTTGAACTGAATGACTTAGCCTCTCCCTGTCTCAGTTTCCTCATTCTCAGTGGAGACAGTGATAATCACCATCTTCATATACTTGCCACTAGCCTTAGAGAAGCTTCCGCCAGAGAAGAGCTCACTAGCATTCCTTGAGTGTTAACGTAAGTGTTAACTAATCAGATCCACTCTTGGTGATTGGAGAAATAGGAAGGCCGGCTCTTACAGACGACTTGTGGGTGTGACACAGAGGTGAGCTACTGCTGCACATCGCCTGCGGGCCTTGCACAGGCTACCCTCGCTGAGGGTGGAGGACGGGCACCACCACCCTATTCATGGCAGTGGCTCACTGTTTACTCAAAACAGAATAGTTGATGCAGATCTCTGCTTTCTTCTGTTTTCCTTCTGGGGGCTTGAATTTTGGTGCGATTCTGGGATAAACCCTAGGCACTTAGTCTCTGAGAGGCTTTCTTGCTAAGTTGCACAGGTTGGGCTCAAACTTGTGATCTTTCTACCTCAGACTCCCAGAGGGCTGCAATCACAGATATACACCGCCGCACTTTGGAGCTCTTGGTCACCCAGAGCATTGCCCCTGACTTTTAGGATAACCTTACTGATCATTAGGACTCTGTTCAAACCTCACCTTGTCCAAGAGATTTGAAGGTTTTTACCCTTCCTGGAGCTCTACTGCATTTAATATCAAAATTCCCCCTGAGGTGCTGTGTGTCATAAAGGATCTTCAGTTCCCTTCCTAAGAACTGTCCATGTTTTCAGTTTTGTGACATGTGTCAATTTATGACAGCCCTTACTCAGCCTGGGATCCAAGATAAGATGATTTGAAATGAATGTTTTGACATTGGTGTGCCTTGTCCTGACTGCTCTATGTTCAGTGAAAAAAAAAAGACTTTTGAGGATAGAAGTTTGAAAGATATCAAATTATTACTGAACTTCAAAATATTTTGACAGTTCTTCATCGACACAGCTACAGCAAAATACACCTCTCAGTCACAGTGCCTACTAGAATGAGCCCTAGAACTGTGAATACTAATTTTAAGTGAGATTAGAATTCTGTGTCCTCCTAATAACCGGATTGTTATCTCATTGATCTTGTCATCAAAAATTGCTCAGGTAGGGGCTGGGGATTTAGCTCAGCAGCACAGCGCCTGCCTGGCAAGCGAAAGGTCATGAGTTCAATTCCTGGAATGGAAAAAAAAACCAAAAAAAAAAAAAAAAAAAAAAATTGATCAAGTGCCTACTAAGTGCCACGAACAGTGCATATTGTGGAAGTTCAAAATGAAGAATGGATCTCTGCTCTGGAAATGCTTGGATTCTGTACAGTACTTGGAGGTTTGGGCAGATTCTTTTTGTGCCTGCTTAGTATCTAATTGCCCATTGCCTCTTCTTTATGATACTGTTGGGGGATATACACCCTTCCCTCGCGTAGCTCAAGTCTCTGAGGAAAACTAACCTCAAACCTAAGTATAGCAGTGGACCCTGATTGGTCTAAACCAACTAAAGTAATCGCACACCTATTTCCACATGACTGGTTCAGTGATACTCAGCCTAAGCCAATCAGGAGTCTTCTAGGCATGGAGTGGTCCAACCAGTGAAAAACACCTATTTTCCTTGAAAATTTCTTTCTGTGTATGGAAGAAATAGTGATTTGAATCCCAAAATGGCTGAGTCATCTTGAGAAGTCAGGTTGAGAAAGAGGAGAGGCTACATCACAGTAAAAAGAAAATGGAGAAGGATCTTGATTAAATCATTAAATCATTTATAAATTTTTCTGTATCATTAGCCATTAGGGAAATGCAAATTAAATGCATGTCTATGCATTTATAGTATACTTGAACAAGTAAACTTAAAATAATTTAACCAGCCAGGCATGGTGGCACACACCTGTAATCCAAGCACTGAGGAGGCTGAGGCAGGAAGATTTTTGTGAGTTAGAGACCAGACTAGGCTACAAAGTGAGCTCAAGACCAGCCTGAACTACATAGTGAGACTCTTTCTCAAAGAGACCAAAAAAAAAAAAAAAAAAATCAACCAATAAAATAATTTAGCCAGGATTAGTTAGTGCTTTTGGTGTTTACATTGAGAATTAAGGCAAATGATTTATTCTACAGTATCCATCGTTTCTTTCTCCCATTATTTACTGTCTGATTTTGCTCTAGAGGTGCATCACTTTTGCTTCTCTGGCACGTGTCTTGGGCTACTGTGCTCAGCTTCGCAGATATCTTATGTTCAACCAACCCACATGGTCCATCATTTTTGCTTTGATGGTTGGTTTAGGGTTAGTGAACCAGGAACAACTTTAGGACTTATCAGTTGATACTATGAGGCTCCCCTTTCTTCTCCTGATTTGTGCAGTGTAACCATCTGAAGTCTGGACATCCAGAGCCACTTTATTGCCACAGAAGATAGACCGAGGAGGCAGCGGACATTACAGGGAGCAGAGATAAACAAGGTAAGTTAAATAACGTACTGGATTAGACCTGTCATGAAGCCAGCTATCTCTGTATTTCTCTGTTATGGTGGGAAAAAAAGCTTAACCTAGTTTGGGTTGGATTTCCTGAACTTGGTGTTATTTCAATAGTTTGCTCCATGTCTAACCCCAAGCTTTATCCTGGGGCTGACTCCAGGATGAGTGGATGAAACCAAGCGACTGGGTTGGACACACTCTGTGGGAAAGGTGGCAGCACAGCTGGGACGGTGACCCAGGGAATTGCAAGAATACGCTGAAGGATGGGAGGGAGCATGATTTCAGCAAGCTGGTGTCAGCAGGCAAATGGTTGAAGGTGACGTGGAATAAGTACACCCGGCCCAGGGTCTTTCCCGAGGGCAGGACTAGGGAACCTGGGCAGATGGCCTGCAGTGGGGACCTGAGGACTCCAAAGAGCCACTAAGTCAGGGCAGATTAGAGAAGAAGGCTGGGTTTGCAGCAGCACCAACCCTGGTGTGGCACCAGTTTGTTCTCACGGGACCTAGCCAGAGAGAGTGCCAAGGTGAAGACAGAGAAAGCTCTGGGAAACCCCAGAGAGCCCTTCAGGTCTGGTTCCGCACTCCAGGACTGAGAAGGGAGCCTCTAGCAGTCAGAGAGGGAGAATGGGCATCCCCATCCTTTCTTTCCTTTGTTCCTCACACCTGCTCTCCGAAGTAACCTTGTGGTATTGGCAGGCAAGGCTTGAACAGGACTCAGAGACTCCTAACATAAGATAGAAAATTCCAGAATATAGTATGAAATCCCTTGATAGATAGAGGACCAGGAAACTCCCCAAATCACGGGAAAAGACAATGAGCAGACACCAACTCAGAAATAACACAGACACGGCAATTTGCTGACATCAACTTTAAAGTGGTTCTTATTTAAAAAAAAATCCTGTAATAAGCAATTATGTACACTTATGGAAAAAACAGCCTAAGCAAAAAATTGGAAAAATCTTTGTGATCTGTGGTTAGGGAAAAGGTTTTCAGACATAATGCAAATCCATGAAAACATAGTCCATAAATTGATATAGAAAAAAATTGATAAAATTTACTTCATAAAAATGAAAAATTTTCATGGTATGAAAAAAATGGGACTGCAAAACACTGTAAAAAAAAAAAAAAAAACAACTCCAGGTTTTCTACTGGCAGAAAATATTTGCGAATCACATCTCGGATAGAGGATTTATAGCCAGATTATCTAAAGAATGCTTGAACCTGAACAGCAGGAAACAAACAACCCAATTAAAGAATTGGCAAGGGCTGGCACCGACTGTTCGCCAGGCTATGCAGGTGGAAATTTTTGCACAGGATAAATTTTTCTGTATCATTAGCCATTAGGGAAATGCAAATTAAAAGCTACCGTGAGATAGCACTTCCCATCTCTTAGAACAGCGGTAACGCAAAACCCAGTGATTCGGAGGGCTGAGAGGTCCCGGAGCCAATGGAACTCAGGCGTTGCTTTTGGGAATACGAAACAGTGCACTCAGTCTGGAAAGCTGTTCGGCAGTTCCTTATTAAGTTAAACATGCATTGACCAGATGACCCAAGAACCCCATTCCTGGGTGTTTGCCCTAGTGAAAAGAAAACTTATGTTCACACAGAAACCTGAACACAAATGATTGTAGCAGCTGTCTTGGTACAGAACGGCTGCAATGCGGAAACCACTAGCTGTCCAGTGGCCGGTGCATGGCGAAGCTATCACTGTTTCCTTCCAGCACTCGGCACTTCCCAGCCACACAAAAATGAGGACTTCACATAAACACAGCGACTCCTTTGAATCTGGGAGGCATTGCGCTGAATGAAAGATTATGCACTATGTCTTTTCGTTTATATGACTTTCTTGAAAGAAAAATAAAAGATCCCACAGTAATAGAGAACAGTACGGGGTTGTGGGGAGTTATATGTGTGTGGCGGGTGGTGTGACTTTTAAGGATAGTGTTTTTTTCTTTTGGGGAGAGAGCCCCAGATAGAACTGTTCTGTACGTATCTTGACTGGTGGAGTGTTTATACAAAGTGATACATACAATAAAACTCATAGAGGTGTAGACACAAAGGTCAATTTCACAGTATGTTATAATTTGTTAAGATGACATTTAAGGTCACACACATGAAACTGGTGTCTCTGAAAGTATTAGTTGGATTTCCCTTAAACAAGAAAATAAAGAAGAAAAGAAAAACTGGTCCCTGGGTTTAATCCCCAGTACTAGGGGGAAAAATAGTCCTCCTGGTTTTTGTGTCACTTGGATATTTCCTGGCTTTGCAGTCAAGTCCCTACAGAGGGACTTCAGAAGTGGCATCTGACGCTGTGCCTGCCTGTAAAAATACAGAACAGGCTCAATCCTGACCTTAACACTATTTTTCTCTTCCTCACCCGGGCTTCGACAGGGCCTATGGAAATAATGTTAGAAATGTAAACTTTGAGTATGAACGGGAATTTTATTTCCAGTGATGTTTATAATTTTTTCTCTGGGGTCAAAACCCTCATTCATATCCAAATAAGTTATTTGGGCTGTCGATAGCTGATCCATCTCTGAGGCCTTCAGAAAGGCCTGCATTCAGCAAACCTGCCCTTTCAAGGCTGAGTCTCCCGGGCGGGAGGGAGGGAGGGCGTGGTGGCTGTGTGGCTTCAGCATTTGCTGCGTTTTGTGTTTTCTTTTCCTTTAGGTGTACTCACAAAGCAGTCTAGATAGCAGGCCACCCCAAGTCCAAGGTGGGAAGGAAAGATAGGCTTCACAAAGACAATTGCCTTTCACAGCGTGTGCAAAGATGCGGTTCTTCGGGGAGGTCTCCAAAGCACACAGCAACACACCCGGGCCTTTGTTGGTGTTTTCTAAGCCAGAGACTTGGAAATATCAGTCATAAGACACAAGGTACCGGGGGGCTGGGGATTTAGCTCAGCGGCAAAAGCGCCTGCCTGGCAAGTGCAAGGTCGTGAGTTCGGTTCCCGGTACCGGAGAAAAAGCCCCCCCCCCCAAAAAAAAAGACACAAGATACCTGTTGTCCATGGTTCCCTTCATTCTCAGGTATCCAGGGACTCTGTGTATAGCGCTGGTGAGGGACAATGCAGGTGCAGTATCTCGTGGTAGGGTGCTGGGGGCATTTAAGGAACTGTAGTTTAAAAGTTCTGTGGTTTTTTTTTTTAACTTTTCCATTCCCTCTCCAGTTTATTTTTTGCTGTTATTGGTTTTTGTACATTTTATTTTTTGCTTTTGTATTTTATTGGTACATTTTAGATATACATAATGATAACATTCATCATAAGGAATTTGTACCTGTACATGGCATATCTTGCTTCTTTTTTTCCCCATTCCCCTCCCTTCAGTGCCTCTTCCCCTCTTTATTTACAAAAGTTTTATTTGCATTTTTTTCCCTTCTATTCTCTCTTTTTTTCTTGACAGCACATATGACTTCTTGTTAAGTGGGCATTTACTATAAGTGGCATGGATTCAAAGAAACTGAATTAAAAGACAAGGGAAGAATTTTTTTTGTAGTTGAGAAGTTCAGGAGAGGATTGCAGGCTGGATCCAGAAGTTTCTAAGCCATTAGGAGTCTGAGTTTGAACACTAGAAACCACCTAGCTTGTTTAAGTGTAGAAGGGCATCTTACAGGCTAACTGCTCATGAGGGGAGATATGAACTCATAAGATGGAAATACTCTACACATGGCTAATAATTTACATGGGGGAAAACAATAATGAAAGCAACAGTGTGTAGCTGATCCATTTCAATAATGTGCCTGGCAGTCTTCTAAGTACCTGTGCCAACTAATTTAATCCTTACAGCAACATCCCTTTGGAGCTGGGTGTCCCTCAGGTAAATGAAGAATCTGAGATAAAGAGATGTAAAGCAACTTGCGCATGTGTAGGGTGACCATTCATCCTGGATTGCATAGGACAGTCCAAAATAAATACTGCCCGGATAGGCATTAAATAGTGGTTATGAGCTCTGCTGTTGATCTCACAAATGGCCGGACATGGTCCGTGAATTCTAGGATCACTCTGTGTCACGCGGCTAAGAGGGGGAGAAGCTTAGTGACAAAGAGCTGCTAAGAGAATCCGGTGATAGCGCCAGACCCATTCCCCCTCTCACTCCCTCCCTCAGCTAGGCCTTCTTATGTATGAGCTCACTCCTGGGTGGTCCTACTCCCCGGGGACCCTGGGGCTTCAGGCTGCGCTCTCTTCACTTTCGACAACTTGCAAACTACTCTCACGCCTGTCAGCGCAGAGCACTTAGAGGGACAGCAATCTATGTGAGGGCTGTGCATGCCCATTGAGAAAGTCCTGTCCTCTCTCTCCTCTCTGCCCTCCTGGTTCAGCCAAGGACATAGGTTCCACCGCATGCTAAGAATGTCTTGTCATTCTTCCGGCTTTCTAATCTCCTAAACTAATTAGGGACCATGTCAGGATGTCAGGACAGAGCTTCAAGTCATTGACTGCACAGCCGGAGGATCTTTCCACACTGTGCACATCTCCTTAGCCGATGTGGTCAGCTCCAAGGACAGTGCTGGCTCAGTTGATGAGACATAGAATGTGCAGGTTTTGGGGGACAGAAGGCTCACATCCCAGGGACGGGAAGCTCATGGTCTGTGCCAAAGGCTGGCCCCAGGAAACTAGGGCAGGGTTGAGATCATTAGGAAGTGCCTGAGGGAAGTCCTGCTTCAGTTCCTTTCCACTACTTTTACTGGGGAATGCATTTTTTTCTTTGTGGTACTGGGGATTTGACCCAGAATCTTTACACTGACCTACAGCTCTAGCTTCTTAACATCTTTTTAAATTTTGAGACAGGGTTTCACTAAATTGGCCAGGCTGGACTCAAACTTGTGATCCTTCTGCCTCAGCCTCCCAGAGTGCTGTGATTCCAGGTGTGCAGCACCACGCATGGCTAGCAATGCATTTTTCTGCTGTGGCCATGGATGTTTGTACTTTTCTGGATGCTTCTGCTCAGTAGAACAGTGCACTGAGGGGACTCGAATCTGTCTCATCCCAGGTCCAGAGCCAGGTGCTGCCTGAATGCCTCCAAGTCTTCTGTAGCTGGTAGCCTGGGCTCAGGTCACCATCCATCACACACTGGGGATGAGCCCAGTGCCTGTGCCTCTGTGCCCATACTAACAGAGCCCATCTGTATAGACTGCTTGGCACCCACACGCAGGTCTGAGGAGACCCTACTTGAGGAAGGGCTAAGGCTGGCAGCTGCCCATGTTTTCCCTCCTGACTCCAATTTCTCCTTCCAGGAGCGGCAGACGGGATGGAATGTGCTCTCCAGAGGACTGGGGACCTTGGTAGACTCCTAGGCCTGCCCCTAGTAGCTGGACATGTGGAAATGAGCCCAAGAAAAGCTGGAGAAGAAGGTAGACACTAATCCACGCCCTGTTCACCTCCTAAGAACACGAGGAGGCTTGCTTGGCCGCTATTAAGAGACCCTCCCACTCCCTTGGGAGAAGCTTCTAGAAGTGGATAGATAGTCACCTATTTTTTTAGCACCTCAAGATCAGTGCACAAGTGTTCATGTCCTCGTTGTGTGCCTGTCTTCCTTGTAAAGAGATGACTTCTCTCCTCTTTCTGGTCTCAACATGTCCCTTGTTTTAGAGAATATTCCTAATAAATGTATCAGACAAAGGGCTCACCTTAGGAAAGGCAGCTTCCTCACAGAGGTTCCACCTGGGCTGAGAAGTGTAATCGTACCATGGCAGGGCTCACAAGTGTAGCTTGGTGAGTGTTTGAAAATGTTTTCTCCTATTTCAGGGGAAGATCCAAAGAAAGGATGGAAGTCCTCTCCAAGTTCTAATAGACATGGTGGCATTGGCTGCAAGACTCACCAGCTCCTGCAATTCACACAAAAAAAGAGAAAAGGTGAGGAGACAAGATGGCGGCTGTGGTGGTGGCGGCAGTGGAGGAAGAACAGGAGGGAAAGTGTGTGGGGTTGAGTTGGGAGGTGAGGCAAGGAGCTGGCTGATGCTCAGTCTCTGCTGAGCTGAGAAATTATTTTGCTTTATTCTCACAGAATCCCTCAGTGGCAAGAATGATGTTATGCATAGATGAATTGGCAGTTCCACGGAGACGAGGGCTTTTTGTTTGGTTTGGTTGGTTGGTTTTGTCTTCATCATGGTTATATCTATGACACATTGACCCATGCTTGACTTGTAATCGATGCCGAAGAAATATTTACTGAATGGAAGAACAAACCAAAGGATGAGTAAAATGAATGAAGTCTCTAAGTAACCAGACATTTCTCCGAGAAGGTGTGCAAATGGCCTACAAACCCATGAAAAGATGCTCAGCCTCACTAATCATCAGGACAGTGGAAGTCCAGACCACAGTAAGATATCACTTCACACCCACTTGGATGACTGCTACCAAAAACAGAAGCAAAAACAAAACCAGAAAATAATAAGTGTTGGTGAGGAAGGAGAGAAATGAGAACTCTGTTCACTGCTGGTGGGAACGTAAAGTGATGAGTTGACAGGAAAAGCAGTGTAGTGGCTCCTTTAAAACGTCAAAGTAAGGGGCTAGGGATTTAGCTCAGCGGCACAGCACCTGCCTGGCAAGCACAAGGTCGTGAGTTCGATTCCGGGTACCAGAAAAGAACAAACAAACAAACAAAAAACCCAAACAGTCAAGCAAACAAAAGTTAAAGTTACATTTGCATATAATACATAAGGCCCTGGGTTCCATTGCCAGCTCCAAAAAAGGTGGGAGGAAGTAAAAATAAAATTATCGTATGATCCAGTGTGGTGGATTGACAACTGGTGGCCAATTTGTAACACGCAGCTGAACTGAACCAGCATGGTGCTGGGTGTGGGAGGCCCACCTGAGAACTGTCGCTGGCAGCATAAGAGGCAGAACTGGAGAGGAAAAGGTGTAGAGGCTGTTGGGAGCTGTCATAAGCTGTAAAGAGCTGTTGATTCTCTTGGAGAAGCTCATCATGCTGGCTTTCCTGATGAACTCGGCTGCTCTCATCATCCAAGGAGCTCCGGACCTTGTTGTCACTGAGAATGGCTTCGGTTCACTTTGGGGGAGCTCTGGCCCTCACTTTGAGCATCGCTTCCTGGCCCTGGCAGGGAAGATGGTGCACTGCTCTGTCTCTTGGAGAAGCTTGTCATATTGGCTTTCCTCATGGGAACTCGGCTTTCCTCATCATCAGAGGAGTTCAGGACTTACTGTTGCTGAGGATGGCTGTGGTGCTTTTTCAGGGAGCTCTGATTCTTACTTTGAGCATCATTTCCTGGCTGTAGTGCAGATCCCTCAGCCTGCTAGCACAGATCCTTCATCCCGTTAGCACAGACATTCTAGCTTCTAACACTGACCTTTGGGCCTTCCCAGCGCAGGTTTGTCAAACAGGCATGTGTGAGACATTGTCATGGGCTCTTAGCCTCTAGTTGGACTCATTATGGGCTCTAAGTCTTCAACTGGATTTATGCAGGACGTTACTGTGGGACCCAGGCCCTCAGCTGGATTCTTTGGTCTTTAGTATGTGGACAGATTTCCTGAACTCTCTTTTTCTACATGATTCTTTGTGTGACTATTATAAATAATCTTAGAAAATATGTGTCCTTTAGTATATCATTCCCCTTGCAAAACCCCCAAACTACAATACCCAGCAATTCCATATCTGGGAATATACCCCAAGGAATTGACTTCAGGAACTTGAAAGATAATTGTAAACCTACACTCATGGTAATATGCAAAAAGATGTCGACAGCAAGTATCCATAGACAGATGAGCGGATAAAGAAAATACGGTATGTGCATACAATGGACTAGCATTCAGAAAGGAAGCAAACTCAGACACACACAACACGGATGACACTTTGAGACATGTTAAGTGAAATAAAGCAGTCATGGGAAGGAGCATCTCTGTTGGCTCTGCTCATGTGCGGTTCTCACACAGGCAAGTTCACAGAGACAGAGTTGCAGGGCGGTTGCCAGGGGCTAGGGAAGGCAGAAGGGAGGCATTAGTGTGTAATGGATTTAAATTTTGCAAGATGAGGGGCTGGGGATTTAGCTCAGTGGCAAAAGCGCCTACCTGGCTATAGCGCAAGGCCGCGAGTTCGGTTCCCGGTACCGGAGAAAAAAAAAAAAAAAAAAAAAAAAATTTTGCAAGATGAAAAGTGTCTGGGGCGTCATGATCGCACAGTGAGGTGAACATGCTTAATGCCACAGAACTGTCCACTTAGACGTGGTTAAAATGGTCATTTTATGTTACATTTGTTCTATCACAATTGTGAAATAAATTACAATAAAATAAATGCATTGGCTTGAGAGGGAGGGAGAGAAGGCCCCCGGAAGTGTAGCACCCTGCTGCAAATCCCAGCCTTGTCCTTGGTAGCTGTGGAATCATTTCGGGGTGGCTAAAGGGCTTTCAGCCTCAAGGAGTCACAGAGGGGAACAGGAAGGAAAGAGAACAAGTCACAAAAGAGCCCCTGCAGGAGCAGGAGCGGGACCAGGGCTGGGTGTGATGGGGTTCGAGGGAGCAGGTGAGGCCGATAGTTGTGAGGCCCTGGGCCAGTCAGGACGAACTCAGGAGCAGCAGGAGACATCACAGTGATGCAACTCCATCCTAGCTCCTGCTGGGGGGAAGCACTTGGCCCTTGGCCCTGAGGGCTGCTCTGTGGGTCCAGGAGGAAGAGCCGTAAGCTAGCAGAAATCTTCAGTGTCAAGAGACAGAACCCTTTCTCAAACGGTGGGTACCAGCCAAAAAGGAGTCTATTGGCTCATGTGCCTGAAACGTCAAAGGATGAAGCAGGGTTTGGACACAATTGGTTTTACAGTTCTTTCATGCATTCAGGCTCCATTTGTAGGCAGGCTTTTCCATGTGAGGGTAGAGATGGCCACCAGATGCTCCAGGCCAGGTCTAACAGCTCAGAAACTTCAGAACAGTGCCAAAAGCTCATTGCTAAAAGCTCTGGGGAACCTCTCAGAGCAAACCCGCTTTGGCCTGGTGTGGCCACATGACCATCTTCCATTCAACATTGTGCCCAGGGGAATGGAGCTCTCTGACTGGCCAGCCCAGGCCACATATCCACACTTGGAGCCAAGGGTAGAGTCAGCCCCACACTGGCTCTTGGTAGACAGTTGGGGAGTGTGGATGGTTTTCCAAAGGAAAAGCCAACTTATACCACCAGAAATGAGCAATGCGTGCTGGGCAGGCCGAGCTAGAAGCTCGTTTCCTGATTAAGACTTACCGGACCAGGTAGCAGGCACAAGGTGCCTGAGCCCAGATACAAAGATAGGGCAGAAGCCAGCAGAAGACAGAAAACATATTCTCTGTGTTTCCAAGAGAGGAGGGGGAAGGCATCTTTGGGCAGAGCCCTCTGTAGACCTGTCACTGCCCTGAGCCTGTGTCCTCTGGTACCCCAGTGGCGACCATGTGCCACACCCACCCTGATGAGCTGTCTGACCAAAGCCCTGAGGAGACTGGGAGATGGCACTGTGCTCTTTGGCCAAGGAGCTGACATTTGGCAGAGCTGCCGGCACTGGCAGCTGGGAGCTTCACAGTGTTGGTGCTGAGTGACCTGCTCAGGAGGATGGAGCGAGACTCGCTCTGTGTCCATCTGGCTCAGAGAGAGCCGAGCTCTCGACCAGTGCTCTGGGATGAGACACAGGGCCAGGCCCCTAGGGCTGGGGTCCACAGGGCCTCAGAGCCAGGAGGGGACATCACCTCCCCCTGCTCTGACCCCATCATCAGGAAAATTCAGATTTAGTCCCGAGGCAGGCCTGGAAGGGGTGAGAAGAAGGGAGGGCAGGAGAAAGATGTGAAGGGCAGCTGTCACTTTCCATGGGCAATGGATTCCCCGCCCCCAGCCGCTCCTCAGCCCATTTTTTGTCTCCTCTCATAAGTGCCTGATTTTACACAGGGCAAGTAAAGGAGGTGCGAGGGTGGCTGGAGAACACAACTTCTCCCTTACTGCCTTCATTATCATAGCCGTAGCACTCCTGATGTCCAGCTGCCTGCACAGCTGCCCATAGGGCTGCAGAGTGAAGACATTTCCCAGCTTCCTGAGGCACGTATGATCATGTGACCAGGCTCTGCCAATCAGAGTGAGTGGAAATCGTACATGCAACTTCCTGCTGGAGCCTGCAAAGGAAAAGGATGACAGCCCTGGCTTTGTTTTGTCCTCTTTTCTTTTCTTTCTTTCTTTTTTTTGTGATGCTGGGCATTGAACCCAGGGCCTTATGCATGCAAGGCAAGAACTCTACCACCGAGCCACATCCCCAGCCCTTGCCCTTTTCATCTGGTCAGAATCCAGGAACGGCAGTGAGCCATCATGAGATGCAGGGACGAGGAAGTAGATGGGGGTGGATGGGGGAACCTGAGGTAGAGGAGCCCAGGGCCTACTCTCTCTGCAGTGAGCTTCCACTGGGCTAAAATTGCTCTGAGACCCTGAAATGGCAGCCAAACTTATAGACCAGCCAAGATAGAAAGGTGGGGAAAGAACCCAGAGAACTCCCCCACAAACTCACTAGTGCCAAGACAAAGACTAGTGCCAAAGACAAGGGGCAGACTGTGGGAAAGGACACAAGGAAGAATGGAGCCTGAGTACTGGTCCCAGGCAGTGGAGGCCAGGAAAAAATCCCACCAGTGCCCGTATCCACTCCCTGACATTTCTAGTGCAAAAGACAGACAGTGAAAAAGAAAAGAGAAAAGGTTTTCTGAAAGTGATAAATGTTGCAGTGTGTGGCCGTAGTGGTGCAGAGGATGAATGATTACTCAGAGACAAGACGTAGCTCAGTCACCGAGTGGCTCAGGGGAGCTATCTCGACCAAGACTGTCCAGAATTAGGGAGACTCCCAGGGGAAACTTTGAAGTCAAGGACTCTCTGGCTTTTACTTAGAATATCAAAGTAAATGAGAAGCAGAAGAAAAACAGTTTGGGCAAGGAACTGTCTCAGGTCTAGGCAGTTTTCTTGAGGAAAAGAGAAGGACAATGGCTGGACACAACATGCTTCACTTGCTTAACCATTCACTCCTCATAAAATCTGTGTGCTTTTGCCCTACAGTTTAACCATTGCCTTCTGCCCCATAGTTCAACCGTCCACTCCTTGGCCAAGTCCTCCCCACTGCCAGGTAAGTCCTCCCAAGAAATACAGTGGGCACTCTCATGGCAAAGGCTGTTTTTGACAGGTTAGAGGTGACGGTGGAGCTGAAATCGATGCACTGAGAAGGAGCTGCGTGGAAAGGCTTTCCAGGTGAGGGACTAGCAGGGGTGAGGTCCCAGAGGCCAGTAAGCTTGGTATGATTTGATGAGAAGCTGCAATAGTAAGAGTTAGTATGGTGCATTTCCTGTGTGTTAGTCATTGTTCTAAGTGTTCTATGTGTCAACTCATTAACCCTCACCCTGGAGGGAGATTCCATTTTATCTTCCCTGTTTTGTGAAGCAGAAAGCCGACACCCAGAGATTATAAACTCACCTGCCCAGTTTCCCTCTCCGGTAGACAACAGAGCCAAGCTTTGAGCTCTTTTTTCTTTCCTTCCCCCTCTGCACTCCTAGTCTACTGCCCAAATCTTACATCTCTTTGTGGGTTGAAGTGTCAAATTTAACCAGGGCAGGTTGTCTTCTGCCCTCTACCTGAGCCCTAATCCCTGGGCTGGCTCACTGGGGTAGGGTAATAAACATCACTCAGTGGACTTGTGGAACGCTGATCATTCTTTCAAGAACCTCCCTGCCTGAGAGGTGGGCGGGGATGCTGAGCAGCAGGTCCTTCTTTCTTTATTTCTCTGCTGAAAGCGGCCTTCTTGAAGTTCTAGCTCTAGCCGACATGGTCATCCCATAGTCAGTGGCCACTGAGTGTCCTTGGTGGTCAGCTCTATGCCAATAACCTGGAGTTAAGAGGGAAACAATCCACAGGCATCAGCTCCCCACAGACTAGGGGGTCCACCTCTGCCAACCCCTCTTAGTCCTTGAAAAGCACTATGTGAGCTGCAGGACCATAAAGCCTGGCTTAGGATCTCAGGTCTGCTGCAAGGGATTCACGAAGACCAATTTCCTGAAAGGCCATCACATCCCTTCCCCTGGCCCTCCCCGAGGCCGGCACCCTGGACTGAGTGTGCTTGCATCTTTTGAATGCCTACCCTGTGTGAGAGTTTCTGTGTAAGAGTATAATTCTCACCTCTAAAAAGGAGAAGCCAGAAGTTATTTTCCCAGCCTCCTTTGCTGTGGGGGCAGTCATGTGATTTTAACTTCTCTACGCACATCCTCTCATCTGAGTCTATGATCTGGAATGGAATGTGGAGGAGCCAACAGAGGTTTGGTTAAGTGAGAAGTGGAAGCACCTGGTAAACCTTCTGGGGTAGCAGGTGGACTTTCTGGCATCCAGTGCCTATGGTCAGGGGTGGCTCTGTGAATTTTCCTGCTCTAGTCTTTAGATAAGATTCTTGTGCTGCCTGCCATCCTTTAAGCATCTTTAGTTTTATTAAAGCAGAACAGATTCTTTTGTTTGTGGTGAAGAGGCCTGATTGATACAGAGCACATCACCAGCTTCCTTGCCCACTTGCTCATGCCTGGGGCCCGTCTCCAGGCATGTGCCAACTCCACACTCCTTATCCCCCAGTGCTCTTCTGGACACTAGGATTTTCATTGCACTACAGACTACTTTTCAGAAGAGAAGGCTGAATCTCGGTGACATGGCCAAATGTTTACGATGAAGCCAGGATCAGAATTTAGATCTCCTGCTGTGAGGCAGATTTCTGTTGCTGTAATAAAATACTTGAGATAATTAACTTTAAAGAGGAAAATTTTGTTTTGAGATCACGGGTTTGGATTCTAGTCTGTGGCTGGTTGGTTGGTTGGGCTTGTTGCTTTAGTGTCTGGGTGAGGGAGCCCGTCATGGCAGCAGAGCCTGGTGGTGGAGTGAGCTGCTTACCTCATGGCTGGGGAAAGAGAGTCAGAGACAGAGACAGACAGAGAGACACAGAGACAAAGGTCCCACAATCCCCTTTGAGAGGATGGTGCCAATGACCTAACTTCCTCCAACAAGGCCACATCTTTAAAGGCCCCACCACTTCCCAAGAGCCTTGAGGGCTAAGAACTAAGCCTCCAAACGCCGTCCTTTGGAAACATTTAAGATCCAAACCACAGTTCCTGTTCTTCCTCTGAATACATGAGCTTGCTTCAGAGAAACTATCAGTCTCACTGTCCGCGGTCGGGCTTAGTTTCTTCTCCCCAGCCCCTGCTCCACACCATGCCAGCGCCTCCTTCCCTGCTCGGGCTCAGGGTTCCTCCTTTGCCCGGGGAGCTTCTTCCTGCAAACCATCTTCCCCACCCCTTTTTATCTAGTGGGGAGATAGCAGACCTGAAACCAGACTCCCTGGTTTGGATCCAGCTGTCTCTCCATCCGTGTAAGATCAGACGCATCACTAGATCTCTCTCTCTGCCTCGGCTGCCGTGTCTGTGAGATTGAACAGTGACGGGAGCCTCTTAATTGGGATGGGAATGACTGAGGAAACAGAGGCTGTAGCACTGTGTGAGCACACAGCCAGTGTCAACTGCTTTGAATTTTGTCATTGTCATCACCTGGCAAAGCCCAAAGCTCTGTCGACTTCTCAGGGCTCCGGTTGCTGTGAGCAGACCCTCTGGGAGAGAGGATCAACTCACAGGATGCCGTGGCTCGGTCCATACTCGAAGCAGGCGGTACCCCTCTTCTGAGTGCTGCAGGAGGCAGAGTGCTGCTTCAGAGGCTGGCCTCGAACCAGAGAGCCCACGTTCACATCCTATCTCAAGCCACTTGCTAACTGTGTGACCTTGGGCAAGTGTCTTAACCTGTCTGTGTGTAACGGATAGAGTAGGTGTGCAGAGCAAAGGTGTTTATGCCTAAAACAGTGTCTCAGTACTGAGAATACCAGCTCTCATTAGTTATTTACTATCTGCTCTCTACACTGGGAACATCTTTGAAGCATGAACCAGGCTTTATTTATCTTTCTGTTCTTCGCACCTCATGCAGCACCTGGACCTGGCAGGTGCCACCTGAGTGCGCGATGCTTGCGGTCTGGTTTCACGTCAGTTGTTTCTTTTATGCCCTCTGCCCAAAAGGCACTGCTCCAGCATGAAAGTAGATGAGTGCTCCCAACCAAGCTTGGCCCCCCCTTGGGATGCTGGCCCGGGCAGCCTAGGAAGGGCTGGGGCACAGGGCATCTCCCTTTGCCGGGGGTGCAGTTAGGATCTCATTGGGAGGCATTGCAAGGGAGGCTTCATGCAGAGGGCGCAGCATATGCTGTCTCTGGGCTGTGCCAGATGGCAGGGATTTGGCTGGGCTCCCTCTCTATCTGTGAGCCTACTGACCCATTCAGAGGCTGCAAAATGCAAGAGAGAAATTATGATGGTGCTTGGAAGTGGCTGGAGCTGGGAAGGCACAGGAACCTGGCAAAGAAGGAGCACAGTTATGGTGTACTTAACTATACTCTCACACCAGCAAAGCAAGACGAAGTCCAGCCACTTAATGACTCCCCTGGCTAGCTGTCGGTTCATGTATTGAGACCACCAGAAAAGGAGCTACAAGATCAGACCTTGCTTAGGAGATGTGGCCCTGAAGCTCCACTGTTTAGGCTCACGTCCAAGCTTTGCAGTTGTGTGGATTTCTTGCAAATAACTTTAGTTCTCTGTTCCTTGGTTTCCTTATCTGTAAGACAGGAATTTTTTGGTGTAGCAGGAGAAAGACATACTAGGTTGACAATGCTGTTGCCCACATGTCAATATGATAAGTACTGTCATGTAGCACATACGGCAGGACAGAGGCTGATCTTTATACGCACTGTCTCCTTTAGTCCCTAGAGCCACCCCTTGGGGATGGTACCTGCAGTCTGGCTAGTCCAGAGGCTCAAAGATACCATGAAGGAGCTGGATCTTCCCCACTTTCTGTTCTTTGACCTTGGGGCGTCAGCTTCATCTATAGGACAAGCCCCTTCTTCACTCTTCCAGAAGGTTCCAGGAGTGAAAAGTATATGAGAAGGAGGAGAAAAGAGAATTGTCTTTTCTTGGTTATCTTAAGGGCCTGAAGACATGTTCCAGAAGCTTCCAGAAAATGTCCCCTCAGGTCTTATTGGCCACCAGTGGAGCTCATGCTACTTTCCTAGACCAATCACTGGTGGGAGATGGGGTGAGATGGCTGTGATCACCTAGGGTTGACTGGACTTGGAGAGCAGCAGACCTGCTCTGCTATTTTCCTTCATATTTTCTGCTGTGCTATTTTCCTTCTCTTGCTATAGCCATTTCCCCACTGGGAATGCTGGACCTATTCCTCAGCATCATCATGGCAAACTGTGCGTATCATTTAGGAATCCTTTTGTTTGCAAGTAAGAGGAAGTCCAGATGAGAGTGGTGTAAATGCAGCACTGGGCCAGTATAGGGTCAGTCATCACTGTATCAGGGACAAGGCCTTTCTGTCTTCCCACTCTGCATCCTCAGCTTACCAGTTCCCATCCACAGGCTTATCACATCTGCTTTGAAAGTGGCTGCTTTACCTCCAGGCAGGAAAGAGAGGGGAGGAGGCAGGGGTTAAAAGCTTTCTCAGAAGCCCCTGCGGATATCCATTTGCATTGCATTGGCTAGAACTGGGTCACTTGGCCACCACTACCTGCAAGGGAGGCTGGGAAAGTGAGTGCCTTGCCTGGCATTCTACCACCTTGTACAACCTAGGTCCTGATGGTGAGCGGGGAGAAGTCGGTATCAGGCAGAAGACTGAGAGTGTGCACCACACCTTCATAAAGCTCAGCTCCCTTTGTATTTTTAAGGAATGGGCACCCCTCCCCCCTTCTGAGAAATTAAAGTGAAAAAGGAAGAGGAGACACAAAGCTAATGAAACACACTTTACCTGTGCCATCTCATCATTCCTCAAAACCCTGCCAAGGGGGTGCTGGCAGCCATCTTGGTAGGTCAGGGAAACAGGTTCAGGGGCTAGTAAAGCTTACTCAAGGTTGAAGGTAAGTATGGGGTTTGGCAGGAATGGAATCCGGGGTCTGTCTCCCTTACAGGCACCCGTTCTCTCCTACCGCTTGCTTTGGTCACCCCAAGTACAGACTCCCTGCCTCTCACGGAGTCTTCTTATCAGCTCATCTTCCTGAGTACACTGCCCTTCCTGAGGTAGGACCGGTGCCCATGTTCCCACCTCAAGGTCAAGAGCCCTGTAAGGGTCTCCATCAATCCTTGCCTCCTGGCTGAGGACAGGGGCATCGTGCAGGCTGTGTTTGGCATGAGCACCCCTCGCAAACTCCCCTGGATCCTAGGAACAGAGGACACTGGTCTGACTGAGGTCACAATATCAAGCTTGTAGGTGGGCACCATGCTCTGACAGAAGCTATTGCAGGCGCTGAACATTTTCCTGTTTTCTTCCCCTCCCTTGAGTTCTGCTGGCTGCCAGTTCACGGGAAGTTGGTTAATTGGAGCTGTCCCTGTCACCTCTGTGAGAAATGGGACATGTACGCCATGTCCCCTGGAGAAAGCTTCCCATCTGCTCAGTGCCTGAAGTTGATGACGTGTATAAACAGCCGCCTCCTCCCATCACCCCAGGCTAGGGAGAGGGCTGTGTTCATGATGAAGGTCCCCGAGTGACCTTTCTGCTGAGGAACTACGACTACATCAGGTCCTGAGCCAGCCGTCTGCCCCGGGCATGAGCTCAGTATTGATTTCCTATTCTAGGGGTGGAAAATAGACGTTTGTTTTGAAATATGTTCCGTAATGAATGTGTGATTTGGGGAGGCTGCTTCTGTAATCATTGCTGCTGAGTTGGATGTGACTTCCAGCAACAGAGAAAGTCACTGAGTGTTGCCGGGTATACTTTGACCCTTTATTACTAAAAGGGAGGACTCCAGGCTGAGTGCTTGAGGAGACACCAGGTTCTTCCCACGCAGAGGACACTGTCCCTCACAGTCAAGCACTCGTGGAGCACCCCAGCCCTGAAGTATGTAACCTAACAAGGTGGGGTTTCTTCTACCTGGAAAAGTGCTGGCCTGGGAACAGGCAATGAGTGAATGAACGAATGAATGAATGCAGGCATGCAAGAAACGATACCTTGCAGGAAGTTTGTGGCGTCAAGAAATGAATAAATTTGATGGCGGAAGAAAAGTTTTTAATTTTTGTTTTATACTCAGTGAACTTTTCCCTAGTGCCTTCCACATTTATGTGTACCCATCCTTCGGTACTGTGTAAACATTCATTTATTTTTTCCTCCAGGACCTTGATGATTTCTACAGTTGATTTACCAACACATCTGGAGTTTAATTTGATGTACATAATGAGATATGGATTGGATTTAATCTTATCCAGGTCATTAGGCGTCTTCAAAGCGGTTTGAATATCATTTATTGATTAATCTAGCTTCTTCCAAACAATGGAAATGCAACCTTTATGACATTGTAAAGTCTTCTATCTATGCAGGGCTTTTCCTGAACTGTTGTTTGAGTTCTGTTGCTCTGTTCCCAATCCACTCTGCCCTTCGATTATGACTGACTGACCCAGCTCCGTAAATGCATGGTGACTTTGAGGCTCACTGGGCTTCTAGGCACATTTACAAGTTCTGAAAGTTCCAGTTGATTTTCTTGGGTTTTCTGAGTCCAGTAGATGATCTGCTGAGGCTCTCTAGCCCTCTACTTCTTCCTTTCTGCAGAGTGTCTGCTCATTCATCATGTACTGCCCTTGACACATTCCCACCTCCGTCCTGAATGCTATTTGGTGCCTCCCTTCTGTGCTCCAGGTTTCGGGCTGTGTCTTGCCTCCACGTGCTGCTTGTAAGTTCTGTGCTGCTTGTTCAGAGCTGCCCACACCCCAGCTGCCTCATCAGTCAATAACCTTAACTCCGTCTGATGAAAGAGCATGTAGGAAAGGAAGACACCATGGGCTGGGCTGTTGATCTTCGTACTGACAGAGCTCTGAATCCAGATGTGTTCCAGGCAATCTTTCAAAGAACAGAAAAAATATGGAATCTGGCCAAGGGATCAGTCTGTCCCTGGGGCCAGCAATGCTTATACAGGGCTCAGGGTGCTCCAAGGGTGGCTCTGAGGTCTCACACATGTTGCACGTGGACTCACTGGGGCCTCAGAATGATCTGGTGGGACGGGCACTGTTGTTGCACTGGTTTTTTGTACGCAGCTTCTAAACACGGAGAGGTTAAGTCCCTTGTCCAAGGTGACACAGCTAGAAAATGGCAGAGCCAGACTTGCAGCTGAGGGAGTGTGGCCCAGATTTCACACCCCTGACCACCCCACCTGCATCTCCCAGAGGGCTACCTGGGCAGGTGTTCACTTATATTGATCTCATCAGCTCTGTCTGTTGGGAAACCCCCTGACTTTGCTTTTGGCTGCCCGTGGCTTGCAGTTCAACCTGAAAGACCTTTTCAATCTGTTCTGGTCCCGATGTCATTTTCTCCTTCCATGAACAGCCTGCCTGGCCTGGAATTAAAGCTTTCCCCCACTTTTCAGGGCCCATTTCGAAGGCATCACCTGGAGATGCAGTCTAATTAGGACAGAAGCTTAGCCCGAGCTGTGCAAGCTCGAGTCATCAAGACACGCTTGCCTCTGTAAGGCCCTGGGGCAAAGAACAACCTCAGTCCCCTATGGTGGTCAGGGGAGGCTCAGCAGAAAGGCTCTGGATGTATCTGCAGGACTCATTTTCACTGGTGGTGGAACGAAGGTAGCAGAGAGGTTCCTGGTGATGCAAAGTGGCTGGCCCCACTGTGCTTCTCAGCTGAGAGTCCTAACCATGGGTTTGGCCAGTGGTTCCAATTTCCTGTTGCAGAAGACTAGAGATAATCACAAGGTGGGGCTGTTGATGCTTCCAGCTTGATGACTGCAAGGGTGGGGAACACCTCAGGTCTCACTCCAGGTACACCAGGATTTTCTGTCCCCTGATGACACATATATAACCAGGTCTTCGCCCTAGTGGGGGATCGGTGGTCATGTGTGGGCCCCACCCCCTTCCTCAGCCTCTGTCAATCCATTCTGAAGATCTTCCATTGTAGACTACAGAGCAGAACAGGAATTTGGCGGTCAACTGCTTCAATCCAGAGTTTTATGGACAAGCAAAAGGCTCTAGTCTAGGGACTTGCCTAGGATCACATAGTGACCCCAAGTCTGAAAATTAGCTCTCTTTCCTTGGGAGATCTCTGTCAAATGGGAGGCTTTAAACACCTCCTAGAGGCTGCCAACTCTCACGCTTACATCTCTGGCCTCCTTTGAATCCATCCATCCCACTGCCCAGACATAGCAAAACTTAGCTTGTCCAAATTAAAATCTCTGTGTCTCTGCTATAACCTGAATGTTTGTGCCCTTTGACCTCCATGCAAAGTTGAAATCCTGACACCACAGGAATGGTATTAGGAAGTCGGACCTTTGGAGGTGATTAGGTCACAAGCGTGAAGCCCCCATGAATGGAATTACTGCCCTGATAAAAGGCCCAAGGGAGCTCTCAGCAGCTCCTCTCATGTGAGGACACATGGACAAGCGCCATGTATGAGCCTGAAAGGGCCCTCACCAGACACTGAACCTGCCAGCACCTTGATCTTGCACTTCCCAGCTTCAAGACCTGGGAGAAAGAAATTCCTGTTGCATATAAGCTATTCAGCCTGTGGTATCTTGTCTCACAGCTTGAGTACCGTGAGACAGCTCCCCTCTAAGTCTGTGGCTCCTGCCGCCATCTCCGTCTCAGTCAATGGCAAGTTCATCCTCGTACCCGAGAGTCACCTCGGCCTCCCTCCTTTTAGACAGCCCGTCAGAAATGGTGCAGACCCTGTCGTCAGAATATGCCCTGAGTCTGGCCACCTCCCACCTCCTCCGGCGCTCCCGCCCTGCCTGAGCTACCGTCCTCCCTCTCCTGGGTTTTACATCAACCTCCTCACTGGTCCCTCACCCTCCTCCCTCCAGCCCTGCACCCCATCCTGACACACTTAAACTGGGAGATACACTTAAACACGGCGCAGGCCTCTGGCTCCTCTGCCCAGAGCCCTCTGCCGATTCCTTATCTCATTCTGAATGGAAGGGGAGGAGGAACACAGTGAACCGGGAATTGGGAGAGTTGGCTCACACCAACTTCATCCCTGACCAGCAAAACAGGAAATGCTCCCCATGACAAGTCTCCTCTTATCTATGCTGCTCTACCTCTGTTTTCAATGATTAGATACCCACAGAGCAAGGAGTCTGCAGCCTCCCCTGAGCCCGCCTCACACGTGTCTCCTGCCTATCCCTCCTCATCACGCTTTGAGGCCCGGGGGCCTGCTCTCTCACCCACTTCCCCTGCTCTCCTGCCTCCGTGGACCCATCACTCCTGGAGTACAGGCACCAGGGACTGTGGCCACAGCTGCATTTGAAACATGCAAATCCCCCTGTTTTCCACTAAGGAAACACATGCACAGAAGAGTGGGAAGCGCTCCTGCAAGAAGCGGTGGGTGACCACACTGGTACAAAGGATGTGAGTTTATTTTTCATGCAGGCTTTGGAAATGCAGCAGCGAGGCCAGGCTATGCGCTCACAGGGTCCTCATGTTTGGAGGAGAATTAAAGTCCGTATTTACCCAGGGCTCCCCTGAGCGGCGAGGTGGGCCTTTCTGTCCTCACGCGCTGTTCCTCTCCTCAGCATCATGGGTCAGCTTCAGGCCAACAGCTCCTATCAGCTGTTCCTAAGGGCCTAGCCTCTGTATGGAGCTCCAGATCTGCCGTTTACTATCAGTGTGTCCCTGGAGGACACACACCTTGCTAGGTTCCGTACTCTCTCCCAAGCCAGCTGCTCCTCCAAAGCCCTCGCTTGTCTTCAAGTCCCAGGCTCAAACACGCCAAGCCTCTCTGGCGCCCCCTGCTGTTGCATAGAATGCTTTGGGCTACAAGGAACAGCGCCCCCACTAGTTAGCGGTTGGGAGAACACCGGTAGTGCATACTTCAGTTTTGCCCAAAACAAGAAAAAGGGAGCAGGTCAGGGTCCACTCTTTCTACCCGCCCTTCCTACAAGGAATGAAAACCTTCCCCCAGGGTCCCCCATCCCAGTCCTCTCAGGTCTTGCTGGCCAGGGCGAGGTCACTGGCTGCCCCTCACACAGGAGAAGACAAGGACATATCTGGCCAAGGTGACCGGGAGAGCTGAGACCAGTGTTGATTGCTCATGATTCATTTCCACGTTGCACTGAACAATGAAACTGCTAAGTGTAGTGCCGGTGGCCGTGGGGAGACAAACTTCGGTGCTTCCCATACTTGCTTTTCTGACACCAACATCCTACCCAGGGCCCAGCCTTGTCATTTCCCCCCCGTTGCCTCGTCTGTGATTGCCTCTGCCTACAGCCCCTCCCCAGATCATTTTCCTCCCCAGAGAAAATCCCTGACCTCTCAGTACAACTTCAACCCCATACAAATCTCCTCACACTGAAAGTAAAATCAATCCTGCATTAGACCATGAGGGGGAACCAAAAAAGAAAAATGACCTTCCTTGAAGCTGGTAGCTAAGCCATGATCTCCCCAGAGCAGTGTGAACAACGCTCGTGGAATAAAAATGTGCAGATGAGACCACAGGGTGACCACGTTTGGAGCTAGACAGTCTCCATGGCCACAGAAATGACGGAACCTGCCCCTTTCTAACGCGAGTGATGGCTGTGTCTTTACCAAAGCCAACTCTAACGCTCCTTCACCCTGCCCACCCTTGTGAGAAAAGTAGTTGAGATGCCCAGTCCCCAAACTACCCCTTCGCCTTACCCTACCTTCATTCCCTTTTTGAAACCCATTTAACAGAAGCCAAGATCCTCTAAGAAACGCTGCTCCCTTCCCCTTTCGGAGATGAGGCTCTCTTGGGGAGCCCTCTGGTCTCTTTTATTGCAGGCAGCAAGCTAAATAAACTAAACTGGGTTGTAGGTGAGTGTCTGGTAGTCTTTAACTTCATGGCCTAACTTTCTAGCTTTATTTCTGTCAAGCCTCAATAACCTCTTCATAACTCAGAATGCTTTTCAGTATCACATGTAATTTTGTACAAGTCTCTGTATTCAGCTGTCTGGTTGCAAGAAATACAGAGGGCAAAGAGAAGAAGGTATTCCCTGCGCCATAAATATGGAATTAGCACAATCCAGACTGTGAGAAACCCCTGTAAGTCCCAGGGCCCAGCACTGCGGTGGAGAGGTTCCCGGGATGAGGCAGACGTTAACTCCAGACAACCAGCATTTACCAAGTAGGCAACGTGGGCTACAGTACAGGGAGGAGCACGGGGTGAACCCACCACTGGGACTGGGATTGGGACGCAGCCAAGGGGCATGCCAGTGAGGTGCAAACTCTTGACTTGATCTTGGCTGTAAGAATAAAAAAGTATTATTTTTAAAAAAATAATATTTCAGTGTTACTTGTGTGTGCATGGTTTTTTGGTGGGGGCAGGAGACCTGTGTCAGTTAACTTTCCATTGCTGTAGTGAACACCTGAAATAATCACCTCAGAGAAACACTTTGGCTCACTGTTTGGAGATTCCGTCTATGATCATCAGCTCTGTTGCTCTGGCTTGGGCCGAGGCAGCACATCACAGCAGGGAGCACAAGGCGGAGCCAGCCATGAACCACCTCATGGCAGCCAGAAGCGGAGAGAGCACAGGGGGGAGACTGGGGTCCCAGTGTCCTTTGAGGACATGGCCCAGTGGCCTAGCCTGTCACTACCCCCACCCCAATAGACTTCATCACCTCTTAATAGCATCATTCTGGGGACTAATCTTTTAACACATGCACCTTTGGGGAACAGGCCAGATCCAAATTATAGCAATACCTGTGTTCAGTTTAGAAATATAAATATCAAAAGGCACAGCTTTGAACAGGTCCATGTCTGGAGACAGAAGCAAGGAGTCAGCTCATGGCATTTCCAGCCAGCAGGAAAGAAACCACAGGGCTTCCCCAGAGTCAGGTGCAATGGTGGCCAGGAGCAGATCAGTGCTGGAAGGAAGAACCAACAGAGGTATGGTCACACTGAACTGAGCAGGAGAGAAAGAGGGGACAAGCCCCTCCTACTTACATTATTTAGGGTTCTCTAGAGGAACAGAATCTAGAGAAAATACGTGTGTAGTTATGCAAGGGGATTTCTAAGGTAGGTTTATAGGATCAGAGGGCCACCAGAGAGCCAGGGGATCCAGTAGCTGCTCAGCCCAAGACGATGGAAGCAGAGAACAAGAGGGATGGAGGGTACAGCAGCAGTCCCAGGTCGAAGGTGTGGAAGCTCCCGAAGAGTTTCAGGGATGAGCCTGCATTGCAAGGATGAAGGAACTAGAGAGCGATGTCCAGAGGCAACAGCAGCAAAGGACACACTTGCTCCAGAAGACTGGAGCTCTTCAAAAATGGGCAAACTTCCTTCTTCTCTCCCTTGTATTTCACCCCAGCTACAAGCTTATGGGTCGGTTCTGCGTGTAACTAGGATGGGTCTTCCCCATTCTGTTTGCTGGTCTACAGTTCAGTCATCCACAGACACGCCTAGAACTCTGCTTTCTTAATCTATGTCTTTCTTGCTCCAGTAAAGCTGACACACATATCACAGTTAACTGCCACACCCTGGCCTGTTGTTACTATATACCCAATGAATGGCATGGCCGTGCAAAGCCGCCTGCCTGGAGGACATGAAGGTCTCATGAAGGCCCTCAGGAGGCAGATATTGTCTATAAGCAGATGACACTTGGGGATGTCAAGGGGGCAAGCGAGTGGCAATGGGTGGATGTCCTTTGGGAAGGACAAGGATATCATGCCTGTCACCACAGCTGCTGTGACCTCAGGGAGTCTGAAGAAGGCCGAGATTGTCCACTTGACACTTGGACCTTCCCTGGACTGCAGCATCAAGACCCCCACCCCCAATCCCACCCCAACACACACATTTATGTATCTCACTTCTGCAAGCCAAGATCAACAAGTGGTCCCTTTTGTTGGCTTATGTGCTGATTTCAACACTCCATCTCATTTCCTTAAAAACATCACATTTGGAAGATAAGGGACCAGGACAAATATTTTATGAGAAAAAATTGTCAATAGACAACTCTTTTATATCATTTTAGTAGGTGCCACACCTAGACTGGCAAAAGCACAATAGGCAGGCTTCCGGAATACAAGTACAATGTGTGTTTTATGGAAATATGCTTTGTGGCAATTAGAATCCTATTTTCCCATTGACTTCCTTTCTTCTTTCTACCATTTATAACTTATTTTCTAGTCTCCCATTAGCTATAGGGTTTCCAGGCCTGCCCCTGCCCCTGCTAGGTAATACAATTTTTAAGCGAACAATCTTTAAGCCTGGGCCAGGGGAGTTGTCGGAGTCTAGACTCCTCCTTCAGTAATCTTGCTGTCCTGCGTAGAAGTAGACACAGCCTTTGGGACAGGGTTTCCTGGCCAGCCAGCCGCCTGCAGCTTTAACTGGGTTCCTCAACCCTGTGTTCTAGGAAGTCTGTAGCTAGCTGCACTGGGAGTGAGCCCTGATGTGAGCATTCCAGGATCCTAATGAACTCCAGAGCCACAAATGCCTTTACTCTCCTCCCACAAGTCACAGTTCCAGTTGATTGATGAATGGAGGAAGAGAACAAGCTATGGCTTTGGGGAAAGAGGAAAAGTGAAATAGCTCTGCTTTGAGGAACTGCTGTGACTCCAATTATTTTATTTGGTAAGAAGAAAGATTTGATTTTCCATGTATTTCCCTCCTTGAAATTTACATTCAGAGCCAAGGGAGGGAAAAGAAATCACAGATTTGGATCAACACATCCTTCTCCCACTTTATCTCTGTTTATTTGTCCCAAGATAGAAAACCCACTCTTCAGGGGCAGCTGTCTCAGCAGTTTGAGATCTGTTTAAAATCTCTGATAGTTTATATGAAACCAACTTACAATTCTTTCACAAAGCAGCAGAATCAAGAGAGAACTGCAGTTGGTTCTGCATGGCTGGACCCCTCCAAGGGCCCTGTCCCTGGGTGGGCGAGGAGGAAGTGACCTGCGCGTTCCTTCACGTTCCTTCACCTCTCATGATGGCTGCTTAGGCTAATCAAGAGCCCCGCTTCTTAGGAGAAATGTCTACTGCCCCTAACCGATTTTTAAAAACTGGGTTATTAGATTTTTGGTATTAGGTTGTAGAAGTTTCTTACAGATCTTGAAAATTGACCTCTGATCAGATACATAGTTTGCATGTATTTTCTCCTGTTCTGTAGGATGCTTTTCATGCTGTTTCCATTGCTTTGCTGTGCAGACGTTTAAATTTGATGGATATCTTCTTGCCTGTTTTTACTGTTGTTGCCTGTGCTTTTGGTGCCATATCCAGAAAGTCACTGTCAAGTTTTAACATCTGAGCAATGGACCTTCCTCTCCCGTGTCTTTGAGGAATGTTGTGGGTTTAGGTCTTGCATTTATGTCTTCAATTCAGTGTGAACTGATTTGGTATGTGGTAGAGGATAAGGGTCTAAGGTCTTTGCTTCGCTTGTGGGTACCCAGTTTTTCCAACACTATTTGTTGAAAAAACTATTCTCTTTCCCTATTGTGTATACTTGGTGCTCTTGTCAAAAATCAGTTGTGTGTGTAAGTATGGAGCCATTTCCCAGCTTTTCATTCTTTCATTTATCCATATGTCTGTCTCTATATCAAGATGGTGTTATTTTAATTTACTGTAGCTTTGTAGTCAGTAAATACAAAGCCTCTACTTTTGTTCTTTTTAATATATATTATTTATATGTATTACACAATATATATATTCTTGGGGGAATTCAATATCTTTTATATTTCCATATGAATTTTAAAATTGTTTCTATTTCTGTAAAAAATGTCACTGGGACTTTGCTAGGTATTTCATTGAATATGTAGATCTCTAGCATATATGAACTTTTAAACAGCATTAAATCTTCTAGTCCATGAACATAGGATGTCTTTTCATTTGCTTATGTCTCCTTTAACTCTTCTCATCAATATTTGGTAGATTTCAATGCATGGATTTTTTTTCCTTAGCTTATTCCTAATTTTCTTTTTGATATTATTGTGAATAAGATTTTCCTAATTTTTTTCAATATTGTTCATTAGTGTATAGAAATGCAACAGATTTTTGTATATTGTATCTAGCAACTTTACTGAATTTATCAGTTCTAGTAAGTTTTTATTTTTTGTGGAGCCACCAGAATGTTTTGTACACAAGGCTCATGTCATATGCAAAGAGGGTCATTTTTGCTTCTTTGGAGATTATATATATATATATATATATACACATATTTTTTTTCCTTGTCTAGTTGCTCTGGCTACAATTTCTACTACTATGCTCAACAAATATGGTGAGTGTAGGCATCCTTGTCTTGTTCCTGATCTTAGAAGGGAAAAAGCTTTCAACTTCTACCTCTGAGTGTAATGTTAGCTATGAGGTTTTCACCTGCGACCTTTATTATGTTGAGTTAATTTTCCTTTATTTATAATTTGAAGTTTGTTGAATTTATCAAACATCTATCAGTTGAAATGACGGTGTGATTTTTATCCCTCATTTTGTAAATGTGGTGTATCACATACAACCATTCTAAGGCACTCAATCTTCCTAATCACCGGGGAAATGAGAATCACAATGAGATATCACTTCACACCTGTTAAGAGGTCTACTATCAACAACCCAGAAGACAATTCCCCCAAGAATATATATATTGTGAAATACATACAAATGATGTATATTAAAAAGAATAAAAGTAGAGGCTTTGTATTTACTGACTACAAAGCTACAGTAAATTAAAATAACACCGTCCTGATATAGAGACAGACATATGGATAAATGAAAGAATGAAAAGCTGGGAAATGGCTCCATACTTACACACGCAACTGATTTTTGACAAGAGCGCAAAGTATACACAATTGGGAGTCTTGCACACTATTGGTGAGAATGCAAAATGGTACAGCTGCTAGGGAAAGCAGAATAGAGGCTCCTCAAAAAATTAGAAATAGAAGAACCATGTGAACCAGTGATCCCACCTCTGGCTATTTATTGAAAAGAATGGAAGTCAGGACTTGAAAAGGTATCAACACTTCCATGTTCATTGTACATTACTCATAGCAATCAAGATGTACAAATAGCCTAAATGACTGTCAGTGGATGAATAGATTTTTAAAAATATAGGTTTTTAAACATGGAATCCTATGCAGCCTTAAAGAAAGGAACAAATTCTGCAATGTATGACCACATAGATGTCTTGTGGATGCCAAGAAACATAAACCAGTCCCAGGAGAATGAGGGCTTCGTGACTCCAGGAGGTTTGTAAAATGGCCACGCTCACAGAGGCAGAGAGGAAGGGGTGGTTGTCAGCGGCTGGAGCGGGGACATGGGGACCTCTCATCAGCTGGCGTAAAAGCCCAGTTCTGCAAGATGAAGCAGCTCTTGAGATGGGCTCTGCTGCGATGTGCCACAGAGAACAGGGCTGTCCTCTCACTTAGAAGCCAGTTAAGAGGCAGGTCTCCCAGGGGTGAGCGTTTGTCCCACAGTTTAACAGAAACATAAATTGAAGTATGGTCTTTTCCATAGAGGCCTGGGGATATTTTCCAAACACAACCCACTGTCTAATTCGGAAGGTCAGTTCCGACTTGTATCCAGGAGAGACTTTCCCCTTTGGTTTTCCCCATAATAAATATACTATTTACATATTTCTCCAAATTTCATAAAGATGTTCAGTCGTAAGAGATTGTCCTGAAAAAGTCATACTGAGCATGATTTTCACTAGGATCCACATCAGACTGGGGGAGACTTCCAAAGAAGAAACCCACTGAGTCCTGAGAGAGAGGGAGGACAGGGGAAGGGGCAGTTCATTTACAAACTTCTTGCCATACACACTGCAGGGGTTGGCAGACATGGGTCCCATGTTCCCAGAGGAGCAGGGAACATAGGAGCCCAGGGTGGCTTGGTCAGCTGAAACTTTCAAATGCTGAGTTTTCTAGAAAGTTCTGGAATCTCTTTCATTGCCCTTGAGACTTAGTGTGTAGACCCAGACCATGTCTGGGACTGGCGATGTGCCCGAAGCTGGACTGGTATGTTCAGCAAGGCATGTGCCGTGTCACCTGCTGTGACCCCCAGAGAGCAGCATGTCATCACGTGTGAAGGGCTCGGCACAGCACCTGACATGAAGCCACTGGCTGTTGCACAGAATATGACCACAGTGCATGTTTTCTTTCCACATTTTTGTTTTCGTGAAATCAGAGATTAAGTTCAAATCACCTTTGTATTCCAACGGTCCACTGAATTACCAGCTCAGAAGCCTGGCTCAAAGGCATTTGTATTGATTTCCTCAGAAAGAGACACTCCCTCAGCACTTACCTTGATCAGGAAGACACAGCATTGTTGGGAATGCATTGGGCTGCAATTACAAAACACTTAACAAGTTGCTGCAAGCTTTGTAAAAAAAAAAAAATCTTATCCTGTACGAATAAATCACTTGGAGCCCTGAGGTCCCAGGGCTGATGTGGCAGCAGTGTGATATCACCAGGGCTGTGGGGTCTTTCCGTACTGCTGCTCTGCCTTCCCCAGCATATTAGGTCTTCATCTCATGCCTGTGTCTTCATGGTCACAAGATGGCTGCTGTGGCCCAGCTCTTCCATCCCTAGAAGTGAGAGAGTGTGAGACAGAGAAAGAAAGAGAGAGAGAGAGTACCAAAAAACTGTCATGAAACAAGGCTTTCTCAAGTCTTTATTAAAAATTAGGACTGGTCTCAGTGTCTGTCCCTACTGCATACCAATCACCACTCCAATCTGAAGGCATTCCTTCAGCTATCCCAGCTGCCCCATCTCTCAGATAACATCCTTCATAGCATAGGTGAGCCGCGGTGTAGTTTCCCTTCATCTGAAGGGGTGCACTGGGAAGCTGTTTCCAGCCCTTGTGTCCTGGTGCCCTGGGGCCACACCCCTTCACTCGCACCACTCCAGCCCCAGGGGCCCGGTCTCCACGGGACAGCACATTGTCTCACATAAACAAGAAGGCGAGTTTCTTTCTTAACAGTCTGCAAATGACAAGTGTGTCTAGTGGATAATTAGCTCCATGAATACAGCCGTGGAAATCCAAAATGTGTATTGACTTTGTCATTGTTCCAGCTCACAGCTGTTTAAGCTGCTGATGACAGAAATCTGTAGATTCAGTAATGGCTGAATAACAAGGGCTTCATATGTCTTACACAAAAAGAAATCTGACAGGCGGGTCTAGGGCAGGTATGTAGGCCGCCCACAGGCAGCAGGAAAATGCTGACTCCTCTTGTTCCACTCAGGATCATTTGCTGCAGGTGCCTCATGGACACAAAGTGGCTGCTGGTGTGTATCACAGCTGACTCTGTCCCCTTCATCTACCAACAGTGATTACATCTTCTCGCTCTCCTGCTTAGGCTTTGGAGACAAGCAGGCCTTTTGCAAACATGCTGCTTAGATTTAATGCCATAGATTCAACTAAAAGAGTTGAAAGCAGTTGCTTTTGTGTACTAGAAATTTAGAGCAAAAGAGCTGGGAAAAGGACTTATCTGTAATAAACCTTAGAGAAACACTGGCTTATTTAATGCGTGCACCTCTGTTTGAGTGAATAAACGGGGAAGAAATGAAGATCAGGCTGAGTGTGAAGCCCAGTCCCTCTTCCCCCGCCTCGTTTCCCTCCAATACATCCTCTGGCCGCTGCGTCTCAGCTGGAGACCAAAGCAAAAAAAGAAGTGATTTCGCCTAATCGGCAAGGTCATTTTCTCAAAAATCATTTTCCTTTTAGCCCTGTTTTCACGAGGAACAAAATAGGACATGAGAGGCACCGCGCTGCAGCCTGGGCCGTGGTGCTCTCGGGAGGGGTGCGGGGAGGGCAGATACCTCCGGAGCAGGTCACTCCAGGGGAGGCGACAAAGTTGGAAAGGCTTTTGACACGAGCCAGAGAACGAGCAGCCACTAGCCTGGGTGAGAGACGCAGGTCGACTTCTTTTGACTCCTGTGGCTCAAATTCTTTAAAAGTGTCTTTAAGCTCAACATGCGACGAAGCCCGAGGTCGGCTCTGAGGACTGGACTGGGGGCCCAGCATGGGCTTAACTAGCTGTGCAGCCGGGAAAAGGCCATTTAATGTCTGAGGGCTTCATGTGTACATCCGTGGAAGGAGGCACAGTGATTTCTGCCAAGAATGGCCAAAGGGGCATTCGGAAAAGCTAATGAAACCACAGTAATCCCTCCCAAACTGTGAATTATTTTCTGCGATATTTAAGACATTTGTGAGTTTTGTCACAAGCAGACATTCCTTCTATTCGTCCTGCAGATGAGGCCTATGTGCTGACCTGGGCACAGCTCATGTGTTTGCACACATAAGGCTGAGTGTGAGGATGAGGGACAGTTCAGGGAGGTGCTGCTTCAACTCCCCAGCAAAGGAGGGGCATGGGGCGCACAGGGCTTCAACTGCATCCCACGCCCAGGTGGTAGAGGCAGGGGTGTGCGTTCTATTTCATTTATTTACTTATTTGCAGTGCTGGGCATGGAACCCAGGGCCTCATGCATAGTAGGCAAGTCTCTGCTGAGCCACACCCCCAGTTCCAAGATAGTCATCTTATTAAATGCCTTTTGCATGAGTAGACTAAGCCTCGCACCCTCAGCACCGCAGACATTGGGGCGGACATACTGTGCGCTGTGGGGCCAGATGTCACTCCTAGGGTTAACACCTTCCCCAGCTGGTCGGGGAGACCTGGTCTCGGAAACACGCATCTTTGGTTAGCTGACTTCCCAAAGCCACAGAGCCAGGGGAGGGTCGGCTCCAGCAGGCGGCTCCTCATCCCCATGGTGCGCTTTGCAACCGCCCAGGGGGTCCCAGGCTTGGGTGGCAGTCAGCGCCGCACCAGAGTTGCCTCAGGAGCAGTGACAGCTGAGTGAGAGCCAGATGAACCTCAAGGAGGGCATCTTTAGCTTTACAACAAACACGGGAGTCGGTATAGTTAAACACCGAAGATGTAAATGCAAGTGAATGATTCAGCTGGCCACGCCCCCTGTGTGCCACTGTTGTCACGATCGCCCTCACACCTGCCGCACAGGGCTGAGGTGGGACAGTTAACCGAGGCAGGTAAGACCCTCGGCATACTGCTGAGAGCCAACAGATGCTCTCCGTTACTGTCTCTGATGTTAATTGATTTTCACTGCACAACAGACTGCATAACGTAGACTCCCATGGCAAAAGGATCAGGGAGGCTTGTCTCCGATTTTCAGGATAGTTCATGAGCCAGAACATTCTTGGCTAAAAAGAAATCCAAAAACATTCACTAGCAAAGCATCCTGTAAACAAAGACACGCACTGAGTGACTATTATCAACGGTGACACTGCGGGCAGAGATCAATCCAGGAAGCCTTCCCAGAGGAGGAGGAAATTCTGTTTGTGTGTGAGGAGATTTGAGAGTGGGACTGGAGGAAAGCTGATCCCAGGACACCCAGGGAGAGGAAAGGATTGTGGCCGGATCAGCGAGCTATAATGGGCAAATCACACGCGAAGGCCACCATCGAGAGAGGCACTGGGTCCTGGAGAGACCGCGATCAGCACCTGGCAATGCTCTTTGGAGTCCACGGGCCAGAGACCCATCAGGCCCGTCAGGTGTGTGCAGCGGAGGACACAGGATGATCACGTCAGCGGCAGGCATCTGCCTACGTGTTACAAATGTTTATGAATATTAATAACCATTTGTTCCCAAAGGACCACAAATCAGTTAATTAGGGCCCTGTCAACCTGTTTATATTATCTATAAATGAAAACCCATCAGCAGCCAAACATGAAATTAAGTGAGCCGTGTGTGGGCTGCCGCGGCTCAGGATAAACGGTGCTGCCAGCCTCGGCCCCGCCCGGCCCGCTGGGAGTGGGCTCTGCTCGCCGCCCTCATTTTAATCAAGTCGGTGGTTACCGGAGGCGCATGATAGACGGCGCCTCAAGTTCCCCCACTGCTGCATGCGGACGATGATTTAAGACTGTCGGGAAATTAGCTGCAATCCCGAGTCGGAGCAGAGACGAATTGCCTATAAATCAACGTTGTCGAGGCAGGTAATCAGACCCCCATTCCGAGCACTGATTACCCTGGGCCCTGGGTTCCATCCGTCTCATCTTCCCAGTGTAACGGGTCTGGAGTGAAGGCCCCGACTTGCCAGCCCTCCTGGCATTCAGACAGCTCAGGCTCCCTTGGCCCACCGGGTTTGGTTTGGGGAAACCGGTTTCAAGGGCTCTGGAGTCCACAGCAGAGAGGAGACTGAGGCAGAAATGGAGAGCCACTCTCCAAGCAGCTGTACCAAGCATGGTGCGCAGAGCTGGGAGACAGCAGGCGGAGAGCGGGACTGACAAGGGGGAAAGAGGGGGAGATGCCAACCAGGGCAGTCATCAGCTGGTCCAGGGGAAGAAGCACATTGCCCCCTCTTTACACAAGGGCTCCTTCTCGAGAGGATTGTCCTTGCGGAATTAAAGGAATAACCAGGCTCGGAGCAGAACATAACCTCTCGGCAATTGCTTGCTTGAGGTACAGTAGGTAAAACTGTCCAGCGGCCCACAGTCTGTTTACGACGTAAACCAGCTGTGCAACCTTGAGAGGTTACTTAGCTTCTCTGGTCCTCCACTCTGTTTCCCTTTTCTGTGGGAGAAAAGAGGATCTCAGGAGCCAGGGTGGCCACAAGGAACTGTTCACCCACATGTGGGTTTGCGGACCTAGTTCCTGCTGCTCCCTCATAAGAAGGTAAGCTCAGCGTTAGGGACGGTGGGTGCCTCCAGGGAAGGCTCAAGATCTACTGCAGGCATTTAAAAACTCTTGTTGTTTTTTAACAAAGAGCCCCCAAGTCCATTCTGCATCAGGCCCGCATATTAGGGAGCTGGTCCTGCCTACACACAGGCATGGGGTATAATTCCGGGGGCAGAGCTAGGCTGAGGCAGGAAGCTCTTTCATCCCTTCCCAAGTGAGGAGGCCACATTTTCTCCGTCAGGCCTGGCTGCTCGGAGCCTTCTGTCGGGCGGTGACATCCCAGCCCTGGAGCTCCCGAGAAAGGCCCTTGCTCCCTCGTGGTGCTGGGGGTGTGGCATCCATACATGTCCAAGTAGTCCAGAGCCAGCCAGATGGTCCTGTCCTAAGCACCCGACACTGAGTGGGTCTGGGTGGCAAGAAACGGTGGGAAACGCAGAGGCCAGCACCCTCGAAGCTCCACTGGATTCCTCAGGCTGCTGTCACAAATCACCACTAACTGGGTGGCTTGCAATGGCAGGCACTTATTGTCACAGCTCTGGATGCCCGAGTTCTGAAATCAGGGTATCGGATGGGCTTCGATGGTGGCCGAACACTGCAGTGTCTGCCTGCATCTTCGCACAGCTTTACCCTCTATGTCTGTGTCCCTCCATCCCGCCCTCCTTGCCTTTGGTCGCTCTGGGGGTTGAACCCAGGGACAGCTGAGCTATACCCCCAGCCCTTTTTATTTTTGAGACAGGATCTTGCTGCCTCGGCCTCCTGTACAGTTGGGACAACTGCATGCACTACCCTCCTTGTCTTCTGTCCTTCATAAAGACACCTGCTGCTGGCTCAAGGGGCCCCTGTGTGAGCTCCCTCCAAGTTCTTTCGCTCTACATCGCAAAGACCCCTTTTCTATATATGAGGTCCTGTTCACAGCTCTGGGAGAGCTTGGCTATTTCTTCTCGGAGAACACAATTCAACCCACCATGTGGCACAGGATGGTGAGAAGGATATGAAGGCCGCATATCCCAGGGGCGTGGCAGGGACAGCTCCGACGCGGCTGCCTTCCCGCTGCCGGGAGGTTTTGTTGCATCACCAGGAACTCCTTCATGGCTGTTGGTGCCATGCAAACGCCCGTTTACGAATGAGGAAATCAACACACACACGCATACACATGCGCGCCCACATGCACACACACGCACACCCGGCTATGGTAGCCAGTGAGAGAGTGAGCAAGCAAGCCGGCCACAGTAGCTCTGTCTGGCTTCAGAACCTGAGTTCCTGCCGTAGGCTCTCGAGGCCCCTGGCCCTCGGGCACATGTGTGAGAGGCCGGGCAGGTGACACAGAATAAAGAGGCCTCCAGGGATTGGCAAGGGCAGGGTGAACTGGAGCAGTTGGGTGGGTGCTACTCCTCCATGTCAGCCATATGCAGGAATGTCTTAAAAACTTCCCTAGTTTTCAAGAAGAGTGTTAAATCTGAACTTTCACGCAGACATTCCTAGCGAGCAGATTTGGGGACGTTTTTACGAACCAAATGGGAATGCACAGGTAGTCTATAAATCAGCAGCTGGCTGCTAGCTCAGGGCATGGGAGGTAGCCATGTATTCTGACTGAGAGTCAGGGATCTTGTGCAGGGCCTGGCCTTCAGTGATTTAGCGGATGAGTGGCTGCTTCCCGGGCACAGTCTCATGTTGGCAGTGCCCTCAGGCCCTGCCACTTTCCACGAGCACTGACTCTTAAGTCTTGCTCTCATCTGGCCCTAAAGGAGCCATCAGTGGGAGGTGACAGTGACCGTAACTCTGCGTTTATGATTGCAGAGCAACGATCATTTCTGGCTGAGTGTCCCTGAGTGACGGGTGGTGATTTAGGGACCGGCGGAGGATTAGGGAGGCGAAGCTAAATTTGCTTTCCTCCCAGGTCTGCACTGGTTACAAACAAGTTTCTATGGAGGATGCTGATAAAAAGCAAATTATTTTATTCTGTGCACAATCAATTCCAACTCCAGGCTGCATGGTCCCCCAAGAAATAAGGTATTAACACTTATCGCACAGAGTGGAATTCTTTGAGGAATAGTAATCCTAAACAGACGGAGGAGACACCGTTTTAAACCATTACAATCCAGCAGTGTGCACTCACTCATGCTTCTTCCTAACAAGCCACATGCTGTCTGGATGCATTTGGAGTGGGAAATGAGTCCAAACCACATCTCATTGGCAGGGAGAGGGTTCTCCCTGGGGTGCTTGTCCTGGGAGTGGGGATAATTATAGCAAGGTCCTGCTGTGGTTATCGGGACTAACCCTCTCCCATGCTCATCTACCTGCCTTGGATGGGTCCAGGGCTGGGAAGTGTCTTCATCACTTTCTCATTGCTGAGACAAAATACCCAACACCCATAAATTAGAGGAGGAAAGGTTTATTTTAGCTCACAGTTTGTAGAGGTTTCAGTCTAGTTGCTGGCTTCAAGGTAGGGTGGCATGGCAGAGGGGCACCACAGAGGAGAAACAGTCCATGGCAGGGCTGGCAGGAAGCAGCAAGCCTTCCTTCTGCCCTTTTGTTCTACCCAGACTATGAGTCCATTGATTTGTGGCATCCACACCCAGAGTGGGTCTTCCCTCTTCAGTAAGTCCACCATCTACACGCGGAACTATGCTAAACCAGTCAGTGGGCTGATCCAATGTCTCACACCCGTGATCCAGTACCACACCCATGATCCGGTACCATGCCCATGACCCAGTCACTCCCCAAACCGTACTTATGAGTGCACGGGATTTATAGGGACGTCTAGATACATGCCATGATAGCGTGTGCCTTAGGCCTGACCCCTCTCTACTGTCTAGCCTCAGTCACCACTCTGAATCCGTCCAATCAGAACCCATCCTGGGTTGTTGCTGGCACTAACTGGGAAGGAGAGTTGCCTGAAGGGAAGGATGCGGACCGAAGTTTCTGGCATCCTCTCTTCCATCATGGCCAGCTGAGAACCTGGAGGAAAGTAGAGCTGAGAGAGGAAGAAAAATGGATGCATATTTCCAGAATGAGCCCAGGTCACTTAGACTCTTGATCCAGCCACACCTGAAGTCATGAATACCTCAAGTTTATTCACATAAATTAATGTACACTTTGTTCACTTTTGTCTGTTTGGTTTGGGTTTTTGTCACTTGCAACCAAAAGAGTCATGATGGAGATCACTTGCCCTCAGAACCACTGTCTCTATCACAGAGCTCCTTAACTTCAGCCTGACTGACACTTTGGCTATGATGATTTGGGGGTTTTCTTGAGCAATGTGGGATGTCTAGCAGCATCTCTGGCTTCCATCTGTAGTATGGGTTGATTGTATTTTCCCAACATTCACATGTGAGTCTTTATCCCTAATGCCTCAGAGTGGGGCTGCATTTGGAAAGAGGGTCACCTCACAGTGATGAGTTAAGATGAGCTCATACTGGAGCAAGGCCCCTGGTCTGTGGAGCTTTGTTACCATTTGCCCTAGCAAATGAGCTCAACCCACTGAAAGCTAGAGGAAGCCCCACGCCCTGACCCAAAGGCAACCCAAAGCATCTCCAGGCCTCGTGACATGTCCCCTGGGCAGAATCATCCTGATGACCCGGTTCTGATGCATTCTGGGTGTCATCTGTGAAGGTGAATCTTGACTGTCAACTTGCTTGGCTTAAAAGATGCCTAGGAGACTAGAAAAGCACACTGTGGACATGTCTGGGAGAGTCATGGGGTGATCTTGGGGACTATATCAATCTATTCCCTGGGCCCTTCTCTCTGACTCTCCTACTTTCTCTCTGCTTTCTGGCTTCCATAAGGTGGGCAGTTTTCTTTCTCCATGCCCTTCTGCCTTGGAGCCTGCTGACCATGGGCTGAAATCTCTGAAACCATAAACCAGAACAAACCCTTTCTCCTTTAAGTTTTGTGTGTCAGGTATTTTGTGCCAGTACAGAAAGCTGCCTGAAACATGGCTTTCTCCCTTCCAACACACACCAGCCTCTCGCGGATGGGCCTTTGTTGTTACAGCTCAGGTCCTTGCGGATCCCTGGGTCAGGGAGGATGCCCCATGGACACGTGTTATAGATGGAGAAAATGAATGAGTGAAACTTCTTTGCAATCTCAGGACTAAATGATTTCTGAAGACATGCTCTGCCTTTTTTTTTAGTCTTGTGTTATTCTCACAAAAATTGAAAGCTGTGCTTTTTTGTCTCTAAGACTACCTACCCATCATCCTGTTTTCTGCCAGAGTAACACACATTGTCACTTCTGTCTAGATGGTGAGCATCCCTCCCTTCCAGTGAGCTGGTTGTTTTTGTTCCTAGGTGGTGACTTGCAGAAGGCAAGTGCTTGGTATCCAGAACATTGCACAAGATGGAAAGGTGCTAACCCTCGGGCCATCACTTTCCTCATCTGTCAAAGGAGAATCATCCAGTGCTTCCTTCGCAGAATTTTGTGTTAACAAACAGCTCTGGGCAAACACCAGGAGCCTTTCTCATCCATGGACTCAGCACCTAGGGAGAGGACCTCAAAGGCAGACGGCCCTCCTGGAGTGTGCCCAGGGCCTACAGCTCTGGTTCCAAGTCCTCTACTGAAACTCCTGGTAGTAGGTCAGATACTCAAGGGGGATACAGAGCACAGAAAGGTGTGTTTGGGGAGAACGTCTCTCCCTTCCAGCTCCCCCGCTCCCACAGGCACCCATTTCTTGGATGGTCTTCCAAGACTGTCTTCATATATGACATCAGTGCAAACAAGAAAAAAAGGGAGGGAAGGAAGGAAGAAGGAAATGAAGAAAAAAAATCGACAGAAGATGTACACGGATGGAACCTTGCGTGCTTTTTCCCTGCTGAGCCCTCAGGGTCAGGGCTAACTCCTGGCACCTGGCTTCTGATCAATAAATACGTGAGGGATGAACACAGCCCCGGCTCCGGCTGATGAGCCTCGCTGACGCTCCGCCCCACAGCTTGCTTCCTTCGCCTCATTCTGCATGGAGACCATTTCTTCTCCACGAATCTCTCACTGCCTCATTGTTTTGATGGCGGACCAGGGTTCACCATATGGCAGATGGCAGTTTCTGAGTCGTTCTTCCTGATGGAGATGTAAGAGTAGTTTGGGTGCAAGATGTCGCTGCAATTAGAGCTGCAGAATACAGCGGTGTGCAGATGTTTTTGCATACCTGGGACAGATGTGCATTTTGGCTTTGTCTCTCAAAGACGCAGTTTGTCCTTTTCTGCCCGAGGTTCTTACGTCTTACTCTGAGCTCTACTGGCCTTGTAAGAACCAGAAGACTGCAGGGGACCCAGCCCTCAGTGCACGCTGCTCTTCTGGGAGGAGGAGCCCTGGCCCTGCTGCTAGGTGACAGCTAGGACACGGGCTCCACAGGCTGCCTCTCAAAACCCGCCACACCCTCAGATGGGAATCTTGGAAAGTCCAGCTCTGCAAACCTTCTCGATGGGGACAAGGAACTTGCCCCCCTTTGTAGGGTGATCTGTACATCTCCCAGAGACTCCAGTGTCACCTGTCGATTCTCTGGCCATAGCAGCTGGCAGGTAGCAGCTGCAAGAATAGTCACACACACAAATACACGCATGCACACACATGTACACACACAGGGAAGTCAGGGAAATCTACTCTCTGTTCAGAGCCCAAGGCCAGATCAGGGTTCTCTCTCTGCACCCTGCCTGGATGGATTGTGTGGAACATGGTGGGTTAGTATGAGTCTACTGACCAATTAGAATGGATGGTGGCCATGGCTCTGGCATGAGTCCTGCAGGTATGGCCCACCCTTGGCACCTGAAGGACCCAGCATCCACCCTTTGCTTGCTACAGCATGGATATGCCAGGGGCCAGGGGCTGGAGTGGCCAGGGTGGCAGAGCAGTCATCCTGGGACTCCAGATGTGCCCGTCAAGCTGGCCCTGGACTCGACTGCATTCAGGCCGCAGCTCCAGCATCCCCTACAGATAATCCAGCCCAACCCTTAGGCTGACAGGTGGGGAAACTGAGGTCAGATCTTCTCCTAGGGAAGAGATTAGCCCAAGTTTGAGTGCAGAAGATGCAGACTGATCAATATCAGGCCAAATCCAGGTAAAAGGGTGAAACCATCAGCAATAACAAATTTAGATGGAAACCCAATTTCCAGCTTCTCTAAAACAAAATCCGAATATTTGGCCATGTGCCTTCCCCCTGTGACGACCGGCAGAGCTGTGTAGTGGCCCCCATCGGCCTGGCTGTTCCCTCTGCTCCTTCACGTTGCTGGCCATGCCCTGGAGGTGCAGGACTCCTGCTCCTGCTTTGGTTTGCAAGGAATGTTCGTAAATCTTTGGGCCAATTCCTTTCCACAGGTCTAGCCTGTGATCTAGACCCAGTGATCAGATAGAATTTTCTTAACTGAACTTGCCGGCACCAGCTCATGGGACCCCTATTGCTAGACCCCTGCCCTAGACCCACGGGATCCTATGTGCTGTCACATGAGACACTGTGGGACACCATGGGACTTTGTCTCCCCCTGGGTCCACTCTGCATCCAGCTTTCCCTCTGCCCTGGCTCCCAGGCGGTCTCCTCCCACGTAGAACAGACACCCCTTCCATGCTGTTCTCCCCTAGGCAGAGGGGACCCCACCTGGGCTCACCCAGAGAAGCCCCCAGGCCCAGCACTGTGGATTTGAAGCAGACTCCCTCCCTGGGAAGTGAAGGGGACAGATGTGCCTCCACAGTCTCCATGGAAACCTACAAGCCAGGCAACCTCCACGGGCATCTAGGCCTTAGAGCTTTTGTTTCCACCAGGCTTTTGGTTGAATGCAAATACTGTAAGCAAATCTGCCAGGTGTCCAGAGGGACTGGGGCTTTCCTCTGGGTAGCTGCTTGGGGTCTGACTAACACCTTGATGAGCACTCTGGGGACTGCGGCTGCAGATCCTAGTTACCTAACACTCACTCCACCTGCCTCCGTGAAACACGCTGACACCGGCCCTGGCTGCTGTTTGGCCACCCACAGGCCATACCCGAAGGAAAGAAAAACCAAGCACGGCAAGGCTCAGACACGAAGCCAAAAGCATGTTTAGGAGGTAGGTGCGGGTGACTCGGTGTCATCTGGCCCTTCATTTGTTCATTCAGCAGAAATCAGAGCCTCGGCAGGACCAGGCAGCGAGCATCTTGGGTGTGCCGCTTGTAGTGGAGCTGGACCCTCAACACACTGACAAATGAACAAGATGCCAATGGTGGCAGCAAGGAAACAAGTCCTGATGGTGGTTCCCAAGCAGGTGACAAAGTGGGACCCGAATGGGGGGAGTGGGCGAGGAGCGGACATCAGCGGGGAGGCTGGAGGTCACGGCCTCCACCATCCGGCTCTTCTCACGCGTGCAAGATGCTTCACGAGGATGAGGACAGCTGCTGCCCCAGGTAGAACTTGCGGGGAGCACCTTCCTATTCTAGAGCTGGTGAGAGGTGCAGAGAACTCCATGGGGAACTCTTCAAGTTTCCTTGCCCTCCAGTCCGAGGACCAGGACCTGCACACCGTCAGGCCACGGTCAGCAGGCACATCTGAGGTCGCCCAGGCCACCATCCCCACACATCCCTGTTCACCTCGCCAGAGCCATGAAAGGATATCTACAAAACCACACAGCGAGGCAGCCCCACTCCTTCCCCACTTCTCTCTGTCCTTGGGGCTCCTTCCTGGGTGACACTTAGGACACAGCCCCTGGTCATTTCAGAGGATGTCATCTTGTTTCTTCAGTCTCTCTGTGTGCAAGCTGCTTCCTTCCCCTCTGTCGCCCACCTCATCCTTCCCTCTGTCTCTCTTTCCTTTTTTCCTTCTCTCTCCCTCTTCCTTCTCTGTAGCTCTGAAATCACCAGGCCAGTTTTGGAACCTCAGATCTCGCTAACTCAAGCCACTCTTTCCAAGGGAAAAATTACTAATTTCACCCTGTGCTTGGAAAAGGGCATGTTATGGCTTATGTCTAGATGTCCCTCAAAGCCTCATGCAGTCACAGGTGGGGAATTTTCAGAGATGGCTGGATCTAGTATGTGATGCTGGGATTAAAGTTGTGTAATCACTAAATCGGTCACTGATAAGTTCGGCATAGGTCTGGGTAGGATTAAGGGTGCCCCACCCTGGGTGGATAAAATATAAGGGACAGAAAGAGGGCTAACGCAGTTCTTCCCAGCTGTCGTATGCTTGCTGCTTGCTGTCTTCTGCCTGCCCTGCTGTGCCATGGACTATTTCTCCTCTTCCAGGCCCCTCTGCCATGCCACCCTGCCTTGGGGCCAGCCAACTATGAACTGAAACCTCTAGAAACTGAGCTAAATAAACCTTTCCTCCCTTGTGAGTGCTGGGTATTTTGTCTCAGCAACGAGAAAAGTAAGACAGGGTAAAAAGATCCTAACGCCTTGTGAACATTTTGAAACAATTCATCGTACGAATACGAGCCAAAGCTCCTCCAGCTGAGTCCTTTGGGGAGGACAATGTCACGTCAGCATTTACTGATTCCAGTTATTTATTAAGTGCTTAGATGTATGTCAGACCCCATTCAAGTCAGCCTAGACAAAGCAATGGGAAAAACAAACTCCTACCCTGGAAGAGCTTCTGTCCCACTGGGGGAGACAGAGAACTTGTGAGAAGTAAATAAAAATTTTCTTTAAAGTGAAATATATGAATGAATCAATCAATTAATCAATCTCTGGTCTTCACAACTTTTCAGAGGCAGATTCCTTTTCATTCCTCAACCCTTGACTGTCCTCCGCTCTCTCCTGGAAGCTCTGCTCAGCTCCCACGAATCTGCCCCGCTGTCCTTGAACACAGCTGACAGCAGCCCAGGTTCTTGGTGACTGAAAACAGGTGAGTGGCGGGTGGTACCACTCTGAAAGCATACCTGGGATGTGTCTGGGTTTCATGCAGATGACAATTGTGTTTGTGGAGTGTGGGGTACGTGTTTGCGGGTGAGGCTGTGTGTCTGGGTGCTGTGAACCGTGTTTTGTGGGTTGGAAGGATGGCGTCTTCGTTGGGGCAGGGATGTAGCAGGTGGTTTTCTGACTCAGCGTGTGCGTATGTGTTTAATAACTATATGTGGATAAGCAATGAGGTTATGTGGGAAAGAGTGTGTTTGTGTGAGGGAGTATATCTGTGTGCTGTTGCCAGTGTATGCATGTGAGTGTGTATAAGAGAGTGTGATCCCAGGCACCTACGTCTGCACAAGCACGGTAGGCACATTCATACCTCACAGTCCCTGCCTGCCTGGCACCTGGGAGTCAAGCCCACACTTGCTTCTGGTGACCCAGAAAGGCAGAGCAGAGTGGATTTCTGTCTGGGACTAAGGAGAAGGTTGGGGAAGTGGAAGAGGGAAGAGGGTGCTGTGCACCCTGCCTCCTCGGGTCCCAGGGGCCATGGTGAAGGGAAGCCCTGGATGGACCTAGGTACAATCACTTGTATAAGCCAAGGGCACATCTGAAGCTGCCCAGGTAGGTTTGGGCCACGTTCCCTCCAAACCCCTCTCTGGGAAGGCCCTGTAGGTATGGCACATCTGCCTGGCACGGGCCACTCCTGCCTGGATGGAACTGACCTCCTCCATCCCAGGCAACCCGAGCCCTGAAAGTTCCGGCCACACACTTCGGCTCTACCTGGCTCCATCATAGCCAGCTGCACCTTGGGGGGAGCATTGCTTGGCTTCCCAACCACCTCTTCCTCGTCCCCACCGGAAGGCAGATGATGATGCCTGGCTGGGGGTTGTGAGGCAAACCAAGGAGGTTGGTTCCCACCGCGCTCTTAACAAATGCGCTGAGCAAACTCGGCTCTCAGTGGCGTTGCGGTCACCATCATGGCACAAAGCCCTCACGCTCAGCTCAGGCTGCCCACCCAGGACTGTGCCTCTGAAGACATCCCTTTCCCCACCTGCCTGTTGCCAGGCCACCCTGCGGGCTCCCCACATCTGCAGCCTTTTCTTCTCTGGTCTACTGACCCTTTCTTTGCCCTCCCTGGCTGATTTTGCCTGGCATCTTGAAGACCCCAGAGACCATGTCTTTAGCCGTCAACCCGGACACCCCATTCTCGACCTGGCCCCACGACTCAGACTTCTCCCTTGGCCCTTCCACTTCCCCCCATAGAAGTGAAGCCCACGGGCGGTCTTCTGATTGTCCCATCCTGCAGGCCAGGAGACCGACCGCCCTGACACACAGTCCCTGTGTCCCTGCCCTTCCTCATCCCCTCCAAAAAGTGAGCAGGTGGGAGGAAGGCAGATACCCAGGGCTGCTGTGGGGCCACCCAGCCCTGCAAAGGGTCCTGCGTTCCTCCACCACACACCACTCACCCGCACGCCCACCTTGGCAATTTGTCTTTCCATCCAGCCAGAGCCCCAGACTCGAAATCTCTGTGATTTCTAAGTCAAAAAGCCCCTGAGGCTGATGGGTTGGCTCCTCTGCCTGCTCCTGGAAGGGCGGCTGTGCGGATGTGCCCCTTGGCAAGGGGTGTGCTCCTCCGTGCACCGTGGGCTGAGGCCAGGGAAGCTACTGCTGGGGCTGAGCCCAGGTCCCGCGCATGGGAACGCGGTCTTTCTAACCAGCTCCACGCAGCTCACGGCCGCTGCACAGAGGCCCTGCCTCCTGTGACCAGACATGTGGGACTGCGCTCAGTACGTGACTCAGCATGGGGGTCCTGTAGCTGGAGATCAGATGCCACCAGGAGGCCACAGGCCTGGCCCCCAGTGCCATCAGTGCCCAGGGGAACCGGAGCCACAGGAAAAGCCCAACCCAAGGGCAGCAAGGCAGGCCTGACTACCACAAACCCAGCCCCATGACCCTTGCCGACAGATCTGCACCCGCACCCACACGGCGACACAGAGGAGCCCATGCAGGCACCAGACTGCTCAAGTTTTGTGTTTTCACGTCAAAATCCGGGTCTCTGGCTTCTTTGCAAGATCATCTATTTACATGGCAACATCCAGCTGGCGTCCTGCTGGGTCACCACTGTACCTGGTAGCACTTCCTTCAGGGAGGGCAGGCTCTCAGCTGGGGCCTGCGTGGCCTCTGCAGGAGCTGGGGGTACAGCATTGATTCCACTATTAAGGGGAAAATCCAACCAGCCCCAAACAAAGTCTCTAGCCTGGCTGGAGCCACCTGCGTGAGGCCACAGCTCCCTCAGTCATGGCCAGATGCCCACCACAGGTCTGCCTTTCTCCTGGCCTTGGCTTTATCTTCCCAGCTTGTACCTGGACCCCTCTCCCTGCAGCTTCCATCGCTCCCTAAGTCCAGTGACGAATGCTTCAAGAACAAGCTTCCAGCCACCTCCGCCATGAAGCCCTGTCCAGTCCCACCCATCTGGCACAGGAGCAGACGCCCACAGGGGTTGAGACCCACAGGACACAGTGAGGCAGACTTGGGACTTCTGAGGTCTGTCTAGGCAGGAACTTTTGTCCACCTATGGAATAAAGAAGAGTCTCCAGGAGCTCCGAAACTGAGCGGCCCCTCCGAGATGCCCCACTCCCTCACCCCATCCTGTTTGCCTTCTTCCTCAAGAGCCCCCAGCCCAAGCCACCCCAAAGCACCTGTGACCACTCAGGCACTGAGCCATGGGACAGGCGCCCTTGAAGGGTCTGGCAGCCTGTGGCAGCAGGGCTTGTCAGTGCCAGAGGAAGAGCCGGAGTCAGCTCATGGCGCACAAAGGATGCTGGTAGCCGAGCTGATGACCGCTTCCACCAGGCCCATGGCAGCAATAAGCCGTACTCAGTAGTTTTATGACACAATCATCGGTTAGGCAGCAAAGCCCTGCTCAGCTGCCATGAAGCTGCCTGGAGCAGAGCTGGGTGTGGAAGAGCATGTGCCACATCTCGAGGTTAGCCAGGGACCAGCCCACGGGCCACCCCGGGACACACCAAAGGCGCCTCCAGTGGCCATGGCAGGAGCCTCACAGGTCCACTGTGAGGACTTCAAACAAGTGACCCTTACTTAGTCTCTTCCCTCCTCTGGCTCTGTCAGCTCCTAGCTGAATGTCCAGGACTTGTCGCCTGTCCCCTCTCTACCTGGGTGCAGAGGAACGAGCTCCCAGTGCCCAGCGGTCCACGCGCCTTCAGCTCTCTCTGCCTTGATATCCTTGAGTGCCTGGGCAGCACCTCCTCCTCTTCCCACGTCAGGGCCCCAGCCCCTCGGGGCAGCACGTAGGCCTGGCCACTCTGTGCACCTTGCTCCTCAGCTCCACCCCAGAAATGCAGCCGCCCCTGACCACTGTCACCACTCCACTCCTCTTACCCTGGCCACACCTCCAGCCCGTGACAGGAGCCTTCTCCATTTCTCCCTCTGCTCCTTCACTGTGTTCTTTAACCAGCAGCCAGAGAGGCCTTGCGTACCATAAAACAGACTCTGTCAATTGGAGATAGGATCGGGAAGTAGATGGTAGAAAGCAGACAAGGAAGCACTTTTAAAACTTTAAAAAATTTAAAATTATACTTTAATAAAAACTATAGCTTCAGGACACAAAAGTTACTGGAGCCTTTTTCCTTTCTAGGAAACTCAGTCCAAAAAAATGAAATTGTTAAGAGTCTTAAAGACACCGTAAGCCTGTAAACTGGGCCCCAGGCCATGATTTTCCCATGTAAAATGTGCTTCCTCCCACAGACCTCCGTCCTCCAGCAAGTGGGCAGCAGCGCTCCACTGGGAATACAGGTGAATGGTCTGTATTCGACAGCCACCAGGCGTGTAACCTGACAGAGGGAGACCACAGCCTAGAGTGCGCCATCTTGAAGACACCCCAAATCCCACCCAAATAGCAGCTCTAGAGCAGAAGCTTCCCCCGCCCCTCCCCGCCCCTCCCCCTCTCCTCACTGTTCCCACACTCTGTCTCTTTGAGTGCATGCTGTTCATTCTACAGGTAGGATTGCTCATTACCGCTTTGCCAACCTCCTAAGATCCTGGCCAGTGACAACTCCATATCATAAAAATTTATAACAATTTTCCATCTGACCCCATGTAAAAATAAGAACCCCACAAGGACCTCTGAGAACTACACCTTTGCAGCAGCTGCCTTGCTTCTTGGAGTCCCACCTGGCCACAGTGGGCTCTGTTATTTCTTTAACACCTGTGCCTCAGGTCCTTTGCACTTGCTGTTTTCCTCTTCCTGCAGTGCTTTTGCTTCAGTTGTCTCCAGGGCTTCCTGTTCACTTCAGGTCTATGACCAAGAATCACCCTCTCAGCAAATGCCCTTCCTAACCCACTGATTTGAAATTGCAAATAGCAGCAGCCCATGTGTCCTGACCCCAGTCTCTTGGTCTTCTCTGCATAGCTGCTTACTCCTTTTGCATATGTCAGTCTCCCCGAATGTCATTTGAATTTTGTGAGGACAGGGAAATTGTTCAGTGTGTCCCTGCAGCCTAGAACCATGCCTGGCACACAGCCGGAGCCCCATAAATATATGACAGCGCTTGTCACCGTGCTTTCTGCAGTGTGGTATGATCAATAACTTACCTTACCACACATCTATTTTTCTTCTTTTTGATGCCTCTTTGGACTCCTCAATGTAAAATAAAAACACAAGGTGACCTTCTATCCTTGTGGGAAGCAAACGGGGTTTTGGGACTCCGAGTTCTGAGTGCATTTGTGTCTGGGGTTGGGGCTGAATCCTTGGGCTGGGGAGCTGTGACAGTCACGGGGTTGCCCTTGGAGCGGGGCCTTGGAGCTGGCGCAGGGTTGCAGAGAGGAACTGGTGGGTTCCTGAAGATGGGCAGAAAGGGCGGGATCTGGGACCCGAGGTCCACGGCGGGCGGGCTGGGGGGCATATCCGTCCCCAGCACGGCAGCAGAGCACAGAGGCTCAGGGAGCGGAGGAGCAGCTCCAAGAGCAACAGCACCGCTGTCATTCCCGTGGCTGTTCTAGCACATTCTCAGTGGGCGCCCACTGCATGCCAAGCGGCGGGCTCCATGTTTTCCGGGTGTCAAGGGATGTAATCATCACAACGGCACTATGAGGAGAAACGATTGCTATTCTCCTTTTGCAGATGGGGAAACTGAGGCAGAATGAGGTGGTAACTTAGCCACGGTCACTGACAGAACGAGGACTTGACCGAGGGGACCTAGACCTACAGACACAGCCCAGCCTGAGGACCTGAGGACCTGAGGACCTGAGGACCTGGGGCCCCTTTCTCTGGGCTGGGTCAGCACCTCGAACTGGCCTTAAACCATGGGTGGGCGGGAAGAGAGTGAATGATAGAATGACAGGGATCCAAAATAACAGAGCTTCCATTTCCTGCTAAGCACATAGGGACATTGCCAAAGTTTTTGTGTGATTTGTTTTATTGTGGCGGGGGAGTTTACCTGGAATCGAACTCAGGACCTCACACTTGCCAGGCCAGCGCTGCACGGCTGAGCTAAATCCCCAGCCCGCATGGCCAAATTTTTTTTTGATTTTTTTAAGACGTAGACATTCCACAATCTGCAGGAACACACCCATCTCACTGTTTCTGTCCCTTAGCCCCCTGGCACGGACTTGGTACCTGGGCCCATGCCTGGCAGCATCAAGACCTCTGCTCTGTGGCTGGACACTGGCAAAACCCTTCTGCCATGAAACACAAGCCCTGGACATGGTGGTGTTGAGGGCTTCCGGGAGGGGCTGGTCCTGCACAGGAACTGGAGTCGCCCTCTTGGGTAGAAATATCCTCTCCAGAGGCCCCTCACAGACCTCCCCGTCATCCCTCAGCCGTTGTTCCCCAACTCTGGGATTCCGGGAAGGCGTCTCTCCAGACGGATAGGAGGAAGCCGTCATTAAGAGCAAAGCCCTGGAAACTTTAAACATGAGGGTTCAAAGCCCACTTCTGCCAGTAACTAGCTGTGTCTCCTGGAGCAAGGTGCTAAACCTCTATGCCTCAGTGGCCTCCTGTAGAAAATGGGCACAAAAGCCACGGCATCTCCTGCAGAGGGGAGCGTGGGAATTAGCAGGTCAGTGTACACAGCGAGGTGGCGCGGGGCACCTCAAGGTGCTTAAAGCTCAGTGATGGTTTGATTGGCTTGCTTCGGGCCTTAATCCCATCCCAGCCAGAGCCTGGGGGGAAGTAGGTGCAACCAAATTCGGAAGAATGTGGCTGCCACCCAGAAACAGAGGAATGTTCCCCCGGAGCAGCACTGACCACCTGCAGTCCTCTGCAGGCCACGGCCCGGGTTCTGCTCCAACAGGACAACCGCCCAGGGCGCACGCAAGCCGCAAGGACCAAGGATGGTCTCAGCCTCAGACCAGGGAGAAGAGCAAACGCCTAAGCAAACAAAATAAACCCAAGTGCTGTGAGTACAAACAGCACTTTCCTCTGCAGGGTGAGGCCCAGGCCTGTTGTTGGACACCAGGGAGAAAACCATTCTGTCTTCCCCTCCTGAGGGCGGAAGAGAAACATCTCTGAGAGCGGGTTTTGCTGGTGGCTGCAGGAACGCAGCACCCCCAGGAACCAGGGCAGATTTTCCCCCTCCTGGACCTCTGTTTGCAAAGTAGCCTGGCCAGGCATGGTGGTGCACACCTGGAATCTCAGCTCCCGGGGAGGGGAGAAAGGAAGACCGCAAGTCTGAGGCCAGCCAGGGCAATTCAGTCAGACCCTGCCTCAAAATAAAATAAAAAGGACTAGGGATGTGACTTGGTGCTAGAGCACTTGGGTTCCACCCCAAGTACCTCAAAAAAATAACCGAGGCTGGAACACCAGCTTATAGGGAAGGGACCCCTGGGAAGATGGGGGAACAAATGCCATCATCCCTGTACCCATCGGCTGCTCTCCCAGGGTGGAGGAAGCCATCCCCTTTTCTGATGAGTGTGGGACAGAGGCAAACCTGAAGTTACAGGAAGTGGCCCAAAGTCACCAGGTTGCGCCTAACATGCAGTTTAGGGACAGGTGTTGGAGGGAAATTAGGGACCCACCCGGTAGAAGAGGGAGGCCAGGGAGGCCAGCACTGTGTGGGTGGAACAATTATTTTTTACATTTTGCAAAGTTTTGAAACAGAACACACACTCAGAAAGTGCACAACACACATTAAGGATTATCAGCAGGCGATTACGAGGTGGCCACCCCAGCCTTCCTACTACCGCCCAGCAGAATGCAGGTGCCCCTGGAGGCTCCAGTCTCCTTGCCCGAGCACAGCCTCCTCGCGTCTTGAGGCATTGCTCTTTGGACGAGGAAGTAGCTCCCCCCGTGTCTCTCTTTTCATGTGCCCACGTCTGCTCTCCGCTACGCATTCCTTCCTGTCTAGCTTCTCTGCGCCAGCATGAGCCAGAGCACACTGATGCTGTGTCCTCTCTGTCCACTGCGGACGCTACTCGAGTCACTTCCAGAGTGCAGGGGCCGCTCCCCGTGCCACCGTGGTGGAAGTCCTTGGACATGTGTCCCTCAGCCATGAGATGGGCGCTTCTGCTGGGGATACACCAAGGGCACACTGCGGGGCCCCCGGTTGCCCACATCCCCATCTCCCCTGGCAGGCTGCTGTCCACAGGCCCCAGCAGCTGCAAGAGTTCTGACACTTGCCACTCAGGGAGAGCTTCGTGTTCTCCGGTTCTTGCCCTTGACCAGAGCCCAGTCCTTACCAGAGGCCAGCATGTGGCATGAGCCTTCAGGGTGGAAGTAGGGGCCATCCACGTGTGGACCTGACTCCTATCTACCCGGGACTCACAGGCTGTCTGTGCCTCTTGCCAAGCCGTGTTGTCCTGGGCACTGTAAGCTGCCTCCCTGCGCCTCCACGTCCTTCGGTGTGGAACGTGAGTAATGATGTGTATCTCATGGGGCCGTCCTGACAGTTAATGAGTTCATGAGCTGCAAAGCATGTCAGCGGGTGCTCAGGGACTATAAGGAGAAGTGCAGCCATCTTGGGTCCAACCCCATCCTCAGGGCAGTGAGGACTGTGATCTAAGGATACCTATAGGAAGACGGAAACATCCTGGGTCCCATTTGCCTGTAGGGTTCAGCCTGTCCTATGCCTCCAGCTCTGGGACAGACGCCTCTTATTTTTAGCTGGTTCCTGGATGAGGACGTGGCTGACTTGAGGGGCTGTTTACACGCCTTGTTTGTCTTTAAAGAGCTGAGGTACACTCCCTTCCATGAGCTGTTCAGACAGCAGCAGTGCAGGGGTGGCGACAGGCGGGGAAGCGAGTGTGGGTCTGCTGATGGCCAGTGTTGGTCTCCTCCCCCAGCAGAGGACACAGATGACATTGCTTCAGGTGACATGACTTCAGCAGACGATGTCACTGTACTCGCCACAAGGCCAGGAGTCCATGCGGCCACTCTGCATAGCCCTGCAGCCCATCCGGGCCTGGCCTTTTTCAAATCCATGTTCAACCTTCTGATTATTTCAACGAGACATTTCCAGGCTGGCCCTAGGAAAGTGCTTATCTCTCTTTTGAATAAAGAGGAAGCCAAGCCTGTTCAGTGCCACCAGGGCCCTGTGCCTGCCCAGGAAGAGACTAATGTGTTTTTCTGCTGAGGAGTCTCTCCTCCCTTGGTGGGCCGCAGCTGGGCATCACCGCTGGGGTTTCCTGGGCAGTCAATTCAAACGTGGAACACGGTGGAGCTAAATCAGCCTGGAGACCCTGTAAGCCACTGTGAGAGCCAGGCCCACGGCTTGGTGTATTTACCCTGTGTGGTATCCCATGTACGCTGCCCACCAGGTGCAATGGTTCTCAATCTATAACGAAGAGTATATGTGCTAAGTCAAGTGAGGGTCCTGTGGGGATAATAGTATGATTTAACCCACACACCATTAGATGTGCCCTTTCAAAAAGAACCCTCTCCCCTGCCTCAGGGTGCAAGCCCTGTGCGTGGCTGGAGAAGTGTCAGCAGACACACACAGCTGTGTGGCCATCACCATTGTCTGATCCCAGAACATCTTCTTCGTCCCCCAGATGTGTCCCACACCTGCTGGGAGTCACTCTCCAGTCCCCCTTCCTTCTAGCCCCGAGCGATCACGGATCTCCCTCTGTCCGTGGATTCATCTATAACTGGGATCGTGCCAAATGTGACCTGTGTGTCTGGATTTTTTCCCTGGAATACTTTTAAGGTTTGTCCCTGCTGAAGCACGGATCAGCACTCTATGCCTTTTTGTGACTAAGCGCTGTTGCCTTATGTGGATGGACCACATTTTGTTCAGGGGTCCATCCCTTGATGGCATATTTGAAGGAGAGCAGGAGGTAAAGACAGAGGCAGAGTTGTAGAGAAGAAACAGAGACAGCGAGAGAGGCAGAGACCAAGATGGAGAGCTCTGGCCTCTGCACAACCCTATCCCTCAGGTCTTGTCCCTTCTGTCCATGGCTATGAGTGCAGTAGAGCCCTGTGTTAGAGCCTCATACCAACCTCTGTGCCCTATAGACAGGGGGAGTGGGGCCTCGATGAACCTTGAGGCAGCAGGGAGATAAGTTACACCCCCTCCACACATTGCACTTGCCTCTTGGGCCATATGCCACAAAAATAAGATTTGTAAATATTTTGTACCCAGGAAACCATCTGCAGAGTCTAATAGTGAAGAGCTTGGTACAATTCGTGACATAAGGTGTTTACTGAGTATGTGTTAATTACATTTGTATCAAAACAAACCTTGTTCTTCAAAAAAGAGGTGCGAAGTAGGGGAGGGAAGACAAGTCCCTCCTTATCTGTGGTTTCTCTTTCTATGGTTTCAGTTACCCACAATCAACAACAGTCCAAAATTATGACATGGAAATTTTCAGAAATAAATAATTTATAATTTTGAATTGCACTCTGTTCTAAGTAATGTAATGAAATCTCTTCTCGTCCCACTCCATCCTGCCTGGAATGTGAATCACCCCATGTCCAGTGTATCCACACTGTATGCACTACCCACCTTTAATCACTTTGGTTACAGACAGTCAGCATTGTAATCCTTGTGTTAGGTAACATTTTTCTTAATAATGTCCCCAAGGCACAAGAGTCACGATCTTGGCATTTTTATTATCCTGGGAATTATTGTTATAGATAATTGTTCTCTTTTACTATTAGTTATTAGTAATCCCTTACTAGGCTGACCCAGTAAGGTGAAGTCTAGAATGCTGCTGAGAATGTGCCCTGGAAATGCAGGATGGAGTAAGGCCCAGGAGAGGGCACGAAGGGGAAGGAGGGAGGGGAGCAGAGGAGAAAGGACTAAAGAGATCAGGAAGTCTGGGATGGAGAGAGAGGGGCTCTGGGTGCTAGGCCGGTCCCCACTCCTTGCCTTCCCCAGCAGGTGTTGTGGAGCACAGAGAGATGCACACACTGGAAAAGCAGAAGTGCATGGAGAGGTGACAGAGACAGCAGGAGCTGCAGGCACCACCCTCCCTTACAGAGTAACCCTACCTATGATGTGATGCTGAGAATGTCACAGGGGCTCTGACCTCCAGTCCTAAAAGACCAGCCTTGAGAGCTCCCTGTCCAGGTGCCCTGGGCAAGGGCTTAGTGCCTCTGGTTCCCTACGAGTGGGCGAGGACCGGTGACCCTACTGATACCTGGAGCATCAAGCATTCTAACCTGGATCCTTCCAGAGGCCCCTGGCTACCTGGCAGGACAGGGGGCACCTTCCAGCCCACATCAGTGTTTCTCCTTTGGAACAAAGGGATAGAGAAGTCACTATCATTTTGGCAAGTGCCTGGCTGGACGCCATGTATGCCAGGGAGTGTGCCATGGAAACTGGCATCTCTGGGAGTTGCCACCTCCTTGCTTCAAGTGTGTCCTTTTATTTCCTCTGGGAAAGGAGTGCCAGGAGGGAGAAGCTGGAGCTGACAGGGCCTGGGGAAGCGGAGGGGTCAGCCCCATCGCCAGACACCCAGGCTCCTTTCTTTTCTACAGATTTGCTTAACTGTGGAAGGGTCCCAGGTGTGATATGGACCCAGCAGTTTCTTACATTTCTTTCAGCCCGCTGACTGCTTCATGGGTGAGCACAGGTTGGTCCAATCTGCCCAAACCCTGTGGGTTCTGTAGAGATTTTGCTGGAGGTGCTGATGTAGTAGGGTTTAACCTGGAGGTGCTGGGCAGACCTTCCCAGACAATGGAGCCAGTGAAGAGAGAATCTACAGGGACGAGGAGGTTTCCCGGATGCACTGTTTAAGCAGGATCTGCCTGTGCCTGAAGCTGCTTCCCTTTGAGTTTTTTGTTGTTGTTCTGTGAATCAGTAGGTCCCCATTTGTAGCCAAAGTCAGTTTGAGTTGGGATTCTGTCATTTCCCACTTCACAAACCTGACCATAATCTTTGTTCTATCTCTTTGTTCTATGCATTCAGAGGCCTCCTAAGGCACCCTTTCCTAGGAAGCCCGGTTGTTTAAGTTGCCTGGTGCTCTCTGAGATGGTCACTGGCTGTTGTTCTTACCACACTTGATTCCAAAAAGATACAGTGCAAGGGAAAGCGAGGTCTGATGCAGTTTTTTATTCCAGAACTATAAGATTCAGAAAGGCGTGTTAACACACCTCTCACTGAGGCCCCATTCCTTAAAAGGCCCATTATTTAAATTGCCTGGTGAGGTGGTTACTGGTCACTGTGTTTGTCCTCAGGTCCACTGCCTTCCCTTCTTCTCTGCTCTGTGTCACAGGGAGCCAGGTCCCGACTCCCGCTGTGGGGCACTGGGCCAGGCCTGGCCTATTGAAGGCACTTTCTGAGGGCCGGAGGAGAAGCCAGGGCATTTCTCACCATCTCTCTCTTTTTCTCTCTGCCAAGAGCCAAAGCTGGGCCTTTTTTGTGGCTCTGGCTGCCTCTGAGGCCTCTTAGGCCAACCTGGCCCATTCCACCAGCTAGCTATGATGAATCGCTTTCTTCTCTGGAAAAGTGAGTGTGCAGGTTAACTGTCCCTTCTTTGCAGCCAGCTGCAGTGTGGTCAGGAGAAAACAGTTAAGCCATTTAAGAGCAAATATTTTGAAGCTGAACTTGCTGGAGATGGAGCCAACCAGGTTTCCATCCCATAAAATCAAATAGAGTTCAGTACTGTCCCCACAGACCTGCCATTTAGCCACTAAATGGAAAAGTATCTGTTAATGACATTGGCATTCTGGTTACTGGAAGGAGGCCTGTTCTGAGGAATTTCCAGGACAAAGTTTCCAGTATTTTTGGTTAATATGCATGTGATGGATCTGTTACAATGATTCGCACATGGGCTGGGGTATAAGCAGATGTGTGAGAGGTGGTTAATTCTTAAGTCTAGGCAAGATTAATGGCTCCAGCCAGAAGCACTTACACATCTGTGTCCTTGTATAGCCTTCCCTGCCATTCTCAGACTCCAAAAAGACAGAGTGCAAAGGAAGGGGTGGTCAGAAGCACAGTTTTTATTCCATGCCATTTCTCTGATCATGAATCCCAATACCTTTTACTATCCTGATAAAATGGATAGGAGTTTACTGCTGCTTCTTTCTAGGTAGGACAACACCAGCCTAAGAAGAAAACAGAGGAGAAAGGAGGGGGTAAGCAGGAAATCCCAAAGCCTGCCCTGGACCCTGAGACACCGTATCAGCATGGGAGGGGCTCTGAGCTTCAGGAGGAATCCATCACCCACCTCTAGCACCCCATGCCCCGAGTTCTTTTTTTTTTTTTTGGTACTGGAAATTGAACTCAGGACCTTGTGCTTGCCATGCAGGTGCTTGTGCCACTGAGCTATATCCCTGACCCTAACCCATGTCCTAAGAAGGCAGTTGTCTAGCCCATCTGGGGCAGTCTAAGCAAGACTGGGGGTCATGCAGGCTCCCCCAGCTGTTACCACCCCTAGTCCTGGTGAGGAGTGCCACTTTCCATCCCCAGGTCATCTGTCATTAGCCAAGTAGCACCAGGACAGCTGGGAGCCAGTAGCCAGTGGGAGCTTTTACATGAGCCGTGAGCTGTGAGCTATGAGCCAGTGAGGCACGGACCTGCAAGGAAGAGTGAGCAGACAGATGACTGGGCAAACAGGTGTGAAAGCGGACAAGCGGACAAATGGAGGTGTGGAGAGATGGAGGAGTTGGAAGATGGGAGAATGGACAGGTGGAAGGATGGACAGATGGAAGAGTAAGTAGATGAAGGAGTGGACAGACACCATGCCACTGTTCAGAGTTTTCCCTTCCCACTTGAGCTTTCCACTCTAAAGATCCACTTGTGTGACCCGAGAACCGGATTCACTTCCAAGTCCTGACTCGAAGTTGCTCAGAAGACCTGAGGAAGGGAGGCTGCCACACTGGATGCAATACCAACACTGCTGACCACCTACAGTCCTTGCCGTGTTACAAGGTCAGGGCACAGTCCCCACAAGACTCCGCTGGCTCTATCTCCAGGTGCAGGTTTGGGGCTCCCTCAGCCACCCCACACTTCTGACCAACTCCCTGTCAATTCAGGTGCTCCTATGATCCACTCAGGTTCCACAGATCACTAGAATGATTCTCCGCACTCAAGAAAGTGCTTTGTCTTCGTCTCCCTTTGCTGGCTCTTGCTTTCTGTGGTTTTGGCTACCCTTTCAAAAATATTAAGTTGAAAATTTCAGAAACACATAATCCATAAGTTTTAAATTTCATGCCCTTCTTAACAATGTCATGAAATCTTGCTCTGTCTTGCTCCATCCCACTCAGGACATGAATCATCCCTTTGTCTTGTGTATCCATGCTGTATATCCTACTCACCCATTAGTCATTTAGTAGCCATCATTGTTACCAGATTATCAGCATCACAGTGACCCTTGTATAGCATCCCAACACTGTGTGGCAATGCCTGCATCACTCCCCTTACTTTATCTTATCATGTAGGCACCATCACAAGAAGGGTGAGTATAGTATAATAGGTTATATTGAGAGAGAGACCACATTCACATAACTTTCAATATAATCATTCTATTACAGTGCATAATTTACAAATTAAGCTTTATCAAACACACACACACACACACACACACACACACACACACACACACACGAGGATTCAGTACTATCCATGAGTCAGACACTGGGTATCTTGGAATGTATCCCTCATGGATAAAGGGAACTGATTCTAGGCTTAGGATAAAGAGCACAGGTCAGTGCTGTCCACATGAAGAGGTACGAGGAGAAGGCCTGGGAAGGTCTCAGCACAGAGCCCCCATGTTCTCACTTTGTGGAATCAAGATGTGCCATCTCTTTACACATGGACATGTTCCCAATCGTAAGCTCCTATCTGGGGATCCAGGACAAAGACCAGACACCTTCATTAAAAGGAAAAATAAGGTGCTGCTTAGAATCCATTTCCTTCCCTTTTGGGCCATGTTGGGGTCTCTTCCCAGGTTAAAGGCCAAAACTCAGAAGGAGGAAAAACCAGACTAAGAATAATTTTGGTGGACAGAAGTTGTTTTTGCTTGCATTTTATTGATTTCTCCTTTTAAGGACCAAATTTATGTTTTTCTTGGGAAATCACTTTTCTTTCTCTCAACCCATTGAGGTGTCCTGAGCTGAGTAGGTGTGAGCAGATGACCCACGTCTGGTAAGTGAGAGCCCTGATCCTGTCCACTGAAACACACTCCCTGCCACTGTGACTAAGAGTGTTATACATGTTTTGACGCTGGCTTTTATGCTGTCATAATATAAGCTGAGATTTTCTTAGAAACACCATATGGAAGGATTTTGCCTGCACGTGAAGCCACGCAATAGACAGAGGTAAGAGAAAGTCAGAGAGGCCAGGTCCTGATGAAATAATTTAAGCCAATGCTTCTAGCCACACCTGAAGTCCATCCATTCCTCTCTGGACATTTCAATCATGCATCCAAAGAAATTTTAATTTTCTTTAAAGCTCAATTTTACTTGATGTTGGTCATTGTAGGTCACTAGTTTCAAGACACATCATATTTTTTCAATAAATAATTTTGAATCTTTTTAAGACAGTAAGAAAAAGCACTTTTTTATTTACACATGCCAGACTAATAATGAGGATGAGAACTCACATATGTCTTCAATGGTCATTTGGATTTTCTGGTTTAAGATGGAAAAGACTTGAATCTTTATTGAATTATCTCTCTCTTTCTCTCTTTATTTGTCTTTGTCTTTTTGAGACAGGGTCTCGCTATGCAGTTCAGGCTGGACTTGAGCTCACTTTGTAGCCCAGGCTGGTCTCGAACTCACAGGGGTTCACCATGCGCCACTATGCCCAGCTGAATGATCCCTTTTGTAGTTGTTGATTTGGAAGAGTTCCTCATATCTCCTGGAAACAAGTCTTTCACTGGCTATATATATTTCATCTATCTTCTCCCAACTGAGAGCTCCTCTTTTCAAATTTTTTTTTACAGTATTTTCTTTTTTTTATTTTAAAGAGACCAAAAAAAATGATAAAACTGATAAAAACAATACAGAATTTCAAAATAAAATAAGAAATTAATAATGGTTATTATATTGCTATTGTGAATCTTTTAATTTTAGAAAAAAAATTCATAATTTTAGCTTTGATTTTTGGTACATTTTTCCTTCAAGGATTCTTTTCATCTATTAGTTGGTCCTCCCTTCCCTACCAACAATATTTTTTACCTTCCCTACTAACTTTGGCCTGGTCTGACCCTTTCCCTCGCCCTCCTCTCTTTGTCTCCTAATCGCTCTGAAGCAGCTGTTTGATCAGCAATCTCCCCCTCACCTTTGAATGCCTCTCAGCAGGGCTGTTGCTGACCACCAAGACTGTTCTCAGATGCACAGCTCCGGGCAAGGCCAAGGCCAAGGCCCTTTCCTTCTTCCTGGTCCACACTTCTCTCTTGCTTGATCCTCTCCCTGTGTACCTGTCCCACCCATCAACTCCCTGCCCCTCCTCTGGAAACACCTCACTCACCGTCCTGCATTCAATGGGGCTTAAACTCTCAGCCTGGTGCTTTCTATCTCTCCTGTCTCACCCTGGGTGTTCACATCCATCAAGGTCCACATCTTGGCTCCATCACCTCGGTCACAGCCAATCATTTTTGGGGGTGTCAGTTTCCTCCCTTGCAAGACAGGACTAATGATGGTCCTGATCTAGTTGCTACAGAGTTTCAATCGGATAAAAATGGTTTGAGCAGTGCTTGGCACTAAATGTTGGCAATTATTAGTTTTACAACCACTCTTGCTCTTATCTCTCATGCAGGAAGAGCATACAGAAGCTCTCAACGCAAAAGTTGTTCTTTTTTATCAAACGCTGGATTAAATTTTGGTGTCTGAGAAGCCAGCATCCCAGAGATAGAAATTTAAGAGTCATTCAAAAGAAAGTGATAAACCTTAACCTACGTAGGAGGGCTTATTCGTGGATTTTATTAGTAGACTCCGCTGTTCCCCGTCACTGACCAAACCAGCTCACCACCTGCCCAGGGGGAAAAGCAGTGAGTCAGGACAGTGAGGAGGCAGCAGGAACATCTCCTGTCAAGTTCAGTGATCACCGACCAACCGGTAAGACGTTTTCACCCCAACAGATATGCCAGTGTCCTCGCCAGACATGGTCCTCCAAGGGAGCACGTCCCCGGCCATCTCCTTCCCCAACCTCTGCACACCACCCGATCCAGCTGCCCTGTGTACCCACAATGACCTCCACCCTCCTTTCTGTGTCTTCCCTGCGAGCATGTTCTGTCTCTGGAGTTCACATCCTCACACAAGCCATCTTGTGAAAACTCCTGCCCTCCCTCTAGGGGGATTTGTCATCAGCTAATTGAGCGATGGGAGGGACCTCTTCACCAACCAAGGGACTCATAGGGCTCCATTCAAACGCCTGTGAAAAGCTACCTTTATTTTCCCCAAATAACATAAAACTGTCATTAATCATCCAGATCCCGAGTGACCTCTGTGCTCATTTTATTTTCTACCTTTAATATAAATCGCAAGGTTGGGAAACATATCTGGGGTAGAGGGGTCAGTGATACCCAGATTTTTGCCCCCCTTTTGATGAGATCCCATACACTGTGGTTTCAGTTTATTTCCATTTCTTTAATTTCGTAGAACTGGGCAGGGGTCTTTCCAGCTCAAAAGTTCCTTCTTTGGGAACCAATACAGTAGCATTCCTGTTGCACTCCGCAGCTCCACTACCGAATTCAGCACTTACTACCTGGCATGGAGAATTCACCACTGTACAGAGGACAGCAGCCTCGGCTAGGAAAACCATCTCCATAATTGCAGGCCCATCAGAAAACAGACTGAAATTATATGTTGAAGCACAGTGGAAATTTCCTCCTGCATGTTTTATGTAAACAAGTTCATTTGTTCATTCAATGACTCCACAGTTCTTCAAAGGCTCTGTTTATAAAAGAAAGAAGCAGAAAAATTTGGATTGGCTGGCAGCCAGCTCTACACCTACAGAACTGTCAAGCTGTTAGAGCAACATTCGGGCCCTCAGATGTTTATGTTGAGATGGGTTCTTCAGCCAGAAATAAAATATTGTTTTTGGATGTGACAGCCAGATATGTAAGCAATGGACCCACATCTTCAGAGACAAAAAGGCCAGTATTTTGCAAAAGGGCAGAACTGAGCTGGTGACAGACCTCAGACCTTGTGCAGGTCTGAGGACTCCCAGTTCTTGTGTCTGAGGAGCCGCACACAGAGGCTTTTACATTCGACAACATTAAGGCAACAGAGAAGAGAAAGTGCTTGAGGTCAAGACCTCAACGTAGAATTCATGATCTCTGGCTTATTTTCCTAGGACCCCAGGGAAAAATATCTACTCACCCAAATCCTAAAAGTTGGGTCCTCTCCCAGTTCAATGCTTTGTGTTACCGTTTGCAAGAGCATGTAGGAATCAGATGATAGCTTCAAGGGAGGGTTTGTGAGAAAGAGGGTCTTGTATCAATCAAGATTCTTCGGGTACTAGTGGCAGAACATCCAATGCAAGATGGAACAAGCCAGCCAAGGATTTCATTGGGTCACAAACGGGAAGCAAGGTGGGGATGTTTGTGTTAGTATGGCTGGACCCCAGAGCTCAAAGAATGCTACCACATAGTTCTGTTTCTGCATCGTGTGGTTCTGCATCCACTTGGCTTGGCTGAAATCTAGGTAGATGCTTAGCTGTAGTAAGGAAACCCAGAGCTGCTTCAGCCAAATGTTACAATTTCTCAAGCACAGGAAGGGAAAGAATGAACTGCTCTTTCGGTGACTCCAGTCGGTATCTGAGCAGTGGGCTTCGCTAACTCTCACTGGGTCACATACCTGTAACTTTGTCAATCTCTGCGGTCACGGGGATCGAAACTTCTCATTGACAAGACCCAGGTCACATGCTCAGCCTTAGGCCCAGCCAAGGATATACACAAAGAGTAGGGGAGGGTTGGCTCACTAAGGAAAATAGGATTACTTACAGGGAAAGAGGAAAGCAGGTGGGGGGCAAGGCAAGCCTGGTCTGGAAAACATGTCATAGCAGAAAAAAATAGAAGGAAATGGCATATTTGGCTCAAGAATGATCATTCTTACGATGAATCAGGAATCTGGGAGGTGGAGGCATCTCCCACATTCAGAGGAAGTTTCCAAACTTTTTAAAGCAACAGAGCTCTTTTGTCAAATGAAAACCCACTGTCTATGAGGCATCCAAGATGAAAACAGGTCAACACTGAGCTATTTGGTTTATGGAGGAAAGGAGAGAGATAGGGAAAAAAATGAGGCTCCACACTTTCCTCTGTGACAGCCATAGGGGGGTGTGATCTGGCTGACAGCCACAACACACACACACGCACACACACACACAAACACACACACACCACTCTTCTGCTCCAGACATGCGCTGCTTCTGTTCTGAGGAAGGGCCAGGAAAATGTACTTGACAGGGCAAAGACTGGGAGGGCTTGGGACCCAATGATGATCTCCCCAAATCGCTACACCCTAAGAGTTTGTAATCAACATGACCAGCCCTCCTAAAGACTGCAAAAGCAGAGGCAGTTATGGTTTCAGTCCCTCTGTTTTTGAGGAGACACAGAAGCTGTCAATCAAGCAGCCCCTTTCTCCAGAAATTCTGAACTGTCAACCAAGACAGCTGCTGCTGTCCCAGACGCCCCCAGCTGCTCCAGGAGACGTCTGCCTTGGCTGCAATAAGCTTGAAAGACCACTCCCAGAGGACTGTGTGCCGCAGCCACTCCTCGTGACTCTGCCCGCTCTGTCGTTACTTGGGAAGTTCTCAAGCAGGTCTAAGAAATGTACAAAGCTGTATAGGCACAGGCTGCTGCTATCTCTGTAAGCTTTGGGTGAACTGAGGAAGGCTCCCTCCGGGGCACTTCCCCCTTGCGCTGCAGCACAGGTCCTAACAAAGCCTCGCTTGCATGATCTTACAAATCTACTCTCGATTCTTGGTAGGGGCAGAGCAGGTCATATTAAGAGTTAGTGACACTCGGGGTTGCCGGCTCTGAAGAGTTTAAGAGATCAGTACCAGTCACCAGCCACAACTCGTGGAGATCCATGGAAACCAGCCATGGAGCAGCAGAGACCTGCAGAGAATCCCAGAGAGATAGCGGAAGCAGCTGGAAGATCTCCAGGACGCTACCAGAGAGAGTAGGAGCCTGGGTGCCTAAAGAGCTGATAGGAGTGGCTAGGAACTGCCAGGCACTGGGCATTAATAGCTGAGGGCCACTGCCACTCAGCTCCCAGAGCTGCCAGTGGAGCTGGACTTTGTTGATTGGTGATTTCCAACTGAACTGAGCAAAAGAATTCCCAGCTGATGGGTGACAGAAAGAGGAGGAAATCCCAATGTCCTTCCCTCTTAGGTCGTCCAACTCCAGCTTTACACCCTTGGCTCCTCCTGGGAAGCTGATGGGAGACATTCAAAACTTGTTGGGGTAGTAGTGGAGTCAAAGATCACTCAGGGGCTAGGCAGACATCACATCAGATTCGAAAAATAAGGATCATTCCTTCAGGGCCAAACCATTCTGCAGTTTTCAGTTAGGCTAGAATTACTACGAATGTTTTGTTTTCACTCTTTTGCTGAGGGAAATTATTCTGCTTTTCCACTTTATAGTGGTGACATTTGTGTCTGTTTGCCTTTGGGGAGTTAAAATTTTTTACTGTGGTACGCTGTACATGCCATACAATTTGTCCCAAGCTATTTTTAGGTGCCTAGATTGGTGTCGGTAAGTACACTATCACTTTGCAGCCATCACCACAATCTAGCTCCAAAACTTTTGCCTTCCCAAAATTAAAGCTCTGTCTCCATCAAACAGTAACACCCCCCATTCCCTGTCAGGTCTACAGTTAATACATGTATAGAGAAAAAAAGGTAAATGCATGCAAATAGAATAATCAATGCAGAGAGGGTACTGGGCAGAGGAAGACATAGTGTGGGGGGGTGGGAAACACTAGCAGCGCTCAGCCCCGAGACACAGAACCCTCTCCACCACACGCCTGCAAATCACACCCTTCACTTGAACCTTAGGCCTCTTCCTCCTTTCCTGTGTGACTGAGGATGGTGTGAACTGAGGGAAAGACCTGTCTGCCCTCCATGCCCCAACGTTGGCTTGAGGGTGATGGTGATGCACAAGGTGGGGGTGGTCATTTTCCTGCTACCCAAAACAGGAAAGGTCTCGCTTCTTGGTGAAAGATCAGGTGGTTGCTTACAGATCTCAGGCCTCTGAGGGACTTGGCCAAAGAGTGAACGGTTAAGCTGTGGCAAAAACACACAAGTTCTGTGAGAAATGAATGGTTAAACAAGAAGTTTACATTAGCATAGAAAGTGAAGCATATTGTGTCTGGCCATTGTCCTTCCGTTTTCCCCAAGAAAACTGTCTAGCCTTGAGACAGCTCCTTGCCCAGACTGTTTTTCTTCTGCTTTTTTCACTTAAACTGATATTCTAAATAAAAGCTGAAGAGTTTTCTGATTTGGGGCTTCTCCTGGGAGTCTCCCTAATTCTGAGCAGTCTTGGTTGAGATAGTTCAGTCACTGAAAGGCTCAGAGGGGCTAAGTCTTGTCTCTGAGTAATCATTCATCCTCTATGTCGCCATGGTTGTGTAACAGAAAATGACCTCCCCCCACCCCAAACCAGTATACTTCAGTTTCTTAGTTGCCCAGGTAATAGTTCCTGTTCCAGTTCTGGTTGCTTCTTTTAGAATTAGCTGGTCACTGTGATGTATAGATGGCCACTAAGATGCACATTGTATAAACCAATCCCCAGTTGACAAGTCATTCTGCCTCTGTACTTCCTGCTTGCTTGTCTGATATAAGCTTTGGACCACCAAAGATCCAGGCCTAGAATATTTTGGGAGTGATCCCAATCAGTGTCTGTCTAAATAAATCTGCTTCCAAATCCTGGGTGTTGTTTCAGTGTTTCTGTTTGCTGTAGTAGTTGCACACTGCTCCATAGGCCCAATGGAATCTGTGATACAGAAGAAGGGAGTGAAGGGAGCAGAGATTTGATCTGCTCTGCATCTGTCTGTCTTTTGCCTGCCCCTGCGAAACACCCTCTCCACTGTCACTTAGACTGATTGGTGAGACTGAATCCAACCCATGACCCAGGGTTGACCAATCAGAGCAATCCATTGCCCACACTGACATGTGATTGGCTCAAGGGGGAGCCTGCATAACAGTAAAAACCATACAGGTGCCCAACACCAACCTCACCTATTTCTTGCCATTGGCACCACACTGCTGGATCACCCTTCTCTTAGTCAGTGGTATTGCCCCCCCCAACACACACACACACACTGGGGGCTGAATACAGGACTTTCAACTTAAGCTACATCACCAGCCCTTTTTTTTTTTTTTTTTGTATGTATGTATATTTTAATTTTGAGATAGGGTCCTGGCAAATTGCTGTGTTCCCCAGGCTGGGCTTGATCTTTTGATCTTCCTACCTTAGGCTCCCAGAGGGCTGGGATTATAGGCCATGTGCCACAACTGGCTGGCATTTTTATTTGGAAAACGTGGCTGTGTCCAAAAATCAGGACTCCGCCATGGTTTCCAGCAGCATTTGCCATCAGGCTCGGCCTATGCGCCAACCACCATTGCAACTATGTGACTGTATTACTCACTGATTCTTTAAAACAACCCCGGGAGGTGACTCTTTAGAACAACCCTGGGAGGTGCATCCTAGGAGTAGTTTTATTTCCAGGTAAAGAAACCGCAGCACGGATGGGCAGAGAAACCTTCCAAGGCTGCACCAGTGAGTACCTGAGCAGGGATCTGAACTCGGCCGCCTGAGCTGGAACTGTGCCAGGTACCACTCACAGTCTGGTTCTGAGGCTGCTGCTAACGTGAACCCCTACCTTCTTTGTGGCTGGCATTGCACAGGGTTTTCTTTCTTTAAAAATTAACTTCTGCTATTATCAGATGCTAAGCAAGCTCTCTCAGATAGAATGCCTTTGATCCTAACTTTCTTCTGGAAGCCTCTGAGGGACTTGGAGTCCTCCTCCACCAGGTCCAGGGCTTGCTACATGTGACCTGGCCTCCAACCTCTCAGATCTCTGCTCCCCTGTTCTGTTATCTGGCTCATAGAGTGGGCTTGAAGCCCCCAAGATAAAGCCTACCCTCCATGGAAAACAGAAGGAGGGAAAAAAATCTTAGCCTTGTGAAATTAAAAATTCTAGCCAAGGGACCCCTGAAGCCAGAGACAGGGAAGCACAGGTCCCAGAAGAGAGCTAGGCCTTTTCTGAGTTAGTGTCACCTCTGCCTGCACAAGCCGAGTGACTCCATCTGGGACTGGAGTGCTGTCTCTTAATCTCGACTGAATGAGCGACCGCCAACACCATGCTACAGTTGGAGGCATGAACTTGGCCTGCGAAGAGCTCAGGTGTGCCCATCCCACCTGCATCTCCCTCTGCAACACCTGGGATCCCGGGAGAACACTGCACCACACAGGTGCCTCCCCCTCATTCCTGCCCCCTGGGTACTTTCCTGGTTTACCTAGAGTCTGAGCTAAGCAAAGGCATCTCAATCAGCCCCTGAAAGTGCAGGGCATTGTGCAAGGGAGAAGAGACGAGCAGGGAGGACTGGGGGTGGCGGGGATGAGGTCAGTGTGGCAAGGGCTTATGCACAGAGGCATTGGCAAGGAGAGTTCGAGGGCAGCCAGAAAACCTGTCTCCTCGTAATGAGAACAGTAAAGTCACTGGGCTCGCTGGAGGTTGCAGGAATCAGATACTTTATTCAGTCCCATATGGTTCTCCATCACTTGCCAAATAGAAGGTCATGGTGAGTTAGGGAAAGATGGGTTGTTTTGGGACATCACCGAGTATTGGTGCCAATTTTCCTTTAAAGATCCTGGAAGAGAGAATATCTGGGGTCTATCAGGAACTGCCTATTGCCCAACCTATCTGGTGCCTTTTCCCTTGGAAATAGAGCACCCAGTTTAGATGGTCACATAGCTTCCTAGAAGCTATGAGAGTCAGGCAAATACTTCACAGCTTGCATTTTAAGTCCTTTGTGATCATTGACCAACCCTATGATCAAATGCCACAGCCCAGCCGGCCGCAAGCTCCCCTCAGGTTCCAGCCTTCTCCCCATTTCATGTGCTCATGTTCATGTTCCACCCCTTGACCTTTGCCCTTGCAGTGAGCCTTGCCTGGGTTGACCTCACCACCTCCTTTTCTGCATTTTGCCACACTTTACAGTCCAGTTTCAGCTTCTACCTCCATGGTCCTATCTCGAATATTCCTTGCAGGGTTGCCCTGTTAACACTGAGTCTTGTAGCTCCTTCACTGATCTACACGAGCAAGGATCCCTGCTGCAGGACAGCGAGGTCCCTCAGGCAGGCGCTGGGTACCCTTGGCTTCCCTCTGTGCAGCACAGGCTTTAGTTGGAACTTTCCCTGTGTGTGTGCTGATCTGACTGTTCTGGAGGGCTCTGCCTCAGTGACCCTGGCTGGGTCCCACCACCAGATTGTGCTGCAGGCGAGTGCGGGACATGACTCAGATTCACCTCAATGGAAGCAGGTTGGACCAGGGATATAGCTCAGTGTCACAAGCACCTGCTTCACCAGTGCAAGGTCCTGAGTTTGATTCAAAAAAAAAAAAAAAAAAAAAAAGCAGGCTGGGGACTCCCTTGGAGAGTTTAATGTGACACAGAAGACATACTTTGCACACACCCTTCTGTGGCCCAGTATGCTTGTCTGCCTCCCCAGCCAGACCCTAGTTCTTATATGGCCCACAAAGTGCCGTATGGTCAGCTTACTCTGCCTCTGCCAAACCGGCCTCATAGGTGCTTTCGGAACAGTCACCCCAGGTGTGCCTTTGCTCCGGCTGATCCCTCTGCTTGGAAGGATATTCCCAAGGCTCAGGAAAATGTCACCTCCTCAGTGAGACCTTCACCAACCAGCACACAGCTGAAATACCTGCCCCTCCACAGGTATTTCATTTCTTTCATCATATTTCATCATATTTCATTTCCTTCTCATACATACCACAGTTTGAAGTCATTGTCTTCCCTTCCAGACCATCACCTCTGCAGTCCAAAATGGAGGAAATACTAAGCCTCCGCTAAGCTAAACCATGGAACTTCCCAGCCTAGCCCAGCTACCTTGAGCATGCTCAGAACACTTCCATGAGCTAGAGTTGGGCAAAATCCTCTAACAGAAAGTTTATTTTATAATAAAGTGTGGAAGACCTCATGTAATTTATTGAATACCGTACTGATAGGAGAAACAAAAATGGTTGAAAGGAATGCTTTCACAGCATCAGTAAGTCAAAAACTCCTAAATCAAATCATGATGAATCAGGGAGCGTCTGTATATATTTATTGAATGAAAGGGTAAATGAATAACTTAGGTGAGTGATCAAATGCAAGTTTCTGCCTCTTTCAAACTGTGACTTCAAATGAGATAGTGCACCTCGCTTAGACTTCTTTCATCTGCAAAGTTGTGCTAATTATAGGAAATATCAGAGCACTTTTCTCCAAAGCTATGCAAAGTGAAGCTCTTCCTGACTGTACACTGTCATGCAGAAGTTACTTATACCAAATAAACTAGTGGTTTTTTTTTTTTGTACCAGCTTGCCAGGAGTCTCTCCAGCTCATTCTGTAGTAGATGATGCCCCTGCTCACAGCCAGTATATTTCATTTCATTAGTTGCCTAGGTAATCGTTCCAGTTCCAGTTCCTGTTACTTTTGTTTCTTAGAAACAGCTGGTCACTGTGATACAGAGCTGGTCACTATGATGCACATTGTATAAACCAATCCCAAATGACAAGCCATTCTGCCTCTGTACTTCCTGCTTCTTTATCCCATGTAAGCCCTAGGACATAGAACTCAGGGCCTGATATTTACCCTTTTAAGGTTTATAATTTTGTTGTTTTGTATACTCGTGGAGTTGTACAACTATCACCACTAATTCCGGGAAATTTCATTATTCCAGGTTGGGGTGTAGCTCAGTGGTCGAGCACTTATCGAGCATGCACAAGGCCCTGGGTTCTATCCCCGGCATGTAAAAAAAAATCCCAGAAGAACCCTATACCCATTAGTCTTCACTCCCTACCCTTTGCCATCATCCCCAGCAGCCTGTGTTGTTTTCGGTCCATATGGATCTGCTTAAGGTCATTCCATGTAAGTGGAATCACCCAAGATTGATCTTTTATGACTGACTTCTTTCAGTTAGTATGTTTCCAGGGTTCATTCCCATTGTAGGATTCATCAGTATTTCATTCCTTTTTATGGTAGAACAACTTTCCATTGAGAGAAAATAGCACTTTTTGGTCCAGTGCTGAGGATGGAACTTGGAGTCTCACACGTGCCAGGCAAACGCTGCCTCCCTGAGCGACGCTCCCAGCACATGTACTGCCTTGGCTGTCTGTCCACTCATTCACTGATGGACAGTTGTGTTGCTTCCGGTTCCAGCAGTTATGAGTAATGCTGCTATGGACGTTTGCCTATAAGTGTTAGCGTAGGCCGGTGTTGCCTTCCTCTTAGGGACAGATCTGGGAGTGGCATTGTGGATGGGGTGAACCCTGTGTTTGGCCAAAGTGGCTGTGCCACTCTCTGCTCCCACCAGCAGTGTGTGTATGGGAGACTTCTGGTTCTTACTTCCTCCCCAACACTTGCTGTTGTCTGCCTTCTTAATCACAGCTTCCTAGTGGTGTGAAGTGATTCCTCTTGTGGTCTTGATTCCTGTTCCCCGGTGACCGGGGAGGCTGAGTCTCCTCTTCCCAGGCACTTGTGTATCTTCCCATGTCTGCTCTGCTGCTCTCGCCAGTGGCTGCTGGATGCCACTTTTCACAGCTCTCTGGCTGCAGGAGTCTGGTTTTCAAGGCTATAACAGCACCGGGGAGAGGGAGGTCGGGTTAGGGCAAGTGATAAGCAAGTTTGCTGCTCTTCCTGAAATTTGGCCATTTTTCTCAAGTAAATATTCTGTTGGGAGGCTATGGTTAATACCTGGAGCTCTGACAAAGTGGATTTTGACAGGTGTTTTGTTTGTTTTTATCACGGTTTGATGGAGGAGTGGATTTCTGAGGTCTTCACTCTGCATTACCAGGAGTTAGTATCTGAGGGCTTAGTACACAGTAGAGACTTATTGAACTATTTTTCATATTTAGTGGCCCCAAACCCAAGGAAGGATGTGTTATTTTGATTTTGGAGATGAGGAAACTAAGGCATTGATCATCTAAGGGACAAGGGACATTAAATCCCCCCCACAGCTGGTGAGTGGTGGGGAGGTGGAGGAGGAGACAAGGCTTCTGGCTCCACAGCCTGTGCTCTGAGCATCTCCCACCACTGGCTGAGCCAGGAGGATCCGGGGCCCGGGCAGGCCCTTCCCCAGGGAGCCTTCTCAGCTGGAAGAGCCCAGCAGGAGGCTTCCCTTGGCATCTCTTCTGCTCTGCTGGGCCATGAACACCCCAAGACTGCCCTGACCTTTTGGGGTAGGGGGAAGAGGGAAGGTGAGGCAGGGTGTACAGGGCCTGACAGATGGGCCTGTGAGTGGCAGTCGGGTCGGCCTCTGTGCTGGGGACCGAGGCTCCCTTCCACACTCCACCCCCTCAGTCTTCAGCAGGAAACCAGCCCACTGTGTATCTGCTGGAGCCCCAGGAGCTCCAGGGCAGGGCTGGGGCTGGGGGAGTCTTGGTCTGAGCTAGAAAGGGCTAGGCTTGGGAGTCTAATCAAACTTGACTTTTGAGAATTTTTTTAATACTGGGGTCACCAATTTGTATGTGGCCCCAACCTAGCTCTCCAGCTTTATTTCTTACCAGTCTCACAAGCTCATGCTGACTGCCTTACTGGTGTTAGACCACTCCAAGCACTGGATGAATGATTGTGCAGAGGGAAGGGCAGACAAATAGGGGCGTGGATGGGTAGATTGATGGATGGATGGACGGACAGATGAATAGATGTACGGGATAGAATGACAGGTGGCTGGCTCATTAGACAGCGTCACAATACGCTGTTCTTAGTCATTTGAATGAGTTTATCAGATTTTTCCTTGCGAGTAGGAAGGGCTAGAAAGTAACTTCTAGCACCAGGCTTAGGGGAGAGGGATCAGGATTGTCACCAGCTGGGTTTCCCAGAAAACAGCGGCAGCCAAGCCCACAGGAAAATCCTGCCCCAGGAGCAAGTCTTCTAGAGTGGCTGCCGAAAAAGTGGCGTGGACACCCCAGAGTTCCGTGGGATGGAAAAGCCCAAGCACTGATAACTGCGCAGCACAGGGCAAGCTGCCAGCCTTCTGGGGCCTCCGGTTCTACGTTTGTCAAACAGGGCTCACAGCAGTTGCTCGCCCCGAATGAACCTAGACGAGACACAGGGACAAGCCGAGTGTGAGGGGAGGATGTGGCCTCAGGTCTGGCTGCCCAGGTTCGAATCCCAGTGCTGCGGCCGGAGGAAGCCTTCTCCCATTGGAGCAGAGCACACAGCTCTCACCCCCGGGCTGTAAGGGGAATGGGAGTGAAGTGAAGCACCGGAAGATTCAGCTGCAGAGCCCGGCGGCTGACCAGCTTCCTGTAAACATCAGTTCTCGGCGGCACTGCGTTCTTTGCAACAGGGACTGGCAGGCAGTAGGCTCTCTTTCAATGTTTCCAGAATGAATTAATTGAAAAACCAGTCTCAGACCAGCCATTAAGTACTCCCATGACTGCCATTTTCCTATGGTAAACTGAGGCCCGGAGACATCAGGAGTTTGTCTTTCCAGTGAGGCCCAGGGATCCAAAGTCCCAGTCTCCCCCACCTACTCAGGGCGAGTCTCCTGCTTCACCTCATTCAGAAGCCAAGGTTTCCAAACTCAGGGCTTGGCGCATCAGCTTCCTTTAAATCCCTCTAAATACACCCTTCCTTTAGAGCCCTCATGCCTTTCCAGGGGCAGGGAGGTGATTGCACGGATGGCCCCAGGCCAGAAGGCTTCTCTGAGTAGCTCACGCCCCAGCCTCGGGCCCGTCTGGCTCTTCACCATCTGGTCCCAACCGGGGCTCAGCACTCTGGCCAGCTGTGCCTCTTCCCTCTGGTCTGGGACAGATTTATGGCTCCCTGGCCTCACCGACATGTTTGTGCTGCTGCCCCGGCCCCCTCCCTCCTGCAGCCTGATGGCTCCCAGAAGGCTGTTTAGCCCATGTCTATATTAATGTCTCTCGGCCTTAGTGGCCAACTCTGATTTATCATCAAACTGCCTTGAATTGAGCCCCAAGGATAGTGCTGGCGGAAATGGGTCAGTCAAGGGAAAACACACGGAGCCTGGAGCCCACATCAACCTGCCCACCTCTTGGAGGCGGGGCTCCTAGCCAGCGCTCCTTCGTGCCCTTCCAGCCCGGACCCAGCCTCGTGTGCGGCCCCTCCCCACAGGCATGCACAGGCCCAGCCACAGAGCAGAGTCCCAGCCCAGGGCACCTTGCTGAGCACAGCGCTTGGTCACTGTTCTCCCCCCATCCTGTCCTCAGAGCCCTCTCCCTGCTGGGCATTTTCTTATCTGTTTGCTTGCTGTTTGAGTCAGAATGTCCCAGCCAGTCAGGAGGGCAGGGTCCCTCTGTCCTGCTACAGTGCAGAGTAAGAGAGCAGCAGTATTTTCCAGATTCCTATTGTTCCATTCAAAGAATTGGTCAGGAATAATCGGTGAAAGTGAAAGAGTACCAGGTTTCTTCAAGGGTGGAAATAAGAAAAGGCCAAGAAGGGCTCAAGGAAAAAAGGGAGCATTGAAAGAAAAAGAAAAGATATGTCCGTGGCAGCAGAACGGACCACCGCAAGAACAAGAGAGGCGGAGACAGGAGAGGCGCTCGCTGCTGTCTTTTTATACCCTCTTTGGTAGTTGAGCCAGCGGGTCTCACGTGATCTCAGGCTAGAAGATTGGTGTCAGGTGCCAGGCCCAGCATGCGTTCATGTCCGAAGATTTGGTACCAGGTGTGGGGTTTGCCTTGATCTCGGGAGAAGCTGCTCTGTGCCCGTGGTTAACACATGTTTTCAGTTGGCAGAATTGAACAGTTCTGCTCCAGCCACGTGGCCGTGCCCTACCCTCCCACTTGAGTCCTGCTCCCTGTTGTTTTCCCTGCACCTCGGCCCATGCCCAGCACACAGCGCTTCTCCAATGGCCATTTGAGGAGTGACTGGGGTGGTTCACTCTCTAAGAGCTAGTTCACTGAGAAGGTGCTTGGGGCGAACAATTGTATTTTAACAAGGGAAAAAACAATAACCAACCCCAACAGCTGTGTGGCAGGCACTCTTCCTGTGCATCATGCATGTTAGCTCATTTAACCCTCCAGCCAGGTGATGGTGTTGTGTATTAATAGGTCCATTTCATGCCTGACCCCTGCATGTGTACTCGGAGGATTTGTGGACAGAGCTGGCCGTTGTTTCCATACTGGAGTGCATGAGTCACTCTGAAGTTGTGTTCTGTAAGTTCCACCTGGAACAGGAGGGGCCGTGAAAGGGCCTTGCTTGGAGAAGTGGACCCTGAACTGTCCACTTGGTCCCACCACTTCCGGTCTGCTCCCTGCTTCGATGAGGACCTCACCGGGGAGCTGTCACTGCTAAAGGTTCATAATCCTTTAAAAACACACAGCACTTACCATGGGCCTGCCTTGTGTTACGCACTTTAGATGCCATTCCCAACCCTAGGCAGTTGATGCTATTGTTATCCCTAATTCCCCACATGAAGAAACAGAGACATAGAAGAGCTGAATACAAGATTACACAGCAAAGCAGGGGAGCCAGGCAGCCTGGCTTCCCTGATGGAAATGACCCCTCCCAGGAGAAGAGAGGAAGCAGAGACGATGGGAGGGCTGGAGAAGGCCACAGGTTTTCCTTAAGACCCGTTTGGTGGTGAAGGTAGAAAGGCATGCACAACGAGGTCCAGCTGAGAGGGCGAGCAGGGCTGGACCTGGAACCCTCAGCAGAGGTACTAGGATTGGGTCTCCTTCCTAGTTCAGTTGTGACTCCCTTTGTGTCAGCTGCAGTCATGGCAACCGTTGGTCAGAAAAATGGGTGCCTGTAGCTTCAGATCCATAGTAACCCCATATTTAACCAGCAGGAAGGACACAGCTAATCCCTTCACTGACAATTTTAGAATTACCTCTCTTTGAATCTGATTGGTAGCCTTGAGTCAGGTGCCCACCCATGAACCAATTATAACAGCAAGCAGAAAGATGCAGTTCTCTGATTGGATGATGGAAGCATTATGTCAAGGCCCAGAGCTAGGTGGGGATCACTTCCACCTGAGGCCCATAGTGAAGGATGTCCCTGATCAATACTCCTGTCCCCAACAGAACCAGAAGCAGGGCAGTAAGGGCCAGGTGGGGAATTACAGTGTTCATGGCCTGACCAACACTGTCATTCATAGGCACAGAAGTGGCCCTCTATCTTGTGTGTGTGTGTGTGTGTGTGTGTGTGTGTGTGTGTGTGTACAACAGGTGCTTTTCATTTGTATTTTATGACAGCTATAGAGTCAGAATGACATATGCTTATATTTTTCTCTCTTCTTCACAGCTGTCTCTCTAAAGAGCTACAAAGTAGGCATTCACAGTCTGTCTGGAAAGGGAGTGACTAATGGGAGAATTTCAGGCACTGTGAGGGGGTGGTGATGGGGGATTCTGCAGGAAAACTGAGCTCACGAGTATGTGAACACGAGGCTGGGTAAGGGGAGGATTTGGGTTCTCTTAGCAAACAGGAACAATCTAGTTCATGCTGACTGAACTTTCAAGCTGTGCCATTCTAAGCTCTCCTTGCATCCTCTCATTTAAACTTTCCAAAACTCTTGGAGGCAGTGTCTCCGTTTTCCTGAATAAACAACCCCAAGCAACATAGCTTGCATCCTGGGATCTCATGCTGGTGAGTGCTTATGGACAAGACCCTTGGTCCTTCCCCTCAGAACTTGCTCCTGCTGGACAATACCCAGGTGCTGGGTCTACTTCCAGTCCTGAGCCCAGCTCAGGGTGTAACAAAGGCTCTAAGCCAATCATGGGATCCTGATCCTAAGTCAGTGCTTAATGGATGTTGATCCTCTTCTGACCAATCAGATGCAAAGCTACTTGCTGGGGATTCTGGGAAAATCTTTTCTCTAAAAGAGAAGGCTCCCGAGGAGCATGTTCTCTCTCCAGGCCACATTCCCTCCTGCTCTGCACATTGTGATCTGACCACTTGCTCCCAATGCCACTGCAACCACCCCAACCCAAACCAGCATCACCCTTTGCCTGGACTATCGCAGCCGCTCGCTGTCCTCCTCCCTCACCCTGGACACGCGGCCAGAGGGCTTCCGTGAGAACTGCAGTCAGCCTTGGGCCTTCCTGCTCAGAAGCCCCAGGACCTTTCCTCTACTCCATGGAGCACCAGGGCCTCCCCTGCCTCCTCCCGCTGCCCTCCCCTCTCTCCTCTGGCCCAGCAACCCTGGCCTCCTCCATGGTCCTTGAGCTCTGTAGGTGGGGCCTTCGGTCTGGGGCCTTTTCATGAGCTGCTCCCTGTGAAGAACCCTGTTCCCAGCAAATCCTGTGGCTCCTCACTCCCTTTCTGGCCTCTGTTCCCAAGTCCTGTCTTGGTGAGGGAGCCCCATTCCTTCCAGGTTAGTTTCTCCTCTGTGCCAGGTAATGACCCAGCGATTTGGAAGCTGTGCCTCTCCCTAGCAAGACTCTCTCTCCCTCCTGGGTTCTCACCAGGCCCGGGGACAGGGCAGGGACAACATACAACTGTGAGTGGCACCTCAGGACCGCATGGAGTTGACAGAGCTGGAAGAGCTGGGAGGGGGGCAGTGGCGGGGTGGAGCCACCACTCAGGACTCCAGACCCCTCCTCCAGGCAGTTGCATTATTGCAGCTGAAATCCTCAGGGAGAGTGGCTGCAGTGTGGACCTCTGGCTCCAGACTCTTTGCAGGGGTTCTGTCTGGGTCTGGCCTGGGGACAGTTCCTTGGGTACATGGGGACAGGGTGTCATGGCCATGGGTCCCCTCCATGGTCACTCCAGCAGTGGTGGACTCTTCTGCCTTTCAGCCAGACTCCCAAAGGCCTCAGGTCTTGTCCCCACGTCCATCTGCTCCAGCGTAGGTCCCCAGCCAACCTCTGCCCAGCTTGTGGTGGGGACACTGCCATGTTCCCCTGCTCCCCCGAGTTTCCTTCCAGTATTTTCCAGGCCCAACAGGTCCAAGGCCCCAGGATAGGGTTGCCCCATTGTTCCCACCATGTGGCTTGACCCTGCTGCCTTGGGTTCAGCCCCCAGGACCTCCCTGCCTGCCTCCCCTCTCCACTAGAGTCAGTCCAGGTCACCCTCTGTCCCTGCTCCCTGCTGAGGGCCATTTCCATTGTCACTGCCACAGGACAATGGGTGCAGGGAGATGCCACCCAGGTACCTGCCTGTACTTTATCAGTTCCCTCCTAGGGCTGTGAGTTGACACAGGCCAGCACTAGGAACTTGGCGGGTGAACAGCCTGTCTGGGCTTTATAAACTTGACCCTCTCTTCTCCAGCTTCTAGTCCATACAGCTTTCTGGAGGAGAGCGCAGGAGCAGCTCTGGCCATGGGGACTGTCCGTGGTGTGCCAATGACCTTGGAGGGCAGAGGGAACTGCGGGCAGCAGGGCAGGGCCAGCACAGGACTGGGAGGCCATCACTGGCAAGGAGTTGCAAAAAAGTCTTGGGGCACTAGGTTGGGGTGACACTGAGGAACTGCTATATCCATCTTGGCAAAAGCCAAGCCCGACCTGTGTCCTGTTTGGGGAGACCAGGGACCCCTGGTGTCTTGGTTACTTTTCTCTCATTGGTGGAACAAAATACATGACCCCCAAAATTAAGGAAGGAAAGGTTTATTTAGCTCACAGTTTGTGAAGGTTTCAGTCCATACTAGGCTGGCTCCAAGGCAGAGTGGCACATGGCAGTGGGCAACCGTTCATGGTGGTGGAAAACAGCTAAGGCAGCAAGAGCAAAGAGGGAGGAGCAGCAGCAGCAAGTCTCTTTCCCTCCCTTACATTGTATACAAACTACCTGCCCTGTGGTGGGTGTAGCACTCATACCCATAATCCCAGCATTGAGACATGAAGCCTGCCCATGGCTGCACGAGGCTTTTGGGGAACATCCAGACACAAACCATAACACCTGGCCTCTGGCACACATACCCTCCTGGGTTCCAGCTGGGTCTTTCCAGATGGCAAAGGCTCAGAGTGTCAGAGCCAGAAATGGCACGAGGGGAATTGCCACTCCCTCCTCCCAGTGAACAGGTGAGACAGATGTGGGGGCCTGGGAGACTCAAGAGACAGCAGGCGTGATGTTAACTGAACACCTACTACATGAAGTTCTCCACACCCATGCACTCTGCATATCCCCTTAGCAATGGCCCAAAGGGTACCAGGGACTACTGTCTCCCTCTGTGGAGAGCAAGGCAGTGAGGGATGAGGGCTCGGCCAGGGCCAGCGTGTGAAGAGCCTCTGAACACCTTACCTGTGGTCCCAACTTCGCCCCCAACCCCAGACTCCCTGGCCCGGGCAGAGTGGGAGTCACAGAGCAAGATGGGCTCACTGTGCCCTTGGGAGCTCCTGGAATATTGTTTTCAATTTCCATTTTTGTTAGTACACGAGCTCCTGCAATATCCAACAAGGAAGAAAAACTCGCACAGAGTCATGGAGCCAAGGGGAGCTGCAGTGTGTGTGCCGGACGCTCCATTCAGCAGAGAAGCACTGTGGTAGGAAAGAAATACTGGGTAGGAAGGAGACAAGGACATCGAGATTTAAAGATTATATTTTTAAGCAAAACTGTAGCTTCCAAAGAAGCCTTTTTCCCCTCCCAGGAAACTCACTGAAAAAAAAATTCCTAAAGGCCCTTTTGCAATAAGCCTGTAAATCCGGGCACCAGACCCGTGCTTCTCACCTGGAGGCTGTGCATCCTCCATCCTCAGGAGGTGGTGACGCTGGCGTGCAGCAGACCTCAACTTCAAACACACGTAGGTGGCTTTTGCCTTGTGACCTGGCCAATGCAAGGGCACACATCCTAGATCACTCGTCCTGAAGACAACACTGAAGTGCACCCCTCTCTGGCTGGTACCCTGTCTCGTTCCTCTGTGTACCAGCACCCTGTTATTGGGTGCATCCTACGTCTCTGTCCCTAATAAGCCCTTCTCAGGTCTCTTACAGATGCCTTCGCAGAATTCTCTTTCCACCCTGGGAGCCAGGAACCTACAGACTCATTTTAAAAGGGTGGGTGAGGTTCCTTGTTCAGCCTTGAGACATCACAGACCCAGCCCTATGTTGCCAACTTTCTGAAAATCTGTGAATCCCAGCCGAGCTCCTGCAGGAGCTCCTGCATCTGTGAATCCCAGGAGGGAGGGGCTGTGGGGACCCTTGGGGGACTGGGCCTGGGCATTAAGCACAGGAGCTTTGTGGCTGGACTTGCTGGGCTAGGAAATTGCTTGACCTCTGTGTGCCTCAGTTTCCCATCTGTAGTGTGGGTGGGCTCATGGCAGTACGCTCCTCATAGGGAACACGGGGGGTGGGGGAGGTGAAGCTTCTGCCTGGCACGGGGCTCTGGCCACTGCCTAGGGGCTGCAGGCGCTGGTCCTGTCTGCACAGCACGAGGTCTCTCTGGTCTAAACTCAGCTTCACTTGGGATAACTGGAAAGTCTGAAAACCAGGCCTGCTGGGACAGGAGAGAGGCCAGCCTGACAGGCTGGGGCCCTGGACAAATGGCATCCCTTTACTTTACAAAGCGGTGTGTTTACCTGTGTTTCCTGCCTCTGTGCTCCAGGGAGATGTTGGTGAGGATGCTGCTCCCAAAACAACCTGACTCATTTGAGGAGCTCATTAGGCAGAGTTGGGGGCGGGGTGGTTCCCTCCAACGGCCACTGCAGACAAAGGCAGGTGAGGAGGGAGCCCTGGGCTGAGGGCAAAGTGCCCTGGGGTGCCCTCACCTCCGCAGCAGGGCCTGCAGGGTGGCAGGTTGTGAGGCTTTGACACTGGCTCTCATTGGGCGACACCCAGAATGCACAGCGCCTGAGCCTCCGTGCCCAGAGACGGCCCTTGCCTTCAGCACCGTTGCCAGCAGTGGCCCTCGGTGATTCAGGTGGCCTCTGCTCAGATTCCAGTTGTGCCATGGCTGACTGTGTGGTCTCAGGCGTTGATGACTCTGCACCCCAGTTTTCTCATCTGTGAAATGGGAACCACGGACGCTACTTCCCTCCCGGGGTCACTGTGAGGCTGGAAGGAGCTGCTATGTTAAGTGCTTGGCAGTGCCTTAGCAGTGCTTAGCACGTGTAAGTACTCGTGACCACTGGCCATTGCTCTTACTTCCTCTTTTGCTGCATGGAGAGTGACAGGAATACACACAGATACAGCGTGCACGTTACACATGTCACAGGAGGAGCACACGTGCCCTCCTGGCAGCGGGGCAGCTCCCACTGGCAGCTGCCAGTGCCGCCAGAGGGCTGGAAGCTGCCACCACCAAAGAAATTGCACATCCCAGGACTCCTCTCTGTGAAAGTCCCTCTCCTGCTCCATCCTCAGGGGCTGGCTAAGCCCTGCCGGTGGTTCCTCTCCGACAATCCAGGGTAAGGGGCGATCACCTTCTCATGGGCCACCTCTGCTTTGGCAGGGAGGAAAAGAGCTACGGGGAGCAGCAGGAGGGGGGACCCCTGGCCTCACTGCACTCACCACACCTAGTCTCACAGCCCCTTCCCTGCCAGGTGACCTTGGGAGCTTCCCACACCGGAACTGGGCAGCTGCCCAAGACGGTCACAGTGGGCAGATGATGCCCCTGTCCCCAGCGCACATGCTGGGAAGCAAGGAGGGCGGTGTGGGCTCTGTTTTGTTCTCCTGAATCAGGGATCAGATTAAGCAGCGGATGCCTCTGAGGAGAACAGCACTGCTCCTCACTAAATCCTGCTCAGATCTTCGCTCCTGGATGAGTCCTCAACAGCACAGCTCCGGGCTGGAGAGGAAGGTGGGGTTAGGTCTTGTGTTCCAGCTGAAGTTACGCTTCTGTCTACATTTTGGCTCCGGGAGAGGATGTTCACTAACGAAAGGGCCCTGTCTTATGACAGCAGTCAAGCAGCACTGGCCCCCTTACAGATGTGTGTGTTTGTGCATTTGTGTATATGTGAGCATATGGGTGTGTTTGTGTGTGATGTGCATATAATGTGTGACTTTCACACATCTCTGTTACAGCACAATGTCACTGACCCTCTGCGGTCTGATGAAACAGGTCTGTGTCCACCTAGGACAGCCACCCTCCAAGAGTCCTGGTGTGTCACGCCCTTCTTCCTCCTGGTCTGGGCAGTGACCTGAGTGTCTGCTCTGCACCCCAGGAAATGGAATTGTACCATGGCATGGACAATTCCGGTGCCCATGGTACAGGCCCTCCAAATGATATAGGGGAAATAGTGTAACTCCCAAGCTGTTAGATGTCAGATACACCGAGTTCACGTTCCCCAAAATCAAAGAATGAATTCTAAAGAACAGTGGAGGTTAAGAGTAAGGAATATTTCTTGAGAGTAAGAGATACAGCTCGTGAGAGACAGGAGTGGCCCGAGTGAGTTACCAAGGAGACCACTTCTCAGAGGAAGTTTTATAGAGTAAAATCATGTGGTGGGTACAGTGTGAGTCAAAACTACAGTCAATCAATAAGATTGTAAGTATCACTGTGTAGGTAGTATTGACCCAGTGGGGAAGCAAGTCACGTAGCAAGTGCACATGGAAAGAACAAAGCACTTTTCAGGAAGGAATGGGTTCAAGGATGTTGGTCACCTACTGAGGGGACTGATGTCTATCTATACTACTGGATCAGGTATCTTACCCCTGAGGGGAGCGTGTAGGCCTGGCCTCCAACATATATGTCTCCGGTCACAGTTGTAATGTGTTTTCATCTTTTGTGTTGCCCCCCTTGAGGGCCTAGCCCTGTCTGACTGCCTATACCGTTTCCACCTAACTCAGCCCTCTCTAATCCCCACACCATCCTGCCTGGCTCTGGATTCCCAGGGCTTCTTCCCTGGTCTGATGTGGTCCCCAGATGTCAAGCTCTCCACAGCAGTGTAGACCAGGGCTTTTCCTCATCCTGCTTCCTCTCGAGGTCCCATCATCCCTTCTTTCTGCCAGGCTCCCTGGCACAGGGGTGCCAGAGAGGCCACCGTGTGGAGGGAGTGGCTGTTCCCGTTAACTGGGACTCTTTCTCCTGATGTCCACACACAAGACGACGCATCCAGCACAGTTCCGGGGATCCACCCAAGCTGCTCCCAGCCCAAGTGGGCGGCATGAGCTGAGCTGACAACTAAACCACGGAGCCCTCCCTGACCACATTCTGATGCACGGTCCTGAGCCAGATTCTCTGAGCCAGGACACTCAGAGTCCTAGTGTGCCCTGTAGACTTCTACCTGCATCTCTGTGCCCAAGGATGGTCCCCAGAACCATGGAAGGCTGCCGTGCCTTTCTGGCACACTAAGGATGCCAAAAATGCATCACGCTGCTAGAACAGCCTTGACCAGTGACCCTCAGTAACTGGTGAGAAAATGCCCCAGGTCCCTCACCTCCGGTGCATCGCTCTGAGCTGTGTGGTTCCCACCAGCTCCCTCAGCGCCCTGGAAGGGCTGCACCCCAGTTACCCTGAGTAGTTACTCATTTGATGACACCCGGGTTGGCTGCCTTCTCCCCAGTTCATTCATCCACGCCCTTACTAGGGTTGCCTGGATCACCTTCCCAGTACACAGCTGCCCCTTGATCTTGGCTTGGAGTCTCTGGGAACACAAGTGTGGGAGCTTAACTAATGGTCACCTTGTAACACCCAGCTGAACTGAGTCAGCGTAGTGCTGGGTGTGGGAGGCCCCCCTGAGGATTGTTGCCAACAGCATAGAAGGAAAACTGAAGGGGAAGATGAGGTGCTGTTGATTCTCCTGGAAAAGCTTGTCCTGCCGGTGTTCCTGATATGAACTCAGCTGTTCTTATCATCAGAGGAGCTTAGGTCCTCACTGTTGCTGAGGATGACTGTGGTTTTTTTCAGGGGAGCTCTGGTCCTTACCTTGAGCATCACTTCCTGGCTGCAGTGAAGATCCCTCAGCCTACAGGCACGATCCTTCATCCCGCTGGGTACAGAGCTTCTAGCTTCCACCACTGACCTTTGGGCCTTCCCAGTGCAGAGCCTTGACACAGGCTTGTACGAGACATTGTTGTAGCTCTAGGCTTCCAGCTGGAATAATGTCAGGGAGGACATTGCCATGGGCTGCATGTCTTCAGCTGGACTTGTGCACGACATTGCCGTGGGATCCAGGCCATCAGCTGGATTCTTTGGGTCTCTAGTGTGTGGACAGATCTCCCACACTCTTTGCATTTGACTCTTTGGGTGACTATTATAAAATACTCCTATAAATTATGTGTCCTGTATTAAATCTTTTCCCCTGTAAACCCTGACTACAACACTAAGCTTGGATGCTCTCTCCCCCTCTGCCACTCTCTGCCACATTTCTTTGTGTTTTTACCATTATAGCTCTTATCAAATCTCCCACATGTTCACATAACCACTGTCTTTGGTCTGCTCCCTACAGGGCCAGTTTCACTGGGCCATGGCTGGCCCAGTGCTGTGGCTCCAGAACATAGCGATCATCCAGCACTGAACACTCCATCAACATGCATTAAAAGAATGAACAAATGAATGGACGAAAGCTCACCCAGCACTATGATTTGGTTGCACCTCAAACTCACTTGTTCCATTTCTCCTACATCCTTCACTTCTGAGTCCTAACCTGGACAAGTGATTTGTGTCAAAGCACATGTGCTCTTTCTCTCCAGGTGAGGCATGTGAAGTCAACAAGGACTGTTTATGATGCCATTCTTTAACTCCAGGAAGTCACTCTAACAAGAAGAGTAGGAAGTGATGGTGGTGAGGCTCAGTTACCCTGAAAAGGCACTGACATCACAGAATTGCAAACGCCTCTTGGATACAATCAGGGGCGGGTGGCACTGCACAGGGCCGGGGCCAGGGCCAAGTGCCTGCTGCGTGGCCTGTGGGTCCAACAGCAGGCAAGTCTATGTCCCCATTACTTGGTCTCAGTGCTTCTCTGTGTCAGTGGGGGTCATGGCCACACCTTGCAGGGATTCGGATGGTACACGGTCCTGGGGCCCATAGGTTATAAAGTGTTTACTCGCTCAATGGAAGGGCCATGGGTATAGCCAGGTGGGTGCTTGAGGTTCCAAGAAATAGAAAACTCAGAAGTGGGTTGTATGAAAATGCAAACGATCACCTTCCCTGTGCCATCTGAGCTCACCCAGGCCTCAGAGTTGCTCTCTGTTCTGTCCCCTCAGAGCTCCCTGGGAGCAGGGACTGGCCTACTTTTTTTTCTCTCTACTATTTCCCAGAGAACAGGCCAGGGCCTGACACAGAGAAGGTGCCCAAAAGGGAATCCACATGGGACCCATCTAACCCTGATAATAGAAGGTCTGCTAACCGTGTGCTCCCAGCGGCCCCTGAAGTAAGAAAAGCTCTGAGGTCAGTGACCCACTTGATGCCTCAGAGCCAACAGAGACAGAGTCAGCTGTGCATCCACCAGGCTCTCACCATAACCTGGACATCCTGCTGCCCCGCTTGCCTTCCGGGCCTTTGGTCACCCTCTTGGCCTGAGTGTGGGGGCCTGGACAGCCCCATCCCAGACAGCACAGACACTGCCCAGGACTGAAATCCACCGCCCTCTTCATTTTGATAATTGCCATGAGGACATAAATTCAGGAACATGTGCTTGGTCAGCTGCCTTGTTTTTCTCCTAAGTCACAAATTTATGGGACACACATGCACGTGGGTGATTATTTCCTGATAGTTTATAGCACCAAGGCTCCTTTATTTCCCCCCAATAAATTTAGTGTACATGAACTGGCAGATGAAACGGTGCATTTCCTGGCATTAGAAGGCTATGAATCATTTACAGTGACTTAGGAAACTTGGGGAGACTAAGGTTTTGCATAATGCAAATTGGGATGGAAACATATTTGATCTGACTTTCTGCGGATGCAATTAGAGCAATGAACACCAGAAGAAAGGCTTTCTCTTGAGACAGAGGAAGGTCTGCTTGGCATGCCGAAGAGCACAGTTATTTGTGATACAGGGAGCGCAGAACGTGGTTAGCAAAGCACCCAGTTTGATTTGCAGCTTTAAGGCATTCAGAGATGAATAAAACATTGAATTAATTGCCGAAGAACTGTCATCAGCCTGCCCAAGATCTAAGTACCTTGGAAAACACACACACACACACACACACACACACACACACACACTCACACACACACACAAAGCAAGAGGGGGCCTGGAGGAGACCACATTTGGTTTTGGGCGCTTGGTCCTATCTGGATTTCTGCCATGGACTTTCTGCCTCCACAGGTTCTGCCTTGGCTCTTCACCCCAGAAGGCCCTCTCTGCCACCCCTGGGGGAAGCTTCTTTGTCTTGCCTCAGATTTCCTCATCCACTAGGGAGATATTTACTGAGCACCTGCTGTGTACCAAATGCCCGCTGTTTCAGGTGCTGGGAATAGCCAGACCACCATCCCTGCTCTCAGGGCTGCCTTCCTGCCAGGAGTGAGACAACCAGCAAAACAGGGAAATCCATCTAGAAAGGATGCTGAGTGCTGTGGGGAAAACAAAGCAGAAAGCAGAGGGCAGGACAGGAATGGCCAGGAGGTGGGGATGGCTTGTACCTTGGACAGGCGGATCAGGGAGGGCCCGAGATGGTAGCCTTTAGCCAGGGATCTGACAGGTGTTGGGCAGATGTGAGGTGTCCCTGAGGAGAGCAGCATGGCACAGAGGAGCTGGTGCTGCGGCCAACGCGTTCCTGGGTGTTGGAGGCACTGTAGCTACAGCTGAGGTAGCCGGGGAAAGTGAGAGGGAAGAAGGGGTGAGTCCCAGTGAGCAGTGCCCAAGTATGGGAAGCGTGTTCATTCATTCTTCATTCATTTGTTCGTTCGTTCATTCGTTCATCCACCTTCCAAATCCATTCATTCATTGGACAATACCTTCACAGCTTGATTATGAGCCAGGACTGCTACAGACCTGCAAATCCACAGTAGACAGGACAGACAAGGGCCCTGCTCCTGTGGGCTCACACCCTGCCAGAAAAATGGAGAATAAACAAACCAGTAAGATGATTTCAGAGAGGGTGGGGAGGCAGGAGGACACAGAGCTGCGGAGGGAGGCCTTAGGTCTGCCTGCGTGGCCCGGGATCAGACGTGAATGTCATTACAGCCCCTGCTCAGTGAATGCACTGAGGAAGGAAGAGTGGGGTGAAGCCTGCGGTGTTCCCAGAGCCCCGGGGACATGAGGGGACACAGAGGAGGGGCCTGAAAGGTGCTGGGCGGCAGCCGCTCCCTTTAGGGGCAGTTTCTTCTTGCTGTGCTGCCCCCTGGCACAGGGGTGTCCCTTTCAAACATGGGAGTCCTGCCGGCTGCCCCTCCTGTGGCCGTGGAAGGGAGGGGAAACCGTGGAGATTTTACCCCACGGAGGACCCAGGGCTGGGGAGGTGCCGAGTGAGGGCTCAGCAGACGCCTTGGTCCTGGGTGCTCCAGCCGCCTGGTGGGGACGTGGCCTCAACACCAGGCCAGCAGCTTGGACGTCCGTCTGGCCGTCTCCCCATTCTCATGTGAGAGGCAGGCGGGACGTGGCAGGGCCGGCCGCCATCTGCTCTGGGTTGCTTGGTGCTGAGAGCCACGTGGCCTCCGGCAGGGGGAGGGGCGGCTCCGGGCAGAGGTCACGGGCCGAGGAAGCTGAGAAGGGCCCAGGCTGGTCCGCAGGCGGTGACTCAGGGCAGAGCTGTGCCGGGCAGCTGTCACCATCTGTGCCCATCCCTCCCGAGGCCGTTCTGGCTCCGCCCAGCCCAGGGAGCCCCCTCCTCAGGCAGGGCTGGGGCGGTGCATGCCGCAGGCCTCACCCTTCTCAGCTGGCGGCCAGCTCCCAGGGTGCGCGGGGTCTGGGGTGTCCTGGGCTGCGGCTGCCACCGGAGATCCCGGGCCTGTGATGACTGCCTAGGAAGGGACCCCGGCTTCCTCCTGCTCCTCCTCCCCCACCCTCCTGATTTCCTAATGAGCAGGGCTGAAAAGATGCTGTAAGACACAGAGTGCGTTTCAGTACTAACTCCGGAACCTCATCGTCAGCAGATAATAAATTGCTCTTCAATGACACGCAGAATCTCGGCACCAGGATCTGAGCCAGCTCCTTTGGCTCCAAAGTCTGTGCCCACTAGAACACCCTGCCCCAAGCACTTGGCCACCCCAGTGCCAGGGACTGTTCCTGGGCCACACTGGACAGGGGCCAGGAGGCGGCACCCTGGGAGCTCCCTCTGGCCCTCACCCTGGGCTGGACAGCCTAGACACCCGGCCGGGGGACACCAGGAGAGAGCGGAGGGGCTCTAAGGAGCGGGCAGGGAGGCAGACCACTGTGCCCACAGAGTCATCACAGTCGCGGTATCCAGGGAGGGAGGAGACTGCGGTCCATGGTGTCTCTCTGCAGCCACTTTGTGCTGGGCGGCCCTGTGGGTCCCAGAAGCCTGGAACTAGGACCTGCTCCTCACTGCAGACCTCTCTGCAGCCTGGTCCCAGGTTAATGGCCGTTCCGGTCCAGTGCTGGCCCCAAAGTGAATCCATGTTCTTGTTTTAGTGGGAACCGTGTCCCTTTCTGAGCTTTCTTTAGTGGGGAGGAAGCTGTCACGAGGGAACATCTGTCCACAGGAAGCAGGACTCGCAGGGACATCTGCGGGGCCTGTCTGGTGACAGGCGGATGGGTCACCTGGACACAGGCTCACGGCCCGCAGACGTGACGCAGGAGGGGCCGTTCCCTGGGCCCAGGGTGGTGACGGCCCGTATCAGGTCTGCGGTGCTGGGAGCCGAGGGACTCGCCAGGCCCAGGTGGTGCCACACAGCTCCTTCCTGTCTCTGCCCCTGCGTCCACCCGAGCCCGCTCCCAGGGAGGCCTAGCACTGTGCTTGTCATTGAAGAGTAATTTAATTATCTGTTGAAATGAGGTTCCAGAATTAATATTGAAATGAACTCTGTGTTGTGCAGCGTCTCTTCGCCCTGCTCATTGGAAATCGGGAGGTTGTGTGGAGAGGAGGAGCCAGGAGGAAGCTTGGAGTTCCTTCCTAGGCAGCAGGCACAGATCCCAGAGCTCTGGTGGCAGCTGAAGCCCTGGACACTCCAGATCCACAGCACCCTGGGACCTGGCTGACCTGGGGAGGGTCAGAGTCAGAAGTGGTCAGGAGTCAGAGAGTGGATTTGGCACCTGCGGGTCCCTGGGCAGCCCTCTGAGCTCAGGGAGGAGCTGCATGTGATCATGGGGGGACAAGATTCATGTGACACGCTGTGACAAGGTTCATCGCCCTGCTGCAGGTCTTGGCTCAGACTCACTCTGGAATGAGGTGGCCCTTGGTGTCCCCATGTAAATTCTCAGCCCAGTCCTGGCCACTTGCTCTCCTGCTCAGCCCTCAGTTCTTGCCCAGCACCCACCATCAGGAAGAGTAGGAGTATTACTCCTTGGACACTGTCGAGCGTCAGCTGTGACATTCATAGTCCTGAATAACGGAATCTGCCCTCTTTTGGAGGAGTGAAAGATATGTCCCCAGCTGTTGAGTCAAAGGTGCCTGCGGAGCGGCATCTGCAAGCAGGAGCCCAGGGGGAAGACACTCAGGGGTCCAGTGCGTGATGAGGCTGGACCAGGAGGCCTGGGAGTGGGATGTGGGCCATGGTAGGAAGACGGGCTGCAGGGGAGGGGTGGGTAAGAGTGTCGTTCTGGGTTTGTATGCTGTGTTCCCCTTACTAGGCTCCCCTTCTCCACCCCACCAATTCCCTCTCCTTTCCCTGTCCTGCTCCTCCTCCAACACCTTGGATCTTTTCTGTCCAAGACACACCCTTCCTGCCGGTTGGTCAATCACAGGCAAGGTCAATTGGTCAATCACAGAGTCCCTTGGGAGTGCTGCCCTGGTTCTGAACACGTGGCTTCAGACAGGTCTAGGTCTTTCGGCAACAGGGCCGGAAGGGATCCTCTTTGTGGGAGCACAGCCTTAGCGGGATGAGATCCTGGGCTCACCAGTTCCCTGGCTGGGCCTGTGTGTCCTTAACGTGGGGACAGTGCCCTGGCACGGTTGGGAAGATGAAGTGGGCACTGGAACAGATAGCTCAGTGCAGGCACAGTCACCATCACCACGGCTACAGGGTTGCCAACTAGCAAGGGGAGCTGGGATGAAGCCCGTGCCATACGGGGCAGATTCTGCAGGGCTCCTGAGGATGTGTAAGTCTGGGACTAAACCACGCTCCTGTTAGTTATCTGCAGCAAAGGTTGAAATGTAAGAAGCCAGCTGTTAGGGCCTGGGTGGCGGCAGTGTATAATACGGGGTCCTGTGCCCAGGTCATGTCTCCTGCAGAGGCCCCAGGATGCTCTGCTGGCCCTGGGAACACAGGGCCAAGAGTTCTCACAGGAAGTCCAGGCAGCTCAAGCCCCCATTGCCCAGTGGGCTGGTCAGTATCCTGTTGGCTGGAGCTTCCCCACAGGAGCTCTCAGAACAAGAGCTGTGAGGGACCGGAAGACCTAGGACCTGGCTTCCTGGGTATCCTGGAAGAACACAGGCCTCCTGAAGGGGCTCAGACAGGAGCTCAGGGTCACAGTAGGGCCAAGACCTGCAGGCCCACTAGGCCTGGTTTCTTATCAGGGTCTATAAGAGACGCAGGATCCTCGGCGAGACTGAATTGGGTCCCCTCTGCCTAGTACCCAGGGGAGGAAGCCAGAGTCCCCAAAGGTGGTGTGACTTTCAGCATGGGAGGGTCAAGCAGAGCCCTGAAGAGGCAGGAGGGGCAGTAAGGACATCCCAAGGAGGACACGCTTAGACCTGCAGCATTTTATGTTTGGCCACATGGTGCCTTTTAAATACACTTTTTCCTATATTTGAAAACCAGATTTCATATGTTTAAAAAACCCAGCTTCTTTCAGAGTGAAGACTTGAGCTCCATAGGTGTAGCCTTGTTTCCCCCACACAGCTATCCCCCACAAATCCAAACAGGGACAGCCACCCCTTCCCACAGCACTTGCCTTCCAGTGCCGCCTGGGCCATCCACCCTTTGGGGTCCCTTGCCTGGCCCCGCACATGTGCAGTCCTGGGCAGGGCTGAAAGCTTGGCAGAGTGTCAGTTCTGCACAGCGCAGGAGCTGGGAGTGACTTCCATGTGGGCAGAAGTGGCAGAGAACAGCTGGGCTGGGAGGGCCATGGGACAGACACAAGGAATGTCTCCATGGCAACCACTTGAGCTGATCCCCGTGCTGAAGAATGGATGATGAGCGAGTGGCAGCTCAAAGGAGATGCTGCCGGAGGACACTTTTGGTCCCTGCTGTGGCTGATAGCAGATAAAGCTCCCAAATTGTGGGAGGTCAAGCTTCTACTGGTTGTGCAGAATAGGGACTCAAAAAAAAAAAAAAAATAGTAGCTGTCAACACTGCAGATCTGAGTGCTTTTATGACAAAAATGTTTCTAATCTCTTAGTCACAGTAAGATTCTATTGTTCCCCATTTCACAGATGCGGAAGTGGAGGCACAGCATAGTCAAGTAAAGTGGGCCATACCATACTGCAGGAAAGAGGTGGATGCAAACCAGCCTTCTGGCCCAAAATCTGGGCTCAAAGCAGCTTCTCTATGCCACCAAGATGAGGTTTGGAGGAGCACTAGTTGCTTTTCCACCCAGCTTGAGCGGCGGGCTGGGTCTCATCTCTCAATAGGAACTGCTCACACTCGCTGCTTCCCAGACTTCTCAGGTACAGGTTGCCCTGAAGGACAAACAACTTTGCATGGGGAGCGGGGGAATGGTGTCCTCCAACCTCACTTTCCTTGGGGAAATAGTTAATTGGTGTCCTCACTTGGAGGAGCCCCTGGGATGCACGGAGCGATCAACCTCTGTGCAGGAAGGCCCAGCTGGTGGGATGGAGGGTGGCCTGGCTCCTCAGGGTCACTGATGAGTCACAGGGCTGGAGGAAGACGCACTCAAGGCTCTGCCTGCAGAACCACGGTGTCAGGGTCTAGTACCAGCTCCTGCCCCAGCAGGCTGCAAGTGAGAGGCGCCTGTTAGCATCTCCAGTGCTGATTAGAAATGGTGTGCATAAAATAATGCAACCTTGCCGCACACATCATATTAGGAAGGTCAGTGAAGTCCTAACTGTGATAGGAAGCAGAACCCCTAACTCTAATGAGACATGTCTATTACCCTATCAGGTGTTTTCTGCAGGTAAATCTTGGGCAGCACCAGCAGGGAGGAAACCCTCAGTGTTCACTTGTAAGTGCAGGAGGACAGTGGATGTAGGGGTGACCAGTGTGCATGACACACAGGGTGTGCAGTGATTGGAAGCAAGGTGTCCCTGGTCCCCACCCATGGCCCCTCAGGGGCACCCAGTTTTTATAATGACCCAAATATCTCTACTCTCCTTACCCTGGGATCAGGACCATCTACGCTGAGAATTCCTGCAGCAGACTCCCTGAGTTCACAGTTCAGCGCCTCCAACCTGGACACGGTCACCTGTGAACCCTGGCCCCGGTGGAGCCGAGACGGCTTGCCCCTGTCCCCGACCCCATTTCCGGCACTCCTGCTCTCCTGCTCCCTTCTCTGTCTCTGGCAGCAGGAGATGCATTTGTCCCGCATCAGTGTTAAGCCTGGGTGCCTTATTCCAAGTGGGTAGGGCCCAGCTCAGAGGTCACAAACACTGGCCCACAGGCTGTTTCCCTGGAAGTGTTTTATAGTGATACCTCGGTTCTTGGACTTCATTCTTTCCATGATTCTGGTCACAAACCGAATTGGATGAGAAGTGAATCAAGTTTTCCTGCTTCAACATTGAAACCAACCATTGAATTTGATTTGCCACAGTGCCCACTCCTCTGCTGCCCCACATCTGGCCTGTTGTCCTCATGTACCCCCCCCACCTCCTGTGAGCCTTTGAGACTGGACTCCATGGCGAGACGGGGGTCACTCTACTCTCTGAGAGTGGGTGTCCTGGTCCTTGAAATGGGAATGACAATGGCCCCCTCTTGCAGAGCCATCATAGGACAAATGAGACAATGGATGTAAAGTGCCTAAAAGGTGAACACCTGTGGAGGACCACCTGGCCGCCTCTCCTTGAAGGAGGAGCAATGGTCTCCATTTTGGCTGAGCCTGACCCTATTTCCATGTATTGATATGGACAGAGCTGGCTGGGACTTTTCCTTATCTCTTCAACTGGCTTTAAGCGATGCATATTGCTAGCCCAGGTGCTGATGGTAGTCTTTGAAGACAGCAGGCGTGTTTCCCTGGATACCTCCCCTGCTCCCCCATTGTTCCAGGTGTGAGCCAGGAAGAGGCAGGATGAAGAGCCAATGCTCCACGCTGTCGCTGGGATCAAGCCTCGAGGTAGAAGCTATGACTTCCTGGTGCTGGAAAGATCACACATCAGAGCTGAAGCACCGATCCCAAAGCATTAGATACTATCTCAGTTGTGTTCTGCAGATTACTCTCTCTGCAGATCCTTCTCTGCATTTGCAGAGGTGATTGCAGGCCTCCTACCTAGCCCAGCTCAGGACACTCACCTACCTCCCGCCATTTTTGCAGTCACTCATCCTCAAGCCACTCCCTTCTTCAGGAATGAATAAAACCTGGGTACGGCCTGGAGTCGAGGCCTTTGTTCCAGATGGCCATCATCATGGCTGGATGTAGGACCCCTGGGCTTCCCATAACTACAAATATGTCTTTGTCTTTATTCTCACCATGGGTTGCACTGGAAGTGCTAGATTGGAATTAACTCGCTAGAATTCCAGTAACTCTTCATGGGATTACAGTGAGGGGCCACAGTGAGGACCAGAAGGGCTCTCTATAAACACCCAGTTCACTTTGGACAGTCTTACTGTTTCAGTCATACTGTGGGGACAGCCAGGTGCAGGTCACACTGGTGCAGTGGGCTCTGAAGGGCAGCTGCCTGGGTTCAAGTCCCCACTTCCTCCGCTCGTTGCTGTGTGACCGCGGGCAAGTCAGGGCCATCCTCCAGCGCTCAGTCCCGTAAGTCACCTGGATGATGATCATACCAACCATTAGCTCAGCGGACAGTCACAGAAGGACATCAGACCCCTGGAGAGGACGTCCTCTCTCACGGATGGGAGGCCAGAGGAGCTGAAGAGAATGGTGGGCCCCTGAGGGCCGAGCCCAGACCCCAGCCCTGGTACCACATGTGACAGTAGAATGTCAGCACCTGAGGGACACTGGTGGGTGCCTGGTGGTGACCCACTCCTCTCTCACCATTCCCCGAGGCCTTTGACTATTAGAATACAATAGTCGCTTTCATCCATCTTTTGCCTGTCATCATAACTACTGAAACTGCAAGGTCTAACACAGAGCCCATAGTAAGTGTTCAGTAAATACTGATTGCAGAAATGCAAGGATTAACAAACACACGGTGTGCATGGATACACACATTTACCCACACTCACACCCCCAGTGCGTGAACACACACCCTCTTGTTTCTTCTCCTGGTGGTGCCTGGATTTTCTCCAGTCCCCTGGAGAAATTTCAAAAGTGCTCATTCTGGTGGCCCCCTCGCTGCCCAGCTGGAGCAGAAGTGGGTTACCCAGACCCACCTCCTCTGCTCAAGGCCCACAGCCTCTATGGCCTCCGCTTCCTCCTCATCTCTCTGCTACAGGAGCTACTGCAGGAGATCTATGGGAGAAACGACAGGCAGAAGCTGAGGACCTTAGAGCTCAGGTCCTCAACCTCAGCGTCTCTGGAGGAGTGAAGCCACAGTCCTCGCCATTTTCTGAGCCAGTGACGTCATGTGGCTTGGTGGCCCAGTCCTCTGCCTCCTGAGCTCCACTGCCTCCCGGGCCCAGCCCACCTGGCTCCTCTCCAAATGCCCCCCTGGACTCCTGGGTCACAGAGAAGGTCTCTGAGCCCCAGCAGCCCTGCCCATCCACTGCCTGGGCATTTACTTCCCCTCAGAATGTCCCATCCTTGGACATTGCCTCTTGGGGGTCAGAACACTGCTCATGTCCCCTGCAGGCCTGCGGCTGTCCTTGGGGTTTTCTCCCCCAGAAGAACTTAGCATCAGACAGGTCGCAGGTAGGACCGCATTGTGTCGTGGTGTGCCGTAAAAGCAGAGCTACAACTTTAAACCTCTGCAGATATTTAACAGTAATGAAATTATGTTCCAGGTTTTATAAAACATTCATTGTATTGAGGGCCTTGGCTTCATAAAAATATACTCCTATACATTAAAAATACAACTCTCCAGAACCACAAAAATGACACAAAATTAATGGCTGAGGGAGGACAGATGTTACAACTTTTATTTAAACTGCCTCGCTTTCCTTTCCAGAGTGTTTGTTTTGGAATAATTTATCTGGCCCAAGACTGTGATAAAAGCTGATATAAGGCTGGTCTTTGGTTTCAGTCAGGCACATCTAGGTCAAGTCCAGGGTTGATCTTAAGAGCTGTGCAACCTTGAGAAAAACCTCAACCCTTTGCTTTTCATCTGCAAAATGGAAATCACTGCAGAGTCTCTTAAACAAGGCTGCCCAAGGGCTCTGTGAGGCTGACCCAGGACCTGCGACTGCTCGTTAAATCAGAGCCTTTGTTATTACTTGGCCATACCCGGCTCTTCCAGGGAGCATCCCCCAAACCCCAAGCTCTGCTGAACTCCCAGGGAGAGAGGTGCCTTGGCAGATCTTCCTAAACAGTAAAAATAATAAAAATACACCCCTAGGCACATTGCAAACAGAGAGCACCCCGGTTACACCACAGGACTCAATGTCAAAAGAAGTTGCACACAGCAGATTAAAACTACAACTCTCTCTGGTCTCTCCATAAACGTGACCAGAAACCTGCACATGATCACTGAATATCTCATTAGTTGTTAGTGGGGCCCCTTACAAATGTAGAACAAGGTCTGCTAACTTGTGTCATCTTTGCAGGTTCCCTGCAGATGTGTCCGTTGCCCCTGCTTCCATCTGTGTCTCTGGGATTTATGATTCACCCCCTAGCCCTGTGAGGTGCTCCCCAGCTGCTCAGGACCCCAGGGGACACACTCACTTCCTGCACACTTATGAACACCTGCCTTTGCCAGGCAAGGTCTTGGCCACTGGGCGTGAGACACAGAAAAAAGAATGCAGATAAACGTCGTTGCTCTCTTGGACCTGACAACCCAACCCAGTGAAGTAAAGACAAGACAGGAGGAAAGCACGGCGGAATGCAGGGAGAGAGGGAGGAAACTCTGTCGGTGCCAAAGCCTTGCTCAATGCTGGGCTAAGAGCCCTCACAGCGGTCCGCCAGGTATGAACGCTGTTTGTGTCTCTATTATAGGTGTGGAAGCCAAGCCCCAGTTCAGCGTAGACCCAGAGCCTCTCTGATCTGGAATGGATGAGCGAGTGAGTGAACGTGTGTGCAAACGTGTGCCACTGTGATGCCCACGTGCTCTGTGTTCCAGCAGGGTTTTTCAAAACCAAGGGACAGTCAGGGCCTCTCGTTAACCCTCCCCCCTGCTTTCTAGCTCCCAGGAATTAGTCAAGGTCCCAATCTGGAAACTGAGGCCCCTGCCCCCCAAACCGTCTGCCTGACGGGTCGTGGGAGCCACTGGCCACTCTGCCTGACTCCCCCCAGCCCCTGCACACCCATAGGATTGTGCCCACAGCCCTGCAGAAGCTGGAGTGCCCGGGCAGGTCACACCCGTGTCCCCAGCTCCAGAGCACCCCGTGCCTTCTACTCAGCCAACCGGGGGGTGTGAACAGGCCCCCTCATGGCACCGCTTGCTCAATTTCCAAACATCGTTTCTCTCCGGCTCAACCACACATTGTTCTGTCTGCGGCCCCTTCGAATAAACTAGTCCTCAGAAACCCGCAAAGTCCTCAGAGTCCATTAAGGCCATGCCTGCTTTCCACCTCTCATCTACTCCCCAGAGCACCAAGGATGTGCTAGGACAGAGGGTGTTTTGGTTTTTCTGTCTTACTCATTTCTGCATTGTCAGCAAACACAACAGGGACTGGTATATAGGAGGGGCTGGCTAAACGCTTAGGTTTGGAAAGGGGGTAAACAGCAGCTGAGGAGAGTGACTAGTCTGAATGGGGGAGTCAAGTCTAAACTGAGACAAGAAGGATGGGACACAGCCGCCAGAAAAAGATGTGGGGGAACAGCAAGTGCAAAGGGCCTGGGGTAGAAATGAGGAAGGCTAGCTGGAGACTGGTCAGTGTGCCTGTAGGGGAATGAGCCAGGGAGACTGGAGGAAGAAGAGTCCAACAAGTCATCAGGGACTAGGTCATGCAAGGCAACAGAAGCCAAAAGGAAGAGCTTGGGTTTTATGCTAAGAGCAGTAGGGAGCCACTGAAGTTTCCAGACAAGAGGATAACATCATTTAGTTTGTATTTTAAATGCTCCTGCTAGCTGCAGGGGTGGGCATGGACTGAAAGAGTCCTGGGTAGACCCAGATCAGGGAGAAAGCTGTTGTAATTACCCAGTGGTGGATGTTGGGGCTCAAGTCAGCAGGCACATGGGTGGCTTGGGCATACTCAGGAGGTGGACTCGCAGAGTGCCAGCTTGGCTGTGTGGAGTCAAAGCCCTGGCAACCAGCGAGGTATGGCGGTGTCCGGAAATTCTCTTGGTCACTTGAGGAGCAGAAGGAGAAGTGGCCAGAGCCCAGTGAAAATGCCTCCCCCACGAAACTACCAAGAGTCCCCACATCCCACACCCCCAGTTCTTACATGGCATTTGCCCCTGGGCCTCTGCACTGGGCCTCCATCTTGCAGGGAAGCCTTCATCCGAAGCTGAAAGCTCCTGTTTGCTTTGCTAATTGATATAAATGACTTTCCCTTCACAGCCACGCGTGTGGTGCCGAGGACGTCCACATTAACGGGGCCGGAGGAGGAAAATTAAGTGCTTCAGTGTGATGTTTCTCAAGATGAAAAATGGGAAAAGAGAAAAGAACGCTAAAGGGAGCTGTGAGTAGCTGGAACCCCCTTGAGGAGGGACAGAGGCCGCCCTGGACAAAGCTCCAGACTCCAGGGGAGAGCAGCAGGGGAATGGGATGAGGCCAGAGCCCACACCTCCACGGCCCTTCCTGAGAACTTGGGGTTTAGACTTTTCCAGGCAGGGTCCAGCCAGTGCACGTGGCTGCCTGTGGGTTTCCACTGCCCTGACCCCCGGGTCAGATGGGGCCTAAAGTTACAGAAGCAGGAAACCCAGCCCCCTCCGACTTGAACAAAAAGCGAATGCATAGGCTCATAGAAGTAAAAAGTATCCAGGGTGGTTCGAGTCTCAGGCATGGCTGGATCCAGGCACCCAGTCAGTTTCTCACAGCTTGGCAGTGACCTCTGAAAGGAAGACTGTTCCTTCCAAGGGGGCTTGTACATGTCTCAGGATTCACCAGACTGGACCCACCAAGCTACACACCTACATGCATATACCCGCCCATCCATACCTGCAGGAGACCTGACCCAAGCACCCCATCAAGACTCACATTCACACACATGGAAACAGGCCAGCCCCCGAGAGCTGCTGGTGCCCAGGCGCAGCGCTCAGGCAAACCAGCATCCGCACACACGATACCCATCCGGGGCCCTCAGCACAGCCCGCCTCAACTCTGCAGGGCCAACTCCTCTCTCCCTTACCTCTTGGATCAAACAAGGTGCCCTGCAGACCTGGCCAGGGGCAGGGGCTGAGCTCCTGAAGGACAGGGCCCCTCCCCTGCTGACACAAGCACTTCAGAGCGTTCTCAGAAGTTCTTTATGGATTCACAGTTTTGTGGAACACTGGTGCCCACACGGCCATTAGCCAACCAGGCCTCTGATTGTGAAGGGGAGACAGAAGCCCAGGAAGGACACCGGCTTATCCACGGTTGTGGCTGGACCCAGAGCCCAGGCCAGGAGCGGTGGCCAGGACTTTCCTGTTGATGAGAGGAGCTGGCAGGTGGCGCCGTCCGTGCTCTCGATTGCAGGTGAGGAAACTGAGACCCTCAGGGGCTCGGTGACTCTCACCCACCGGAGTCTCTACCTGCTGCCTTGCATGTAGAGCATGCCAGTCCCTGCTCACTGGCTGATGGTCACCGGCCCGCGGGAAGTGGCCGAGGCAGGCTGGGTGGCGGGTGAGAAGACCATCCCAGGACCATCTCAGGAGCGTCCCAAGGCCGGGGCACGACAGGGGGACTTGGCTACATCAAGAGTGAGAGCACTGGGGGTGGCTGAGTGAGGCTGAGTCTCTCCGAGCAGAGCCTCCCCAGGGCAGGGTGCTGCTGGGCTCACACCACAGGCCGGGGTGCTGGCGTGACGCAGAGTACGTATGCGTTTGTGTGCATGTGGAGGGTGTGAAGGGCTTCTGCGGCCCGGGCTGTGTGTGCACACGGAGGGGAGAGTGTAGACACAGCACGGCCCGTGTGTGTGAGCAGGGGTGATGTGAGGCTTCTGGTTCTCAGAGGCGCCATGGGGGCTTGGTGCACACCTTCCCTGGGGCAATGTTATTTCAGGCCTGCAGGGTTGCCTGGGCTGATCCAGTGCCACCAGCTAAGTGTCTTCCAGGGTTGCCCGAACCCACCTCTAGGGGACAGAATTAATTCTCCCTCGTGGTTTACTGCTGGGTCAACTCCGCACCCTAAGAAAAGAGCATGGCCCAGAGTCTCCCATCCCCAACCTGGCTCCATCTCCTTCCCAACCCCTTTGCCACCCAAGAACACACAGTGCCAGGGCAGGAACTCAACAGTGCCAAGCCTGGGCTGAGCAGAGGATGGGGCCTCCCACTGTGCATTTATTCCCATGATGATGATGATGATGATGATGAAGGTGAGGAAGCAGCTGCCCAGGAGACACAGTGGGGGCCAGCAGATCTTCTCAGAGCAGGTGCTTTGTGCTACAGGGGTCTGCAGAGGGTTTATTTATTTATTTATTTATTTATTGGTACTGGGAATCAAACTCAGGATCTTGCGCTTGCAAGGCAGGCGCTTACGCAGCTGAGCTATATCCCCGGCTTGCAGAGGGTTTCAAGCCTGGATGTCAAACTGTGACTTCCGAGAGGTCAGGCACCAGGACTGTCTCCTGGAAGCCTAGTGGTGACCTGGCCTGCCTGCCCCCAGCAACACCCTGCCGCTGTCATCGTGGCATAGAAGGCGTCCACGCAGAAAGACTGAACCTGAGATGAGTTCTAACAGTGGGGTGTGGGAATGTTTCAGCGCCCTGTGTCTCACTCTCCTTTAAAGATGGAAATGCTGCTAGCATCAGCTTCTTACAGTGACAACCAAGTTTGGACGACTGTGCCAGGTCAATGAAATGAGTCATTCTTGTTGTTTTTATTATGACCAATTGCTGACCCAGATGTGAGCGCCCCAAAGGACATCATGGTATTTACTTCTTACCCTGGAAAGGAGCCCCCGCTCATTACAGGGGAGGAGGACATGTCCCCAGCTGCCCCGGCGCTCTTCCCTGCTGCTCGTGGACCAGAGTATGGGTATCCTCGGGCGAGACCTGGATGCAGCGTCCCAGAAATGACCCTGCTGCACAGCTTGGAACTGACAGAAGGAAAAGGAAGAGAAACCTCCCCTCACCACCTCCTGTTGGGACCTGAGCCCCAGCTAGACTGGGGACACAGGTGCCCGAGAAGCTGGAAACTGTGCTCTCCCGCCTCACTTTTCTTGAGAAGCACTGACGTTGTCTTGGGGCCAGTTCTGGGGGCAGCTGCATCCCCTCTCTCGCCTAGTGGCCACTGCTGGACTTGGGGTCACAGGGGTTGCTAAGAGCCTGTCACCTGTGCAGGGTTGTAGCTGTCTCGGGAAGGTGATCAGATCCCAGTGCTCTCAGTGAGAAGCTCTGTGTCCCACACTGGGCACAAGTTCTGTGCTTAAAGGCCGGCTCAGGGCCCCTCCTCCCAGACTTCCCAGAAAAAAATGCTTCTCCCCACTGCAGACCGGAGCCAGGCTGGACTTCACATCTCCTGCCCACTGCTCTGTTCTCTGGGCCCCTGGCCGGCCAGGAGACTTTAACTGGACACTGAGGTGTGTGGGCACCACCTTATCAGCCAGCTGGTCCCCAGCATCTTGGCAAAGGCCCTTGTCTCCCATCAGCCACCTGCCCAGAATGGAGCGGTGATGCCTGCAGGACAAGTAGGCTCAGGCTGGGATCCTGAGGCTCAGTGTGGGAGGGGCCCATAAGCCTTCCCCAGGAGTTGTGCTACAGCGGCTGGAGGCACAGACAGGAGACACAGGGAATGCAGTCCTGTGGGTGTGTGGTCTTGGGGTGGGAGGCCCAAGGGCTGCTACTGACGTTGCTCTTCAGGGAAGCTTCCCTGGAGCCCCTCGGGGTGTCCCCCTGTCCCCACACCCCCCATTTCCTCTCCCCTGTTTGTGGCGCTAGGTGCACAGCTTGTTGTCAGGTACACTAATAAGCTGCCGTGTCATCGCATTAGCAGTTTCCAGCTGAGAATACCCTTCCTGTCGGGGAGGCAGGCACCCAAACACAGCCCCCACCGGCAGGGTTAGCACAACCAATTGCATTCTTCCAACAGGGAGGTGACAGGTTCCTGAGGCCTCCGCAAGGCGGAACTGCTGACATGGATTCTAGAAGGGTTCCCTGCCAGGCTAGTCTGGATGCTCCAGGAAATCGTGGATGCCAGTAAGGTCCCTGCCTTCCCATTGGACAGAAGTGAAGCCCAAGGTCCAGAAAAGGGCTAACTACTCCCATTTTGTAGACAAAAAAAGTGAGGCACAGAGTGGTGAAGTGATGATATACCCAGGTCAGCTCAGTGCTGGGGACTAGAGGCCAGGTCACCTCTCTGTCCCCCCAGGTTCCTTTCAGGGCTCATCTTGCCTCTTCTCTGCCACTATGGCAGGATAAATAGGGACAGGACTCTGTGTGTGGGGACTGGTGCTGCAGTGGGTGGCCCTGCCTGTGTCTACTGGATCTTGTCCCCATCCTCGCTGGGCCCTCCTTCAGGGCACCACCTGCTCTAGAGCTCCCTTAGGATGCTCACAGTCTGCCTCCCTGGTCCTCTTGCTTCCTATTACCCGGGCTCCTTGGTCAGCACAAGATGCAGTTGGGGCTGTCACAGCCTGTGATGGACCAGTGTCCAGCCCTGGCCACTCTGTATTCTACCGCCAGGCACGGTGACTGCTCAGACACGGATGTGGGCCCAAGGTGGTCCAAGCTAGCGTGCTGGGATGTGAGCTGGAAAGAGCGGGAGAGAAGTCCTCCCTTGGACCTTGCTGGTACTGGGAGAGGAACGCAAGCCAGCAGCAGCAAGAGCGGCCCAGAAAGCCACAACCTGTCATAACACTTTGGGTTGAAAATGACAGAAACCTCACTCACACTGGCTTAACAGAAAACAAGAATTCATAACGGCTCATATAAAGCTCTGCTCAATCTCAGTGCTCTGATGATTTCAGCAGGATGCTTCTGCCACAGTTCTGGACTCACTTCACCTCTCTGTCAGCTTTGCTCCCAGCCTACTTCTTTCCTGGAGGTGGCGGGGAAGTTTTTGCATCATGGTCACCCCGGAAGGAGGGCACATCTTTCCCAACACTCATGCCAAATCCTGGCTCTTGACTAATTTGGATTTTATGTGCAACCCTGAGCCAATCACTGTAGTCAGGAGAATGGGATGCTCTGATTGGTCAAGTCTTGATCATGTGATAACTGGGGCTACCAATGACTCTGCCTTCCTTTCTGCTCCCGTGATTCACAGAGAACAAAGAGGTTGCCTAGCAACAAGCTCTGGGCTCCTCTTGGGTGCTCAGAATCAGGAAAGCCGTGCCAGGTCCCTGAATGTGGAATTATTATAGAGAGACCCTCAGTACATGGATTTTAGCCAGCTGTGGCTCCTTGGAGGAGCAGATTTCTATGTGAACATCAACCTGTATAACTTCCTCACTAAAAACTCCTGAATAACTTACAGCCTTCAATAATATCCAGTTCAAGGCCATAGCCCTGTACTACAAGGCCATGCAGGATGCAGCCTGTGGCCATCTCACTCTAGTCACAGGAGGCCTTCTTCCTATCCAAACACACCAACCTCATTCCCACCTTAGGGCTTTGCCCCTGGTTGTTCCTGATACCATCACAGTAAGTGGCTCCCTCAGTGAATGTGTCTCTTCTCAACTGTCAGCTCCCCGTAGAAGCCTCCTCTGAGCATCCCATCCAAGGAAGGCCATACCTTCCCCCATTCTCTCTGTCCCCAGCAGCCTGTTACTGCTTTCTTCACATCACTCATGATCTGAGACGGTCTGGGGACTGCAGAAAAGGGGTATTTGGAGCTTGGAGACAATACCAGCCAAGAAGCGAGAAAGCCAGGCTTCAGGCAGAGTGGGATCCTTCTTACTGGACACCCCAAGGCTGCTGTTGAAGAGAAAGCTTTGCTGGGCCCTGATGAGCCAGCTGATGGGGTCCTCAGACACCAGAACCAGTCACTGCCTGCTGGAGAGTTTGCTAGATAGTCACAGATGCTGGATCCTGTTTCTAGTGCCTTTTGGACAGCTTTGGGCTTTGGAGAGTGAATGGTACTGAGAAGCAATCTCAGTAAATATTTTGAGAAACATCAGAAATGGTAGACTCGTTCCCTCCAACAGCCAAAAGGGGGCGTATTGCCGCTGGTAGCTGCCATACCTCTCTTCCTGGCCTCCCTGCAGCTGTCCTAGATACCTTGCAGCAGCTCCAGGAGTTATTTGCCTTGGCCACAGAAGGTTGGAATTTGGACCAATTAGCAGACTCAGATTTGAACCAATTAGCAGGTTCAAATTCTAGCCAATCAGCAGGCTTGAACTTGTCCAATCCCATGCAGCACCACTGCAAGCTTGAAATGAGGACAAATCACAGGCCTGCTGCTGCTGTAGATAAGCAGTACTCCCCTCACACCCTCTGGCTTAGTCTAGGACTCTCTGGGTGTACTGGCTGCAGCACAGACTGAGTCCAAATCAAGCCTCTCTCTGGTGGTCCTGTAAATCTGCTCATGATTCATTTCTCAGGTAGTGTTGGCTCAGACAGCCCTGTAAGTCTACTCGGGATTCTATTCCAAGTAGCATGGGCAGAGCTATTAGCCCTGGAGGGTTCAGAGATAGTCAGCAGAGACCAGCAGCAGTACCAGATGACAGTTGCTAGAGACTTCTGATCAAAAGCTAAGGAGAGCTCCCCACAGCTGCTGTAGGTTAGCTCGGCTACAGAGGAAAAATAGGGGTAGCTGAGAGACCAAAGCAATGACACGAAGGGTGGAGGCCCCTGGAGCTCAGAGCTCCTCGCAGAGCTGCAGTTTGTGATTAGTGATTTCCATCCAAATTCAGCAACATAATCCTCTTATGATTGGTAAAAATTTGGAAGACAGGGTAGCTCACTGGTGACTGAGTACCTGGGCTTTGGAGTCAGACCTGGGTTTGGATCCCAGCCCTACCAACAAAGGCACTGTTTGCTGAGGCCTTATAGGGACCAGCCTCTTTCCTGTGTGGACCCTCTGTTGTGTGCACATAGCTTGGGCTAATGTCTGTGCGTGCTGACCCCATAACAATGTCGTTCGTTTCCACTACGGAGCTGACTCTAATGGTTTTCATGAGGAGAGTGGGGACTCTTAAGAGTCCAGGACAGTGGTATTCACACCTGTAATTGCTGGGAAATCCAGCCACTGTTTGAAGTGGGCTCTCAGGGCTCCTGGGAACCTGCTCAGGCCACTCTTGAGGCCCCCATCCACCCACTCAACAACATTTACATAGGATTGGGTGGACAGAGCCAGGCCCACCATGCCCTTGGAAACTCAGGTCAAGGGCTCAGTCCTGCTGCTAACAGGGCCTTTCCTTCCCTGGGCTTCCCCTCCTCCTCTCAAAGGTACAGTTCCTGGGCAGTGCCCTTTCCTGCCACTTCTGTTCCAGGCCTCAGGAGCTGTCCTGTTCTGGTGACCTGTTCCAGATGTCACATCAGGGGAATCTATGTCGCATTCTCTTGTGTCTAGCTGCTTTTGCTCAGCATACTGCTTCTCAGGTTAAGCCATGCAGTTGTGCCGCAATAGCGTGCTATTTCTCATGGCTGAGTCATCTGCACCCTTTGTATAAACACTCCTTAATTTCCTCACCCGTGCTCTCCCCAGTATCCGGAGCTCTGCCTAGCCGCTATGGTTTGACTGACGGTGTCACCTCCGAAATTCTTGTGACACCCAGCTCCGAGTGCAAGAGTATTCAGGGCTGTGCCCTTGGAGGGTTAATAGAGTCATGAATGCGATTAGCACCCGCAGAGGAGGACAGAGGGTTGAAGGGAGCACTCTCTGGTCCCTGCTTCCCTTCTGCCATGTGAAGACACAGCAGCAAGGTGCTGTGATCTTGCTCTGATCTTGCTCAGGCCACTTTGCTCTTGGGCTTCTCAGGCTGTAGAACCACGAGACATAAATTTCTATTGTTTGTAAAGTGCCTCCTCTGTGGGATTCTGTTAAGGCAGCATAAATGGACCAAGGCACTAGTGCATAGTCATGGCTCAGTACATGCTTGCTGGAGCGGTGAATCCTGGGTATATAGCAAGGAGAATCACTCCTTCGCCACTGCTCATAACAAGGAAGAAGGACCGAGGAGGAGCAATGAGAACTCAGCCTCGGTCTTTCTCCGAAATCTCTTCTCAGTAGCCAAAAGGAGAAGAGCTTGCTCCCATCCAACCTGTCAAATGTCCCCTGGAAACGCAGGGGAGGCCAGCACGTGGTGAATACCTCGTCTGCTGCAGGCTGCAGCCTCAAACGCTGCAGTGACAGAGATCCAAAGGCCTGTGGAACCATGTCTTGTTTTTAATCTGCTGAAACCAGGGTCCTCAGGCTGTTACACTTCCATCCTACAAGTGGAGGCAATCAGCTTTGGGCATGCTTGTCCGCCTGGCCCCTCCTGTGTGCTGCTTGTTCCAGATGCTCACCCCTGCCCAGTATGCACTGGGGAGAGCTTGGTTAATCTGCTTCTAAACTGCCATTTTTAACAAGCTTCTTAATGATGGAGGCATTCGTGCACAAAGGGCCCACGGCGAGCCGCCCCGTGGAACACAAAACCGATTTATCAAAAACGCTGCAGCTACCACGTGTATAGATCAACGTCTTTAACACAAAAATATGTGACCTAATCTCCACCTCCAGCCCCAGCCCTGATGCAGCCGGACAGCTTGGGTGGGAGGTGAGAACCCGGGAGACAGCTTCACAAAGGGCCAGGGAAGCTAGACTTGAATATTTTAAGACAAGCCAGGCCAGCCAACCCAAACTTGTTTTCTCCAGCATCAGCCCAGGGAAGTGCAGAGAAAAACAGACCCAATTTCTTCTTTCCATGACTCAATCTTCCCACCTCGCTGGGCCATGGGTGAGGTCACCCTGACACCTCTCTCAGTGATGCTGATGGCGGAGGGCCTCCCACCACGCTGATGACACTTAAATGCTGGGGCCCGAACCACCCAGTGTGGCAGAAATTAGCTACACCCCCTCATGATTGCTGGTTTTGGGCCGGCTCAGGATACCACCTGTGCAATTGTCTAGCTAATTTTGTCTTAAAGCTGACTCGCCTTTCAAATTTTAACCTCAAACCGAGCAATACTGTCTCTGAAATCACAGATTTCTTTGCTCAGTTATATATGTTTTCCTTTAAAACTTAAAGGAATAGCAGCATAGATAATTGTTGCCATTGTCCCATGTACTACTGGGCAACAGACCCAGGAATGCTGGATGGATGCCATATTCCAAAGTTCTAGACAAATGATGTTTCCTGGGACTTAGAGGGTGACTGGTTCTTAGAAGATTCAGAGGCAAAGGCTTAATATTCCAGTCCAGAAATTTCAGTCCAAGAGGTACTAGCTTCAGCTGAAGGGATGCACACAGCTCCCCCTTCAGGCCAAACTCCTGAGGCAGCTTCCTTTCATGAGGCCTGGGAGCTGCTCCGGAAGGAGCGCCGAGGAGGTGAGGACTTGATGTGTGTGAATGTCTTCAGTTATAGAAAACAATTAGATGTTGTATGTCGTAACTCTGTGAGAAGATGGAGGGACGGAGGTAGGAAAGCCACGGTATTGAAGCTGGAGTCAGTATTCCCCAAGGCTTGAGTTAGATCTGTATCTAATCGCTGTCCTCTCTCCCCAGGCTACCGCACAAGTCTCCTAGCTGGGCTTCCAGCGTCCACCCTTGGCCCCTACCCTGTGTTCTCCATCAGGCAACCAGAGAGGGCCTTTCAACATGTCAGCCTCAGATGTCTCTCTGTGGTCTGAGAGGTCTCACTGGTCCCCTTGCTGGTTCTCTAAGAGAGAACCCTCTGGCTGTTACCTAACCCAGCCTTCTCCTGTGTTCCCCGGTGCTCACACAGCTAGCACGCGCACGTCCAAGAGGAAACGGGCAATCTTCTCAGACGATGCACAATGCACTTCAAACGGAAAGTGATTCTGGCCTCTGAGGTGAGTGCTAGTGGGGGAAGGGCAGTGACGGGCTCTGTGATATTTAAATATTTAAAGGATAGTTGTATGGTCCACGGACCCATGTAATGATGGTACTGGGGGGAGAGGCAGGTGAGGAGAGTCTGGTGACAAGTAAAGCAGGGTAGGGACCAAGATGAGGTGGGACTCCCCACCCCCATGTCTCACACCCAGGCACAGCTCTCAGGTCACAGACAGCTCACAGGACCAGGGAAGTGTTCTTTCAGTCTCTGTAGGGCTTTAACAATGAGGAAAGTCACATAAACACCTACAGCGACAGCGGCTGAGCAGCAGCCACGTCCTTTGGATGGGTCTGGGCTCCCCATTCTCCACGGCCCTCACTTGTCGCCTCAGCCCTGAGACTGAGCAGAGCTTAGCGCCCGCCGCATGGGCCGTGCTGGACTTCTTCTACTAGAGTTTGAGGGAGCTGGAGTATCCCACGTGCATTCGTCAAAAATGGAAAAGGTAAAGACAAAGAGGCCCACAGGATCATAGAGAAATGCAAGACCAAGCGTCTTCTGTTTGCCCCGGCTGGTGCTGAGCCCTGCCTATCAAGTCCCGGGCCTTTGCCAGCACTTGGTCAACTAGCCTCAGCGCTGACGGACGAAGGAAGCAAAAGCCAAGGTTTTAGCGGTGGCCCAGAAACACAATAAATGTTCAGTTTCGGCCATGAATCATTGGCTACATTTTGCCTTGGTCCGCTCACCTTTGCAAGGGATTCCTCCTGTCCAGAAGCCCTAAGCTGCGTTTGTTCATCTTCCTCTGATGAAGAAGAATATCAGGGGCAGCCTGGCCGGCACAGCTGAGCAGGCAGGAGCAAAGCAGCTCCGGGCCTGCTCACGCCCTGAGCAGCACCTTCCGCGCCCGTGCTCTGCTCTCCCTGCCACCCTCACTCCCTCTCTTCCTCCCTTCCTTCCTTCTGCTGCTGAGGCTGGAACCCAGCACCTTGTGAATGTCAGGCCAGAGCTCTGCCACTGAACCGCATGCCCAGGCCCTGTGCTAGGGGTCTTACAATGGTGGCTGCTATCAGCTTTTCTCCTGGCTACTCACTATTGCTCTACCTCTAACTCTGCTTCTAGCTTTACCTCTAATGCTGCCTCTATCTCTGTCTCTGTCCCTGACACTGTCCTTGTTCCTGTCTCCACCTCTGTCCCCCCAGAGAGAGGGCAGGGTCACCAGGCCTGTGCTCCTCTCTGCCCTTGAGATGTCTCAAGAGCTCTGGGCCCCTTGGGTTTAAATTCTGACTCAGTACAAGGGACATTTTGTTTGGCAAATTCGTAGAGAATGAAATTGGCATGAGACACCTGAACAGGAGAAAAACACACGCATGTGCTTTATACAAGGTTTGCACGGACAGGAGGCTTTCCAAGGAAGCAAGGAGCCAAAGCCACAGTTAAACACTTAGGTGCTGAGTTGGCCCAAGAACAGTGAGTGAGGACAGAGCGGGCCATCCTGCAGAGACTGAAAGAAGACGCAGGCCCCTCTTGGTCTCGCTCCTCACCCTTGGTGCGGAGAACACTGCTTTGCCCTGGCCGTGGAGGGCATCCTTCCCCAGGGTCCAGCTCATGCTCCCAAGAAGCTATACCAAGGTCAGGGTGGACACATTACGCCTGCTGTTTCTCTAGCACCCTTGACTCAAAATGCCACCCCTGACTCGATGTGCCGGACCAGCGCACTGGAGGCGACGATTCTCACCTCCGTCAACATCAATTCAGAAAACACAATTCGTGATGCCTGTGTGTGAGGCTTAACGCTGGTGGACAGGACGCATTCGATCTATGTTAGCGTCTTCGCATAGTAAATGATATGTGCGACAGTCTAACACAGCCGCTCCTCTGCCTGCAGCTACAGGTGAGCTTTGAGTCCTTCCCCACAGTGCGAAGATACTTGCTTTAATTAGCTGTCACCTTTGTTTTAATTGAGAGATTTTGCTTCTGGCTCTGCTTGAAACCCCAGAAGACCTGCTCATACTGTCCCCCTTTCTGCGTGGGGACGGTCAAGGGAGAGGAGTGTAGCAAAGGATGCTTCTTACACTGGGCGCCTCCTGCCCTGTCCACTGTCGCCTCCACTCTGCCCAAATCTCCCACTCACAATCACATCTCCCGGCCTCAGCCTGGGAGACCCCGAGGTGTGGGCTCTGGATCCCCCTCTCACGACCAGACAGAGAAACTTCTAAGTAGGACACTGTGGTGTGGCATGGAGACAAGGCCTACACGATCCCAGGGGTATGTGAACAAGAAAAGGGGCTGCAGGTCTGGCATTGTGTGGTGCGGTTTCCGGTACAGCCAGGAATAGGGCCTGGAACTAGACAGGAAAGCGACAAAGGGCCCTAAGCTCAGGCCAAGGGTAGTAAAGCACCTGTGTCCTGAGTAGTCCTGAAGCCTCTGGTGTTGCCTGCCCGGCTGGAATTTACTCAGCATCCTTCACCTGGCCCTCTGGCATCCCTAGGATGTCCAAGATGCCCTGAGATCAGCTTGTGGGATGCCTACCCACAGTGACGTTTGTTTAATGGCCACCTCAGGGGTTGTGACTGTCTTAGAACAGCTCTGTCTCCATCAGGGCCCAAGAAGAATGCCTGGGGGACAAACAGCAGCAATCAGGGGCCACACCTGGGCACAGGAGGTCTGTGGTTAATACCGTCCTTATGGCTGTTTGTGACAGTGACGGCTGAGCCTGTCATGGTCCAGACAAACCATGCTGGGTGCTGAGACCTGCTTCTCAGGGGAGGTTTTCTCCCGAAGGTACAAAGGGAAGCCATTGCTGACTCTTGGCTGTTGCAGGATGAAGTCCAATGCTATTGCTGGTTTCAGCTATCAAAAGCCAAGGCTCAGATTTGTTTCCTCAACCCAAAACCAATGAAGCAGATGTTGAAGACACAGCATTGAACTTCATTAATGAGCACTGGATTGAAAAATTAGAAAAAATCATGCGGTAGGTTTCTTCCCCTTCCCCTTCTGCTGGCTTCTCTTGCAGGATCTTCCAGTAGGAAAGCTGGGTAGTCACTGTCAGCAGAGGGAAGGTGACCAAGGCTCCTGTGGGAGTGGACAGGGCATGGTGTGAGGGCTGGGATTCTGCAATCACTGCTCATTTGTTCTCTGAGAGTCTCCATCCAGAGACTGTCCTGATTATTTTCCTTGTGATTCAGTGGCACACTGTCCTCAGCAACAGGATTCCTGTTCGGCAAGACGTAAGCTGCGGGTGTGTGTGCTTCCGAGTTTGGGAGCCACCCGTGCGGGGCCAGCAGCCTGCCACAGACCACGTCTGCAAAGCCACTGAGTGCCCACCCTCCCCCAGCTCTCCCTGCCCGTCCCTCCTCCCGCAATCCTCCCATCGCCACGTACCGCACCACCGTTGGCCCAGCTGCTCAGCCAGAACCCAGGAGCCACCTCTATTCCCCTCCACTCCCCTCCCCCACTGGCCATCCACAGAGAGGCGCTGCCAACCCATAAGGCAGAACGGGACCCGTCCACCCGGCCCTGCTCCACGCCGCCCGCATCCCCACCTGGGCCACCTCAGTGGATGACTGGTCTCCTTATTTCTGCTCTTGTCCTCAGACCACCCCCTCTCCACCTGCATCTGTTGAAAACATGAAGCAAATGTTATGCCTGCTCAGAACACGTCAGTGGGTTCCTGTTGTTCTTAGAATCAAATCCAAACCCCGTGCAGGCCTCACAGGGCCTGTGCTGCCACAAAGTGCCCATGACTTGCCCTTGAGAACGTTCTTTCCTCTTCCGCTCTCCATCCCACTGGTCCTCAAGGAGAACGTCCTGGGAGTACTTCAGTGTCAGTGCCCCCCTTCCACTCGCACAAAAGCCAGGGTGCATCCACCACTGTGGAAGGCGGTGACGTGCTGACAGTAATAACCGTCTTCACTGGACTTTGGCAATGACCTTCTATTTGTGTCAGTGAATATGGGTTTTCTATTCACAGTCCACAATCACTGAAGGATAAAAATACAAGATCCAGTTCAGACAAATCTCAAGTCCTGGTAGAGAAGGGAATGGGACATTGCAGAAGTGGTCTGGTTATAGGAGGAGGTATGATTTTAAAATATGGTGAAAGGTTAAATTTTCTTTAAAAAATTGATTACAGTATAAGATATGTTGTCATAAATCCCACTCAAAATCCTCCCCGTCACTTGGAACATCTTTATCCCATAGTACTTGTCACTTTCTGAAGCAGTTCTGGAAGTTCTCTTCCCTGAGTGTCTTCAATTATGCTGTCATGGCTGCCTTGACGTCCTGAATAGATATAAAATGTTTCCCTTCCGTGATCACTTTGACCGTGGGGAGAGCCAGAAGTCGTGTGGTGCCAGATCCGGTGACTAAGGTGGATGAGGACAGTGTCATGTTTTCATGAGCCTTTCCGTTGGATGGCACGGGGCAGCACTGTTCACCATATCCCTGACTGCACCTCATAAAGACACTCACGTGTGCATGGCTGATGTTGGGGACCTCTGTGCTGCATGGGAGAAGACCAGGAATTGTGGTCCGGGTGCCCCCAGGACCAAGCCAAGCCCTGCCCCTGACCTGGAAAGATGCTGACCAAAGACATTCAGACTGACTACGGCAGCGATACGTGTCCAGGGGGTGCTAGGAAATCCCACCGCTGCCGTGGGCTCCCTGACCAAGGGACATGGTGCAGGCAAGGTCTCCGAGTGTGTATCTCTCTTCTGCGGAGAAAGGCAGACTGTATAACGGGTGCCCCCAGCCCTCCTCATGTCAGAAGTCATGGAGAGCCCCTCTTTTTCCTGTATCCCACACGAGGCCTCCCTACCAGGTTCAGGTGGGCAGCTCTTCTCCACCCCAGGGCTGGAAGGAAGCCAGGGATGATCTCAGTGAAGAAGTCTCCAGCCCCGAGAACTGTCAGAGCTGCTGTACGGATGAGCAGAAAATAGCAGCTGATACATTTCTTCCAGACCTCCACCTCTGCGTGCCGGCTGTAATCAGCTGTGAGAAAAATGTGCTGAAGTTTTTTGGGGATGAGTATCACTGACCTGGGTTGAACCATGGAGATTCGGAGGCCCATTTTCCCTTGCCCGTCTTCATCTCTTGGAAGGGGTCTGGCCACTTCCTACCACTTCCAGCTCAGTGGTAGGTGAGGAAGTCCTGGCTTTCTGTCAAAGGTGTTCAGATCCTTTTCCAGGAGTAGAGAGCGGCCAAGGGATGTGACAGATGCCACCGGGAGCCTGAGAGCACCTCAGTTGCTCCCTGGAATTCAGAATGCAAGGATGCACGTATAAAGATGTCCCTGGCAACATTATTTATAACAGTGAAAATAAAGTTTCAAATTGGAACAAATGAATATACACCCAGAGAACAACTAAGCAGCTCAATGTTAAGGTCATGGGCTCTGGTTTCAGGTCCTAGTTCTTCACTGACAATACCTGCATATGGTGTATAATGCAAATGCACATACACATACACCTAAAGCGTGCACGGGTGTGCACGCACGCATCCCTGGACGCACGAGCTCTCGCATAGGATCCGTGGTTTTTCTTGCTCTGTGAGCCCTGTGTCCCCATCACACTGGTGGCTTCTATTCTTATGCCAGCATATTCTGTTGGTGTTCACCAGGAGTCACTAACACAAATTATAATCGAAGCCTAGTAGTTAGCTTCTTTCAACCACAGATTCTAAAGTAGACACTTAGGGATTGCAGGAGAGAAGTAGGTGCTCTCACCAACCTGGTGGCTCAGGTAAGTGTCTAGGACCCCACTTCCCCCTTCTCTTGACCTCAGTCCCCCCAGACGCACCCCATCCCCTCTTCTCTCCTCTGCTGCCATGGCCCGGGTCCTGGCTAAGCCGGTCTCCTCCCACCCGATCGTTATAACGGCTTCCTCTGTGGGCTCCCTGCTTCTGCCCTTGGCCCCCATGGTCGGTCGGTCCTCCAACAAGAAGTCAGAAAAGCCATGCCCCTCCCTCGCTTAGAGCCCCCTACCCCCATGTCCTTAGAATAATATCCACTTCTTCCTCGAAGCCTATGAGGCCCGCAGAACGTGGCCCCTCCCAACCTCTCAAGCTCAAGGTCATTCTGCAGAATTCTGCCTAGAAACAAACCTCCCAGAATAGTGCCCATGGCTACACGTGCCCGTCAGCGCCCCCTGCAGCCCCTTCTGAGTACAACCATGTTCTCGCATGCCAAATTGTCAGCGCAAGCCCGGAGCTCTGATTGCTTCCCAGCTGCAAATTCCTTTTGATAACTGCCTGAAAAACATCCATATGCATGATCCTGAGCACATCTTCTAATGTGAGGAAGGAGTTGGTTTAGTGCAAATCATCTCTTCTTGGCAGCTATAGGACTGGTTCCCACTTTTAATAACGAATTCAAAAAGACTACAGGTTTGCATCACTTGATTGCAAAGTCTTACCTAGTAGTAAAGAGCTTTATGCTTCCTCCCGCCAACAATATTGCAAACACTGTTGTCCTCTGACGGTGGGCAGAAGCTACAGGCCCAGCACTTGGCTGATCAGTAATCGGCACTCCTCACAGACCCCGTCCGAGGACTCTGCGTCCTGTTCCTCTTTCCGGCCCCACAGCCATCTCCCTGCCCCGGGCTCACTGCCCAGCCACGCCTGCCTTCTTGCCTCTGCTCAAGGGCTATGCACCTGCAAAACTGCTCTCTAATGCTTGCCTTTTAGGGGAGGGTGACGGATGGGCCCTGTTTCCATCTTCAGAGAAGACACAGTGTGGAGACCGAGTCCTACAGAGGCTGGGGGAAGCATGCTTTGGGGATCTGTTGCTTCCTTGGGAGTGCACGGGATGTGTTTTCTTGTTTTAATTCTTTCCCCCTTGCCTCTTACTGTCCTGAGGGAGAAGACTCAGCTGTGTGTTTACACAAGGGGCAGAGCCACTGCTGGCTCTCAGGTGGGGATTTGTACAACGTCCTCTGGCTTCAACAGGTTTCTTGGAATGGCTGAAGCCACCACAGAAAAGAACTTAACTCCGCTCAAGCCAAAAGAAAAATATTTGCATTTGGCTCAGTCGACAGCTGGCAGCAAAGCCCCTGCACTCCTTCTACACACAGGCCAGCTGGCCGCGGTGGCCACAGCTCAGACCCGGGTCAGATGACCAGCCTGGCCCTGAACAAGCTGCCCATTCAGCAGAGCCTGCAGAGAGAGAGAAGCAGTGGTGGCTCTTCGGAGGACACAATTTGGCCAGTTCGCATCTGTCTGATGCCTGGAAAAGAAGGACACCCAAGTGACATAGGCTGTGTACCCCATGGGCCATCACCCCAGACTCACCTGGCCTGGACTCAGCTTCCCTGTAAGCAAGCCGGGGAGGAGACTCAGTTTCCTCATGAATAAAAGGGGGAGTGTGGCTGTTATAAGAACTCGCCCCATGCCAGATGTACTAGTGCACACCTGTAATCTCAGCACTAGAGGCTGAGGCAGGAGGATCGCATTGAGTTAGTTCAAGGCCAGCCTGGGCTACATAGTGAGTTCAAGGTCAATCTGAACTACACAGTAAGACCCTGTCTCAAAAACAAACAAAACCAAACAAAAAACTCATCCAGGTGGGGAGATACACAAAAGGCCCTTATCAATAGACCCCATAACAACCTTATTCTTGTTAGCTTTACATTACAAAATAAACAGAAGGTCTTTCTTCTTTTTCAATAAAGAAGGACTGAAGGACTACAAGGTCCAGGGGAAGCTGAGATCCCACTCTACCATGACTGACCCACAGGAAAGGGTGGGAGGAGAGGCGGAGCAGAGCCCGGCAGGCAGCGCACTGATCGCCCCGCGCTCTGCGGTCATTTTTCTTCTACTGGGGAAGCGAGCCTTCAAGTTCCATCCACATATAGACTTTTGGTCTCATTTATTTTAAACAGGACAGAGTGCTTTTGGGAGGAAACCAAGTGCCACGGAGTCCAGCTGCTTCTCTGTGGCCGTGACCTCGAAGGAGTCTGGTCTTTGTTATCCACACCAGAACCCGCCATCACTCCAAGTCCGGCTCAGGGTGCTCAGCAGGGCTCCAGGTCGCGCAGCAGGCTGTGCTGCCCTGTCTTCGCCCCTGAATTCGGGGGTCTCCTCGCCATCTCGCAACCTTGCCCTACCCCAGGGCAGCCAGAGGGATCTTGTTGAAAAGAGAAACAGATCAGATTTCTGAGCAGGATGAGCACAGTGGGTCCCCAAATCCAAGGGGTCGCTTTCTCATTGGTTGTGCAAATTTAAGGCCCTTGTCATGTTTACTGCTGATTCATACTTCGCCCCTCAAAACTTGTGAGTTTCTCATCCTTGCAGAATAACTGCAAACTCCCTCCCTTCTGCCTCAGGACCTTTGCACTTGTTCTTTTTTATGACTTTTGGTGTTTCTTCAGGGTTTGTATGAGGGTCTCATCCTCCTCTGCCAAGTCTAGGCACTCAGGTGCTCTCCTCTGACAGGCCCAGCCTACTCACCTCTCTAAGGAGGTGCCTCAGTCCAGGCACTCTCCATATTTTATCAGATGTTTAGTCAACACCTGCAGTCATTACTACAACCTGAAATCATCTCTTACTTGTCACCCCCACTGGAGGGTCAGCTCCACGAAGGTCTGCCCTAGTGACAGGGTTTGTGTCAGCTACAGCTCTATCGCCAGCACCTTTTCAGCACGTGGCACATGAGAGGTACCAAATAAAAACGTGGGAGGATGCTGTAACAGCAGGAGCACCTTCTGAGGGACCAAGTGAGGGCCTGCTGAGGGGGTGGGGGTTGTGGTCTCCCTGCCTGTTCTCCTCTCCCCACCTCTGCTTTGTGCATTGAGAGAGTTGCACCTCCACTGTCGCCCAGGCTCCTTGCCCATGCCTGCAGGCTGTACTTGGCCAGCGGGGAGAGCAGGGTCAGGGTCCGCAGATGCCCTGCCTTCTTCCCTGGGTCCTGGTGTGGTCCCCAGGGCGCCCTCTCCTGGAACTGTCCTCTCACTGCAGTCCAGACCCTCCCGGGCTGCTACCCCTTGAGGATGCACCTCTGCCCCTCCCTGGGCTACTAGCCTTGGGGCTGAGACGTGACCTAACCCCTCCAGCCTACAGGATCCTCAAGTGCATAACAATGGAGACCTGATGGTGCCTGCCTCCTGGGGTTACACTGTATTGGATAAACAAGTTAATGTGTGAGAAGTACCTAGAACAGAGCCTGGTAAATATAGTAAACCTTCTATAAATTGGCTGTTGTTGTCATTATTCTATTAAAATCATGGTGTTCTCCTTATTGTATAACTGCCATTTCCTGAGTTCAGCAGTGTACACATAGGATCTCATTGGCCCCTATGGTGAACAAGCTTTTACTACTGCCATCCCACACTTGAGGAAAAAGAAGCTCAAGCCAGCTCAGTGCTCTCCCTCTGGCAGCAGTTAGAAAATGGCAAAGGCAGGGCCTGAGCAGGGTCTCACTGCTCTACTCAGGTTCCTGAGCATGACGCCGGGGTCTCCATCTCTATCCATCCAAAGCCCACCCCTGGGAGGGGCGGGTCCTGTGTGTTGCAAGACACAGCAGCATCTCCGTTCTCTACCCTCGGACCTCAGCCCCCACAACAATAGCCACCAGCTTGAGAGGACCTGGAATAGCAGCTCTGCTGACATAAGAAAACCCACCATGTTGGAGGGGAAGGGTCCACCCCTCACTTGAACTGGTGAGGTGAGACATTAGCAGACAGTTCCATGTGTGTACCTAGAACAGCGTCTAGAGTGCGAACACAGAGATGGGCTGTGAGCCACCAGAGACAGATGCAGGAGCACACGGCTCTACAGACTGTTCAAGGCACCCACAGGGAGCCCACAAACAAACGGAAGGCGCCCCCTTAAATCCAGAAAGAACAAACACAAAACCGCAAACTCTAACCCTACTATTTCAATTATATTAAATGTCCGTGGTCTAAATACATCAAGACTGACAGAATTATTAGCAATACACAAAGATAGGTAGAGTGCATTTAAAAACAAGGCCCAAATGTATGTTGTACATAAGACATGCACTTCAAATATAACTATACAGGTAGAAAGAAATAGCTGCAGAAGAATACTTGAAGTTCCAAAAAGTAAAGAACATTGGGTGGGTAAAAATAGGTGTAAATGTAGTAAACTAGTCTTCACTTTGTGAGTTTTTTAAATCGTATAGGATGGTTGAGTAAAAATAGTAACATCACACGGCATGATGCTCAAAGCAGTGCTTAAGGCGATTGTATTTTAGAAATAGAAACAGTCATGGCCTAATAGCAGTAATGTCCCTCAAAGTATTAAAGTATTGAGGGGCTGGGGATTTAGCTCAGTGGCACAGCTCCTGCCTTGGCAAGCGCAAGGTTGTGAGTTCGGTTCCTGGTACCAGAAAAAAACCCAAAATCCCCCAAAAAATAAATAAATAAAGTATTGATAGCCATGTGCTGCAATGTTACATACACACATTCTAATACCTAAGCGGCCACAGAGAACAATATACAAACTCTAAAACGTTTAAATAAGTGCTGTACTCTAAAGCATTTTAAATAAGTCAAAATGAAGTTCTGCAGACATTCAAAAACTCACCAGAAGGCAAGGAGAAAAAAAAAAACAGTGAAAAATTGGAAAATAAATAATAAAGTGGCAGTCTTTGTCTGTAACACATCAGTAATTACTTCAAATGTCAATGCCCTAACTGCACCAATGAGGAGAGAAAATGGCAGAGTGAATTAAAAATATAAGCCAATCATATGCTTATATAAAAGAAATGCACATCAGGCATAATGATATAGGTAGGCTGAACATAAGAGAGTGGATAAAGTTGTGTCTTGCAAACATTAATTTAATAAAAGCCAGAGTAGTTATATTGCAATCATATTAGGTAGACTTTAGAGCAAAGAAAATTATAGGGTCCTGAGAAAATTTTTTTTTCATTATATAATGAGAAAAAGATTGATCTAGCAAGAAGATACATATCTTAAACAGGAGCACACCAGAGAGCTTCCAAACACACAAAACAAAAATCTGACAGAGCTTGAATGAGAAACAGATAAATACACAATTTAAATTAGAGATTTTGACACCATAAATATGAGTATTTGATGCTTTCTATCCGTAATTAACCTATCTAATAAACAGATCTAAGGCAAAAATCAGCCAGGGCATAGTTACTCAGTACCATAAGTCCACAGAATCTAATTGACATTTTCCCACAATCACTTGAAACATTCCTGGTTCATAAAGAAAACTTTAACAAATTTAAAAGAACTGAAATAACAAAGGGACTGTTCTTTTGTCACAATGAAACAAACTAGAAATCAGTAGCAGAATCACAGCAAGAAAATCTTCAACCATATGAATATTGAACAGAACAATTCCACAAAACCCAAGAGTTAAAGAGGAAGTCACCAAGGAAATTTTAAAATGTATACAACTGAGTGAAAATGAAAACACAACCACAGGACAAAGATTAAAAAGAGAGAAGAAGCAAATTACTGATATCAGGAATAAAACACAAGGTACCCCTACACGTTATATCATCACATAAAGGAGGACCACAAACAACTTTACATTCAACCATCCTGTACCTTAGAAGAAATGAGTCACTTCTTTGAAAACTACAAACTACCTAACTCAGTTGAGATTAAATGAACAAACTGAATGGCCCCACAAGCACTTGAAAAAGAAAACTCCAGGCTCAGATGGCTTTACTGTAGAATTTTATCGCAAAAAAAGACATTAACATTAACTTTACACAACCTATTCCAGAAAATAGAGGAAGGAACACTTTTCAGCTTGTTTTATGAGACCACTGTTTGCCTGACACCAAAATCAGACAAAACCAGAAAATTATAGACCAGTATATCTGATGAAATTAGACACAGAAATCTTTAAATATATTAGCAATTTGAGTCCAGTAATGTGTGAGGCTTGTATAAACTGACCAAATAGGATTTATTCTAGGTGTGCACGGCTGGCTTAGTATTCAAAAAGTCAATCAGTGCAATGCAACTTATCAATGGGCTAAAGAAAATCATCTTAATTGATGCAGAAAAAAAAAATGCCCATTTGTGATTTTTAAAAAATGCTTGGCAAACTAGAATTAGAAGGTAACTTCCTCTTCTGTCTTCTGAAGAGCACCAACAAAGCCCTGCAGCTACCATCACCCTTAGTAATGAAGGACTGGATGTTTTGTGTCTGACACCAGAAAGAAGTCACCAATGTCCCTCCTCATCCTTTTATGCAGCACAGTACTGGAAGTTCTAGACAGCGTAGCAAGGCAAGAAAAAGAAATGAAAGGCACACAGACAGAAGACAGAAGGGTACATTTATTTGAAAATGACACAATTGCCTACAGAGAAACACCCAAAGAATCTACCAAAAAACAAACCAAAAACAACAAAACCTCCTTGAACTAAGTAGTCAATTCAACAAGGTCATGGGACACAAGATCAATACATAAAAACCCCTGGCATTTCTACATACTAACAATGAATAAATGAAAGATATCAAAGATGTAATTTTTACCTTTATAATTATAATTATACTCATAATTTCTTCAAGGAAAATGATCATAGAAGTATAAATTTGGCAAAACATGTACTAAAAACTACCATGTCTTGATAAAAAAATGAAAGAACTAAATAATTGGAAAGACTGTTTATGGATTGGAAGACTCAATATCGTGAAAATGTCCATTTTCTGCTAATTGCTCTATATTTAATACAATTTCTATTAAAAACCCAGGATGTTTTTTGCAGGCATAGACAAGCCAATGGGCTCTTCTCTCTCTCTCTCTCTCTCTCTCTCTCTCTCTCTCTCTGTCTGCGGGTGCCATTGGGGAGGGATACAAACTAACCACCTAAAGGTGACTATTTCTGGTACCTTCCAACCGAAGGCCATTGAATGATGAAAAATTATTTGGTAATCTTAAAAAATTCCTGCACTTGACCATGAAATCAGCAGGTAGGTTCCAGGAGGTGTGGGTTGTTAGGGTTGGCTTTGCAGCTGCAAATTCTCCAGGTGCTCAGAACAGAGGTTGATTGTGAATCAGACCCAGGGCAGACGGACATACAGATGTGCACACACACGAACACATGAACAGGACACATGGACACATTGTTCTCCTCAAAGCCAGGACATTCACAGTGAAATTATTGCAGCCAATACATTTGGAAACATATTATTAGGATGCAGGAGAAGTTCTAAGTTCAAATAAAATATATGTGTCTACACTCTTACCTAAACATGCCTCAGTCCCGGCTGCAATGCCAGCACCCTGCCCTTCTGCACACAAGCTTGGCTGCAAAGTCAGAGCCTGAAGAGCAAACACCCACCGCGCCATCAGCTGAGCCCGTGCTGTCAACCCCGAGCTGCCTATTCCAACACTGAGTCACATGGGACAGCTGTCCTGAGTTTTCCTCTAGGAGAGGGACAAGCAAGGCCAGGCAGAGGTCTCTTAGTGGGGAGTGGGTTCCAGTGCATCATCCCCCTGCTCTGATCTTTAACAAATGACTTGATTTAATTACACAGCCAGGAGAGGCTGGGTCCCCGGAAGGAGTCTCTCTCACTATTAACTACATGATGCGCAGCTCTTGGGAGAAAGCAGATTTGGGGGGGTGTCCTCCCAGGAAAGCCCATGTCTCCCACCTGCCTGGTCACCCCCGAGACTTGGCTCCAGAGCAGGCTGTGGGGGCACCGTGGGAAAGAGGCAGGGGACAGATGGAGGGGGAGGGCGGGTGTCCCAACACGCACAGATGAGCACACACCCAGATTCAAACGTAAGCCGAATGTAATTACTTGGTTAATTAAATATTGACTTTTAACTCCAAAAGTGATTAAAACAAGCTGCAGGAAAGGCTGTCCAGAAACGCGGTGGATGAATCACAACTTCCGGTGGGGGGGGCACACAGTGAAGGTCTGTGCTGCTCTTCCTACTGTGTGCTGGCGCCTACTGTATGCAGGGGCGTGGTCCTCAGGGCCCTGGAGGGTAGGCGATTGTGGACGGCGGCCACTCTGCAGGTGGCTCCCTACATCCGTCCACCCTGAGACACATCTCTTAACCCTGCCACCCTCCAATAATCTGGCTGCTTTGGGCACAAGAAGCAAATTCAGCTCATCCCCATTTTCCAGGGACCCGACAGAGCTGATATGAGGGTGTTCTACAAATGCTGGTAGATGAATGAACACAAGCAACGGCAAGATGTATGTGTGTGCCCACCTGTGCGCCTGTGTGTGTGCACGCATGTTCACTACAGGCAGGGCTGCATGTGCATGGATTATTCCACACGGGGTATTCCACTCACTGCTGATGGTCAGGTCAGCAGGCCTGCAAGGTGCCTCCCACCATGCGTCTTCCCACAACTTCCAGCAAACTCCAGGGTTCTCCAGGGCCAGGGCCTTGGCCTGCAGTCCAGGTCCCTTCCAGGCACTTGGGATTGCTCAGCCTACTTGGGGCTCAGTGTCTCCCTGGAGATAGGTGGGGCCTCAGGCCTCAGATGTCCCCCAGCTTTGGGAGTTACTCAGCCACGCTCAGCCAGGGCCTGAGGGAGGCTCCCAGAATCCTCAGGACCCTCACCGCCTCCCACGTCTCCCACCCTTGCTGCCTAATTCCCACAGCTCCACCTTCTGGGGTAGCCTTTCTCCTTTCCTGTCTGCAGGACCCTGGTGATGACTGTCTCTGTAGTCACCCTGGCTGGACAATCCGACAACCCTTCAAGCTCCTATAAAAGTCAGGGTCTCGGCTCCAACAGATCCACTGTGAAAGACAAATGTCCAGAATCAGGCAGCTCTGGAAGGCTGTGCTGGAGCTCACAGGCATCACAGAGTTTGGCAGAAACTTGTCTTTCAAGAGCAAAATTCTCTGGTATGGCAAGGAACCTTGATCCAACTTCTCAGCTCCTGAGTGCAGGCAGTTGTGCCCCGGTTTTAGAACAAACTTGAGTTGTCTATATCAAGGCTGGAATGGTGACTAATTCTGTTTGGGTTTTCTTTCTTTTTTTTTCTTGGTCTTTCTGAGACAGGGTCTCGCTATGCAGTTCAGGCTGGCCTTGAGTTCACTTTGTAGCCCAGGCTGATCTCGAACTCTCAATGATCCTCTTGCCTTAGCCTCCCGAGCGCTGGGATTACAGGCGTGCCCCAAGGGTTTTCATTTAGACACTAGGTTATCTTGCAGCAGAGCTGCAAATGCATTAGGAAAGTAATCTGTTCATACATGCTTTGAGAAGTTGAGAAGTTATGACAAGGCAAAGCAGAAGCAGAAGCAGAAGCCACCATTAAGGCAGAAGAAAGATGACTGCCTGTCACACTGCCTCCCCGGGCCAGCTGGCTGCGCAGAGATGGATTTACTTCGGCAAAAGGGGGCTCATCAGGGTGGCACGGTATCTACCTGCCCCTTAATTACACATAATTATGGAGTCTAATTTATATGAATGTCTGATTTCAAGCAGAGCGGCTGCACGAGGGACAGTTAGTTTGGGCAGTGGGAGAAACTGCTTCTCTGTAATCATCCATGAGGTCACTAAGGAGAACCACGATGTTCACTCAAAATCCCCACCCGTGGAAGATGTGGGGGCTGTGGCCAGTCACACCTGTGCTTGAGAGCGCAGAGAAAGGTGACGATTTGTTTGCTTTCTCACCCACCACCCTTCCTCTTTTGGAAAGGGACGGGGACGATTAAGCTGGCAGATGCGGGCAGCAGGCAGAATGAATCCGCATGTGGCCAGGTATGGAAATGAGGGTGTGGGCTTGGACAAGGAGGAGCTTGCGGCTCTTTGGTGGTGGAAGCTTTCTGGAAGGGAAAAGCAGGGTGCATTTGACCGCACATGCACGTCGATTCAGGGCCCGTGGGACAGCGCACCTGTCTTTACAATCTCTCCCACAGACATCCCGGAGAAGCTGATTAAAGGTGATTTAATTCCAGTGAAGCAGAGCTGCTCTCACCTGGCCCTGTTCCCACTGGCTGGGGCCTCCTCCACCGACCTCCAGGGGCCTCAGCACTGGCTTTCTGGGCGCTCTTCTCTCCCAGGCTCGTGGCCACATTTCAGCCCCAGTGTTGCTCAGATAGCTCACCTTCAGAGGGGAGAAGAGCACACCCAAGATTGCACAGTGACTGGAAAAAAGTAGGTGCTCAAATAACTACTTGTGGTGGGGTTAAAAGACCGAAATGAGTCTCTCATTCTTGAACTTTCAGCTTACTCATCGCTGCTCCGGGTTCAAACAAAGAAAGCTATCGGGAGACCTGATGGTGCCCAGGAAGAAGCCAGGACTGGCATCAGCGATCTGGGGTCTGGTCTTCTTGGACCAATAACTTTTAGAAGTGCCCTAAATGAGATCCTTCCTTTCTTTAGTCTCAGACTAAACATAAAAATGGACAAAGGAGCCATCCATTCAGCCCTGCAGTCATTTAGCAATTTAATGAGCAACTGCTATGAGCCACACAGTGTGGGTGATGATAACACAGTAGGAAAGGAGGCCGTTTCACTGTACCCAATGACCACACATTCACTGACTTTCAACCATGGCCGGAAGTGCAGCACTGCATGGCTACATTTTCTGCAGCATCTGGTTGGTATTGGCAGCACTGTGGTGCTCAGGCTCAAGAGTGCAGGCTCCTCTTCCAAGCCCACTGGAACTGGCAGGATTCATTTCTTTCTCACCCCATCCACACCCCACTCTGACCCTACCATCTTCAGGCCCGTGAAGACATGTTGGGTCCTAGAGCTCTGGATCTTTCTGACTCCTTCCGCCTTCCTCTTTGCTTTTAAAGGCTTGTTCCACTTGACTAATCCAGGCAAACCTCATTACATTCCCAGGGGCCAGGAATTAGGGCATGGACTTCTTAGGGGTCCAGTATGCTGCATAGTTCCAGAAGGATGTGCATGGAGAGAGTGTTCCAGACAGGGGAAAGAGGAGGAGCAAGGGCCGTGAAACACAAATGGGCTTGACTTGTTCAAGGAGCTACAGGAGTCCAACACGGCTGGGGCAGTGGGGCCTGGGGGAGAGGGACAGGGACAGTGGCTTCCAGGTCAGTAGGACCAAGTGGACAGCAGGAACAGTACTGAGTTTTGTTCCAAGTGGAAAACCACAGGAGCATTTTAAGCCAGGGTGTAAAACTATCTAACTTATGTTTTTTGAAGAAGATGCCCTGGGTTTCTGTATGGGGAAAAGCAAGATCAGATGCAGGAAGCACAATCTGAAGGCCATGGCTGCCGAGCCAGCAACGCCTTGGACCAGGATGGTAGGTGGGGATGGAGGGTGTGAGAAGTACATGGACTCTGGGAATCTTTAAATAAGAAAAATCTTTAGGAAAATGGTAGGAGATTCTGTTGGGGTAAAAGGTTCTCAGCTTCCATCTGGCCACCCATAGAAGGGAGGCTGTGGAGCGCTTTTGTCTCTGTCTTGGTTACTTTTCTCTCGTTGCTGAGACAAAATACCCAATGCCCAAAATGAAGGAAGGAAAGGTTTATTTAGCTTACAGTTTGTGGAGGTTTCAGTCCATACTTGGCTGGCTCCGAGGCAGAAGGTAGCAAAGCAACAAGAGCAAAGGGGGGAATGGCAGGGGAAAAGCAAAGCAGCCAGAGCAAATGGGCAGAATGACAGCAAGCAGCTTCTTTCCCTGCCTTTCATTGTAAACAGGCTACCCCCACCTAAGGGGCGTGTAGCTCTCACATAATCTCCATGCCCTCCTCTTCCACAGGCTCAGGATGTATACAAAGTAAGCGCCCTGGCTTCCCGCTGAGTCACTTAGCCAAACCTCTAGACTCCCAAGTTGACACAATGTATCAGCCATAACAGTCTCCCACTCCTGGACTCCCCAAAGCCCTTGGCCTGGAACACACATTCACACCAAGCTGAATCCACCCACGCACACAAGCGCAGCTTCTGGCCTGGTCTCGGCTCCCCACCAGGCCTCGCCACCGAGACAGACCCTGATGTTGACAGATGAAAACTCGATTTTATGAAAGATCAACAGGTGGAGAAAGTGAAGACGCTCAGGAAATGTCAAACCATTGCGATGGGATGTGAAATAATAAAGAAATGGAGAGGCAGCGGCTACTGTCCTCAGCATGAAGCATGAAGCTGCAGCTTGGAGTTGGAGACTGAAGGCTTCGGGGGAAATGTACTCTCTGGAGCCCTGGGCGGTGCACATGGGTGGACCGGCCTTCCAAGTTCACACGCAAGCCGCAGCAGCCTCCTGCTCATCCTGAGATCAAACCAGGCGGCCTTCAGCGCTGCCTTTGATTAGCTATGCATGAAACTTGCCCAATAGGGATGAATAGAAAATGAGGCTCATAATTACTTTCCAAAGACGCGCAGTCTGGCCCGAGCCCATGAAGAGTTACAGGTGCTGGAAGAGGCTTGGCTTTGTGGATACACAACCGAGCAGCCCCACAGGGCCTCCATTTAGAAGAGCCCACATTTGGTGTAGTGCTGTGCTCTCTTACAATTCCTAGTAAGCTGTGCCCAAGAGACCCCACATTTTCGTTCTCTGCCTGGCCTGCTTGGAAATTGCCTAGAAACCCTCTTCCTCATTTTCATTCCAATTGCTGTAACCTCTTTCTCAAACCTGTGAGAGGAAAGGGTGACCTGGGGGCACTTCTGGGATCGGGATAGGGTTGAGGATGAGGCTGCTGGCTTCACGAGCTGATCCTCTGCTGTGGGAGACTTCAGGATGGGGCCACCAGGACCGCCCATCTTCCAAGGAAAGAGGCATGTTTTATCCAAGTACAGACACTGCCTGAGTCCCAAATCTATCAGCAAAAGAGCCAGGGCTCACTTAGACCCCAACTGAATTCATCCTGAAGCAGGAGGGGCAGGGCCAAGAAGTGGGAGAGGAAGAAACTAGCCAGGAGCCTCTTAACTACAGTTTCATGTCGTTCCAGCTCTGGCCAGGTTCACCGCAACTTGACTTTCAGAGTATGAACAGAGCCTTGTGTTGCCAAGAAAACTTCATGGTACTAATGAATCCTAGTGAGTGTGGCCTTCTCTTAGTGGGACACACAAGTGAGCCCCCCATCGCTAGGACATTTAAGGGCTCCCCTTGAGGAGGGAGTTATCTTTGATCCAGAGTCTTGCTTCTCAATACTAGAAGAGGGAGGGCAACCCCTGCTTCATGGACTACTGCAGATCCAGGTCTGTGACTTTAGGAGCCCAGGGCAAAATAAAAGTATAAGATCCTTGGTTGAGACATTCTTAAGAATGTCGGCAGAGCAGTGAGCCAAATGCAGACCCATCTGAGCGCAGGACCCTGTGCAACTGTGCAGGCCATCCGCCTGTCTGTCTGGCCCTGGAGGGGAGCTTGGTGATGGAAGCGTCTAGAGGTGATTCAGGTTCAAGGTCAATGGGAGGAAAAGTGCTCTGGCTCAGGGTACCCGCAGAGGCCCAGGCCAGTCAAGGCTAAGAGATGGAGAGATGAGTGCTGAGCATCCTGAAGGAGGCCACAGTCAACATGACAACTCCATCTTTGGGCTGAGATTCCTCCTGGGGACCCCATGTGCTGAGCAAGACAGATTGGATGCATATTATGTGCTGTTTGGTTTGTTTAAAGGCTCAACCTTTGGGTTCACAGCTCCCTGAGGGCTGGTGGAATGTCAGGGGCCACCCCGAGGCCAGAACAAAAGATGCAGGGAAGTATGAATGTTGGGAGGAGCGTGTGCAGACCTGTGGATAGCGTGCCTCAGTTTCCCCACCTGGAAAGGGGCGTGATAACAGTACCTGACTCCCATACTGCTATGAGGGTAACAAGTTGGTAAATGAATGACCAGGGCTGGCTTACAAGCACAGCTGTCACTGCTCTGCTATCTTGTCCTCACTCCTGTCCAGTCTCTGAGAGTGGGCTGGACTCCGTGTGCATGTGACTATCTCCTCCATGACACTATGGCCTTCCAGGCCTCAAATTTTGCATAGCCCTCTGTACAGAGCAGTCTTCTGGAGAAGAACTATCTGGAGTTCTCCTAAAGTTGGTGTTAAGAATGCCTTTGAGGTCACCCAGGCCTGAGCCTTGGCTCATGGTGAGGTTCTGGGGACAGAAGCGTCCATGGCAATGTCACACAGCCTGTTGTGGGTACAGACAGAACATGGCCCCAGTCTTGGCCAGGGTGGGTGGCAGTTATGAGCACAGCAAGGTCAGGTCTGTGGACATTGGACAGGAGGAGCCGAGGTTTTCCCTGGGACAGAGACCAGGGTGAGGGGCGTCCCTGTTCACAGGCCATCTGGGACCTTAGCTCAGGGCACATCCTGAGAAAACAGTGATGGCTATGTAAATCTTTGTAAAGCCCCTCTGAAAGGGGCCATGGCACAGCAATGGCCCACCCAGTACCCGGGTCCCCATATATTTGTCCCATCTGTCCTAAGGGGTCCCAGCATGCAGTCCTGTCCAGGTCCAGCATTTTATTGTCAAGCTATCCTTCCCCACAGAATTCTTCATTTGCATCTGGTCACATGGCGACTCCCAGAATATGCAGAGCTTTTTCCTGTTTGTTTCTCCTCCAACAAAAGCTGGTTTCTGGAATGAACCATCAAGTCCCGGGAGCCCTACAGGGACAGGACAGACACAGGCCAGCCCTCCTGGGTTTTCTAGTCCAATGTGGCAGTAGCGTTCCAAGGAATGGGGTGGAGGGGATGTCTCCCTGGTGGGAAGGAGTACTTATCACTGAAATTTAGTCCATTTACACCTAGTGCACTCCTAACTGCTTATACCTGGGGAGGGATATTCCTTCCACCCCTCATTTATGACACCCACAAACAAGAGATTGCATAAAGTACATGTGCATTTATTTGCTGTTCCTTCAATACCTGAGACAATCCTACATTTGTACTTGTGTTCGAGGCCTGGGGCTTGCTTTCCCCTTTAAAAGTATGGCTTGCTCCTTTACTTCCTTCAGGTCTATGCTTGACTGTCACCTCCCTGCCAACCTTACCAAAAAAAAGGAAGCTGGTGTGGTGGTGCTTGTAACCCCAGTACTCCTGGAGGCTGAGGCAGGAGGGTCACAATCCTAGCATGGGCAACTTAGTGACTTAGCAAGACCCTGTCTCAAAATAAGAAAAAAAGGGCCAGGGATATAGCTCACTGTAAATCACCTGTACCACACACATACACATACACACACACACACAGGACTCTTTTCCTAAGGCTGCCCCTTGCTCTGTTTTGCTTTGCCCTGCAGCTCTGATGGTGGTCAGTACTCCTTGTCTGTCCTCCTTGGCACAGCCCACTGGGACAGGACTTTGTCCATTTCATTTATTGTTGTACCGCAAGTGTCTGCCCCTTCAAAGATGCTCAACAAACACTGAGAGGATGAATAGATGGAAGAAGGTTCTTATGTGCGCATCTTGCTACTGCCCTGTGCCAGTGTTGGAATTACTGTCTTCTCTGAACCTTGGTTTCTTTATCTGAAAACAAAAGCAAGGCCAATTGCAAAGTGGCTGAGTCAACAAACCCAGGCAAGCGCTAGAAACCGCTGCCCCCAGGAGGCGCTGATGAGCACCACCTTCTCCTCTGTTCTCCCAACAGCCCTGATTTTAGCATGGGAGGGAGACGGGGTCATCAGAGGCTGGGTAGCAGCAGCAGGGTCCCTGTTCCCAAACCCCAACTGGCCTCAGGGTCTCCCAGCAAGCAGAGCAGAAGAAACAGGCTGGGAACGGGGCTGGGTTTATTTCATGCCTTCCCCGCAGGAGGCCTAGGACACACGTCAGAGACGAGAGGTGGCATGGAGAGAAACTGGACACCCCCCCACAACACACAGAGTGTTTATGAAAGTCCAGCCTTGATCCTTGGAAAGGGAAGTGGCACCCGCCTCCCAGAGGGCACATGGCAGAGCACAGGACCTGCAGGGACACCCATGACCTCCAAGCTGGGTTCAGATGCCAGTGATGTCCCCGCTGAGCTGGAAATCAAATCCAAGCCCTCTGTTACTTCTGATGGCCCTGGGGGAATACAGAGGCTAGGAAGAAGGTGAAAGAAGGGGAAAAAAGAAAAGACAGAGGAAGAAAAAACCCTGAAAGATACATTTTAAGATAGGGTCTCATTATGTAGCTCAAGCTGGCCTTGAACTCACTGTGATCCTCTGCCTCAGCTTTTGAGAGCTGGGATTACAGGCATGTGCCAGCATGTCTGGCTTAAAAGACACATTTTAAACTAGAACCAGATATATATACGTTCTCAGATGACTGAATGGGAACCAAATCAGAGGTTTCCAAGGGACTCTGACTGAATTGCTACTTCAGTCCATCCCAGGAAGTGAGCTGAAGTCAAGCAGTCTGTCTGCCTCTCCCCACTAAGCCTTAAACAGACTGAGATATTCAGAAGGTTCTTCTGGAAACCTCAAAGTACTCATGCACTGCAGATGTGTGTTAGTAGGGTCATTCACCACCTCAGTGCTAAGATCCAGAACGTCCCTGGTAAATAAGGGCAAGCTGGTCACTCTAACTCTAGTGTAGTGAGTTGAATGGTGGTCCTTAAGATATATCCTTGTCCAAATCTCTGGAACACGTGTGTGTGACCTTCTTTTAAACAGAATTTTTGTAAAAAATAAAAATAAAAAATAAAAAGGGTTTTTGTCAGTGTAACTAAGTTCAGCCTTTTGAGATGAGGTCATTGTCAGTAGTTTTCTGCTGCTGTGACAAATTTTGTGAGATAAACAACTGTTGTAGTCAGGGTTTAAGAAGGAAAAGATTTAATGCGGGACACATAATTTATAGGATTATTTTATAATAGTCACCCAAAGAGTCAAATGCAAAAGAGTGTGGGAGATCTGTCCACACACAAGAGATCCAAAGAATCCAGAGAGGGCCTGGATCCCACAGCAATGTCCTACACAAGTCCAGCTGAAGAC